>NC_134580.1:93673940-93984440 GCF_037038515.1 Microtus pennsylvanicus
GAAGGAGAGAAAATAAACAAATCCCGAGTCAGCCCCACAATGTCTCAAGGCAGTTCCTACAATCCCTTGCAACTCACCCAAGTATGTCCAAAGATAAAATCTCACCCAATCAAGAGTCTACTATTGTAATTGCTGCTTGTTTAACCAATTACGTTTGAGACGACCAAACCATCCCAAAAATTCCCCTAGCTGTGCTTAAACAGAACTTGCAGGTTCCTGTCGAGGTTGTCACCATTTTGCACAGGTGAATGATCCTGTGTATGCTGGTATTATAATAAAGGCTTTGTTTTGTATAAAAAAACAATGCTACTGAATTTTGCATTGTATCCTGCAAATTTACTGACTCTATTATCTATTTATCATTCCTAACAACTGCCTTTTGGAGTCCTTAGGTTTTCCTATGTATAAAGTCATGTTATATGCTTGATTTGTTTCTTTAATGAATCCATTTATTTAATACATTGTAATATATAGCTACCTATTTAGCAGTTCTAACTTGTACCAATAGAAAAATATCCTAATTTGTTCAAAGCAATTTATACCATTTAGATGTTCTTTTCCATATTCAATACACAATAATGAAACAAATGACAAATTGTTGATGCCAGTTTCTGAAAAGTACTGTCCTATTTCCTGGATGTCCTGGGAGGTAAAGGTGCAATGTTTTAATTCAAACAATCTCACAATCACACATATATGTAAATTTGCCCTCTTCCTTTATAATTCCCACCCCTGGCTATCCCGATCTCTTAAAACTACAAGTTATCTCCATAACTATATATGCATCTCAGCTTCCTTGAGCTTATTTTTGTGAAATATACTGTCTATATCTTATTTGCCAAATGTTCACACCTTTATATTAAAATGCATTGATCTAAGTATAGTTCAATCCTGTTTTGTTCAATCAGAAAGTCTTTTAATTAATTTATTTTTAATAAATTAATTTGTTTTTAAATTTTATTTTACATTCTAACCACAGTTCTTTCTCCCACCCCTCCTCATACCCCACCTCACTTCCCCCCAGCCCACCCCCATCTACTCCTCCCAGTGGGTAAGGGCTCCCATGGGGAGTCGAGAAAGTCTGATACATTAAGTTGGGGCAGGACCACGGCCCTCCCTCACGCAATAAGGCTGAGCATATCATCCCAACATAGAGAATGGGCTCCAACAAGCTAGTTCATGCACCAGGGATAGATCCTGGTCCCACTTCCAGGGGCTCCTCAGACAGTCCAAGCTTCACAACTGTCTCCCACATTCGAAGGGCTTAGTTTGGTTCCATGCAGACTCCACAGCTATTGGTCTAGAGTTCATGAGTTTCCAAGAGTTTAATTCAGCTGTCTCTGTAGATTTCTTCATCATGATCTTGACCTTCCTTGTTCATACATTTCCTCCTCGTCTCTTTGACTGGATTCCTGGAGCTTGGCCTGATGTCTAGTTGTGGATCTCTATATCTAGGTCCTGGGTCTATGCTTAGGTGGCATCTCAGAGCTCTCATCAACATCAACACAGCAACCTTATATCTTAGGGTTTAGCTTCTCTTCCTAAATGCTCCCTGAGTTTTTCATGAATATCTTAAAATCACAATTATAATACACAATTATATAAATATAATTATTTACTTAAATATAATTAAAATATAACACACAATTATAATATATTATTTCAAGCTTGTCTCAGGAAAATGCTTCTATGAAACTATATAATATTGAAAGACAATAGTCTATGAACACGTCTTCATGCCACAACTGTACAAAATGCTACCTTGAAATTATTGCATCTGATCCTAAGAAGTACTTGCTATATAATGAGCCAATGTGTTGTCATGGCAAAATAGCTTGGCTAGAAGGGATTTAGGACCTTGGTGACTCTTTTGAAGCATGTAATTAAAAAACTTTCTACTTGGGTTTCCTGGGATAGTACATTTCCTCATTATTTATGCCATCCTTTGTTAAACACACTGCTATTTTATATAGCAAACACTTCATTGTTAGCTTAGAGCAAGAATTAACAAATTTATCCGTAAAATGGCCAGATATTAAATAGTTTCTGGTTTGTATGCCTCATAGGCCTTGCCTTTCATACTCTACTTTTACAGCCCGAAAGCTGCCATCAACATTGCCTGCATCGATGTTCTGTTCTAATACAATATTTATAAACATGATCAGCTATGTTCAGCCCATGGGCTACAGTTGCCCAACTTTGCCTTGAGTGACTTCATGTGATCAACTTCATTGATCAGTTGTAGTACAATCTCTACGGTGAAAACCAATACTTGAGAAGCATTTATGAGTACATCTTCAGTCTCTATCAGAGTACTTTTGTTTTATCCATGAACCTTGCATTTCATTCTGGACCAGCACGCATCCACATGCTCACGCTAATTGTGGGGTTCAGTCTTCTACTTAGTCTTTCACGGCTGACAAACACTGCATTGCGTGTTGCTCAAAGCAACTATTTCACAGTTGTTTTTTCTGTATTTATTCTAGGAAGTTGGAGAATAATATGACACTGAAAAGACAAAAATAAACTTTTCTTGCATGTAGAAATAATAAATAAAGTCGGGAGGTGATGGTGCATGCCTTTAATCCCAGCACTTGGGAGGCAGAGGCAGGTGGATCTCTGTGAGTTCGAGGCCAGCCTGGTCTACAAGAGCTAGTTCTAGGACAGGCTCCAAAGCTACAGAGAAACCCTGTCTTGAAAAACCAAAAAGAAAAAAAGAAAGAATAAATAAATAATAGATAGATAATGATATATAGAGATATTTGAACAAATTGATGAATGAACAAAAATAAGGACCAGAGACTGATTTGTTGTATATTTAAGATAAAATCCCCTGACCATTCAAAAGGAAAATAATTTAATACAAGGAAATATATAATAAATTTACAAGATTGATAGAATAGTGGCCCTTCAATTATGTCCATATCCTAATTCTCAGACCCCACAAATGTGTCCTCATACAAAACAAAGCAGATTCTGTGGAAGTGAGCTAGGGAGATTACCCTCAGACTATTCACATGAGCTAAGCCTAATCGCACCAGGCCTTAGACATAGAATCTGTCCTTGTGGTGATAGCGGAACAGGGTGGTGAGATGTGGCTGGTTTTGAAGATAAAGAAAAGATCTGTGAGTCAAGAAAGATGGACAGCACAAAGCAGCTAGAAAACAAGGGAGGGGCATTCCCTAGGCATCTCTGCTGACAAGCACAGCTCTGCCAGCATGGTGGCAGTGAAGTCTGCATTGGACATAAGACCTGTCAATCCTAGGAAAGATGTCATTTGACACGTGCTAGAGTTGTAAGCTAAGCTTTGGTTTCAGAAAGGAAGTCCTAAGGAGACCTGGAACAGAGCTTGGAACCTAGTTTGAGACAGTAGTTACTGTGGATGCCAGGTTCTCACAGATCAGCCAGGAAAAGCCCAGAAGCTCGCCCATGGGTAATGAACACTAGGACCACCTAATTGAAAAGGGAACATTTTCTCACAGGAGGCACAGCCCAGATTCCAAGAGGAGGGGAGTGCAGCAGTCTTTCTATATGACTGAAAGAAATGAACAAGGTAAAGGAGGTTCTGCTCATTGGCTGGACCCGATGAATTGTCCTAACATCTAATTTGTGTGGGTCAGGACTCATGGGACAAAAATAAAAATAAATCATGCTTGAGTATCAAGGACACATCAGTGTAGCACAAAAAAAAAAAAAAACAAGAGAGCTGCTGTAATTATACACTGTGCCACCCCAACCGTCACTGAACTATCAGTTGCTAAACCCTGATTTTAAAGATTTGATGAGTACCGTCATTCCATTCTACAAATAAAATTTGTCACTTCAAAAATCCTACCGTGAAATTGGCAGTGATTTTGTTGCCTTCAGAGCCAGCTACTCAGGGGCCAGTAGACACACCTCCAAGACTGTCTGTCACTAAAAGAACTTTCTAGCCTCAGTCTGCCTCAGTGAAAAAAATACATGTATATGGACATCATGGACATAGATTATGTAATTTCCCTTTCAACTACATGTATCATTTCGCAAAAATGACCCATATTATTTTGGAGGAGTGCGTGATTAAGATGTAGTATGCTTGTGATGAATTATAAAATTCTTTCCAAATGCTTTTTCCCCTTTGGAATTGGTTAGAGCCACACTGCCCTCCATGGTGGTGGAGATGAAGGCAGATACAATCGCTCGCACAATCAAACTTGACCATGTTTTTTGTAAGAATGTAAGAATAACCTCAAATATAAGATCATCCTTTGTGTTTCTAATGACATTGCCCTCCAAATTATTTTACTAAGTTAAATGCAGATTAGAATTGTCAGATGCCTACAATACTTCATTGATCTAGTTACACTTCCAAGCTAGGTCTGCCTGTGCTCAATATGTTACTTGAGAAGCTTGTGGAATTCCCCTTATTTTATTATTAATTTTTTTCTTAAGACAGAGTCTCATTGTATTCCCAGGCTGGCCTCAAACTGAGAATCCCCCTGCCTCAGGCTTCCAGAATAGGAAGATAGGCATGTGCCACCATGCTAAAACCCCTCCCATGTTTAAGAGATAATTCCCATTCACAGAGACTTTGAGTCATTCATGCAATTTTTAGACGAGTTCTCTCCAGTTCTGTCAGCCTGAGCTGTTCAGAACACAGCCCAACTTCAATGCGCATATAATGCCGACACTTGTTATTTTACCCAGAGCACTTATTCACATTAAGTTGAAGCTGATTATTTTTGCTGAATGGCTATGTTTATTTAATAACATCAAAGACTTGCAATTTTAAGGTCGTGTTTCATGAAATCCTTACTAAGTCTGTGTTAAATTTCTTGGTCCCCCTTTGATTATCCGATTGATTGAGTCGGTTTCAGACTAATGTGTCTTCCACAAATAATCATTTGTGTTCAAAATAAAAGAACTGCGAAAAATCCCACGAGAAACGAAAGTCTTTCAAAGGAATTGATTATAAGGTGTGTGTGTGTGTGTGTGTGTGTGTGTGTGTGTGTGTGTGTGTGTATGAAAACCCTACCCATATTTGTGTGCATAGAGAAACATCACTAGTGTTACAGAACTTAGTTATCCTTATTGACTATATTTAGTTTCCCTTAGCTTCTAGTTATTGGGGAGGCAAAAATAGCAAGCCAGAATTTTTATCTGGAACGCGGCACGCAGCACATTCAGGTAAATAAAGAAAATAATACTCTGTTGAGCTCTAGCTTCACTTGCTAACAAGAGAAGGAGCTAATGAAAACCACAGATAATCCCCCAGCCTCGCTGCGGCCATTAGTTTCAATCTTGTCCCCCACACCTCCTTTTACCAGAACTGCTGACAGGAGAAATGTGGAACTGGGGAGACCTCCTCAGCCGGCACACTCCTCATCCACGTACTAATGAACCGGTGAATGGCCACAAGGCAGAAGTCCTGAGAAGAGAGGAGGCAAGAGAGGCAACTCCTGCAGCCCAATGATAAGCCACCAATAATGGCAGTTCAATCCTCACTCTGTCTCCTCTCCAGGGGCAGAATCCCAGCCTTCTACCTGAAAACACCAAATCATTAAAAAACATGTGGGCACACATATTGGTTCTGTTGTTTTATACTCAATTGTGATTATTTGCCCTAAAAGATTTCAAGGGAGTCTTTTATCAGGACAAACAATAAAATGCCTATGAGAAATTCACTCATATTATGTATTAATAGCATAGAGGAATTAGCTAATAGCCAAAGGCATCATGGTCCTACTAGCATTATCTATTGGTTTCTCCCAAGTGGCAAGGTTCAGTCTACACCAAGCTTGCCTCACACTCATTAGAAGGGCGCATTGTATCCAAGTCATGTCTGTTAAACATATACATCATCAACAGACAGCAACAGAGGAAAACTAAAGACTGTAACTCCCTTTGTATTAGAGTGAGTGGACAAAATTGAGCGTGACTGTGAAATTCAGTAGGCAACAGAAAATGTCCTGGCATTGAGAAAACCTGACTTTTCCTGTTTCAGAATAAACCCCGCTTCTGCAAAAACTTTTCCTGTTCAAGACTTTGCAAGGCAGATTTTGAATTGCCTCTAACAGAATATTCAAACTTTACAAACCCTTATGTGCACTTAAACATTTGCTTTGAAGGCATCAGATTGAGTATATGTAAGTATACACTCAGGATATATATATGTGTGTGTGTGTGTGTGTGTGTGTGTGTGTGTGTGTGTATGTATATAGATAGATAGATAGATAGATAGATAGATAGATAGATAGATAGACAGACAGACAGACACACACACACATATATATATCAACCCTAACCCAAAAATAAAAAGCAAAAATCCTCACTAGGGTGAGCACACAGAAAATCAAAATTGAAGCTGATTAGTCTAAAAGAAACTTATTAAGTTGTTGTTGTCCCCAAGTTGAGTGAGATGCAAAGCACAAAATGGAAGGACACACACTTTGCACTTCAGCAAGCCTTAATTTTTTTCATGATCTAGGTTTTCGTGGTGATTTGGAAGAAATGTTTTCATGTAAGATTCATCTTGATGAGAACTCCTATAACAATGGTATTTCTTGGAATAGTCCAATTAAAATCTTCACATTCAGTCAACTTGCACCACACAAACAAAATACAATATGCAAGAGGATGGTTATTGCTTTCTTCCTGGAGTCAATGACTGAATGTTCCATAGCACCGAAATTTCCTTTTCCATCCCCAAAAGAAGTCCCAGACTTCTGAATATCAACCAAGTGTGTATTAAGTCTGGGTAACAAGACAGGCAGGCTGGGAACTTCATGTCTCTTCTAAAGAAATATATTAATTATAACCCACATGCTAGCTTCTGTTATTTTAATCTTTACCCAATTGTTTTTAAGTCCAGAATCATGTGTTATACTGTTATTCCCACCTAGATATAAATGTAAAGACTCTGACCAGCTTAGTTTATCCTAACTACTATACATCCAAATGATTAAGGACTACGGTTAAAACACAAGGCTTCTTACTGCAAGTTCCCATGTGTCAAAATAATTCCATCAGTTCCTCACGTCTCTCAGCCATTAGGAAATCAGCTCGTTGCCTGATTCAAGATATCTGATCTCCAAAGATGACAGAAGCGGATTCATTGCTACCTTCTTTTTGCCATATGCCCTTGGATTCTTACATTCTAAACCAAACTCAGAGAGTTTCATGTCAAAGTAAGATGAGAAGCGTAGTGTTCTCATACATAAATTATGCCACAGTGTAAGCCAGCTCAGAGGGGAGAAGTGTTTTCCCTTGGTAGTTGTTCTGAGAAAGACCCAGGCTACCAGTTTACCACAGGTAATGGCCAGTATCACATAAGATACCATTGTATCTAAGTCACTTCCCCCATCTCATTGCACAGGGAGTAACTTAACACAAGAAGAAATCTGTAACAACTTGGTCTATCCTTGAAATCCATGGCATGAATCGCAGGCCACTGCTAATTATTCCTGTGTATCCCTCCAACCCTCGAGAGACACAAAGCTTCATGGAGCTGCCAAACACCAAGTGACAATAAGTAGCAAATTCATCAGCAGAAAATGTCCCTTACCAGAGAATTTCAATCACACACCCAGGGTTCACCCCAAGCATAGGGTGGACTTGGGGCAAAGTCTTCACCTTAGATCTCCTTTCTTTAGTAGCTTTCAGAGTCAACACAAGGCCAGGCATAATTCTGCCCGGTGATAGATTTATAAGGAAAAACAAAATATAAAAAGGAAATCTTTATGAACAACCTAAATGCTTTTGAAATTTTATTACAAGATTTTCATTTTTATCAGAGAGATAGGTATGCTACAATAAGCATGGAGTAAGTATAATTTTGAAAGATGCCTTGCCAGTCATCTTGGAATTCGAGAGTTCAAGGCTAGCCAACATGAAGCCCTTGTCTTAACAAGGAAAATCAGATAATATAGATTTAAAAAAAAAAACACTTTAAAACTTTAATTTTTTTTACCCTTTGAAGGCCTCAAACGAGGTTAGAGAGAAAAGAAAACTATCAAATGACGCTAGAAGGCAGGGACTTTTGGTCTGTCTACTCTATAAGCTGCATTAAATAGAATGTTTTGAGGGTGACGTAACAATCGGATTTTGACTCCACTTACTGGGTCAGTCTCAGACTGAAAACTGTTTTTCCTCTGGGGAGGGAGGCTCCAACATGCCTCTCTGCACAGACTTCATTGTAATCTGCTCCAAGGAGCCACGTCGTCTGGCAAAGTTTGAAGGAAACGCCTGCATCTGGCTTATTATCACTGTGCTTCCTGTAAGAGTATTAGACCTGGACCCTGAAAAGGGGGTTGGGGTTAGATGTCGGGCACTGCCCATGAATAGTGTGTTGCTCGAGTTTTTGTCCTCCTGACTCTAGCCTGCAAGGGTGTCATCTAACAAGACTCAGAGGAAGAAACAGGAATGGGGAAAAAGTTGCTTCTCACAGGCATTCAAGCCCTGCAGGGACACAGCTGAGGCACCGTGGATGGATTAGTACACCCAAGACTTCCTCTTTCGAGCAACTTAAAGAAAAAAAAAGTTAAGAGCATCAGACAAAAGCAGATCTTAAGATTTAAAAAAAGAAAGAAGGAAAGAAAGAAAGAAAAAGAAAGAGGGGGAGGGAGGGAGAAAGGGAGGGAGGGAGGGAGGGAGGGAGGGAGGGAGGGAGGGAGGGAGGGAGGGAAGAAAAGAACTGGAACCTGTTCTGTTCTTTTAATTTTAAACATCACTTGAATGATTAAAAAAAGAAGAGAAAGACACCTTGCTATCAACCCAAAAAATAATTTCCAGATGAAGAAACACATACACCTATCATTATACTTACAAAAATATAAGTTCAAACTGCCCTACAAATTGTCTATGCTCTGTTATCTGTTTCCCCCAGCAACCCTTAGTAATAGCTGACTTTTACTGTCTGCATGTTCTCGCCTTTACTGAACTTAATACAGTTGGAATTATTCAGTAGGTGCACACTCCCAGCTGGCTTCTGCCACTAGTAATACTCGGTAAAGTTCCTTCTTGTCTCTTCATGGATCTGTAGCTCATTTCTTCTTAGAGATTAAAAGTATTCCATCGCCTGGATGTACCATAGATTATTAATCTATTCACCCACTGAAGGACATCTTGGTTGTTTACAAATTTGAACAATTATGAAAAAGACTGCTGCATCCCTGTACATGTTCTGAGTTGACAGAGTTTTCTCTCATCTTTGAGCAAATACCAAAGAATGTTCTTTCTGTACAAGATGATTGAGAGTACCCTGAGTTTCCATAGATCATTGACTAGTTTGCCCATCATCAGAGAAGCTTCCTCCTACTGCAGAGGGGAGCAAGCACAGAGACCCACAGCCAGGTAGTAAGCACAGAGTGAGAGATGTTGAATTGTACAGCCCTGGAAGGGATGTCTCCATTCATCTCTCCCCTCAGAGCCTAGGGAACCCCGGAGAAAAAAGCAGCTGAGTGTCTTTTGTGTATGTATTTCTACTTTCAGTTTAGTTTTTTAATGGAATTCCTGCGTGTGTGAACCAAAGGGTCTCTGGTTGTTGTGCCTTCTCTTGGCCTCTTTTCCTTCTGTATGTTTGGTCCTGTTCCAACGTGCTAGTTTTTATATTGTATCATATCTTATCACATCATCTATATTAATTTATTATCCCTAGAAGCCTGTTTGCTTTCCCATGAAAGAAGGGAAGGGTATCTGGGAGGGGTCAAGGAGGAGAGGGACTGGGAAGAGTAGAGGGAGAGAAAATTGTAGTCAAGATATAGTGTGAGAAAAAAATCTATTTTCAATAAAAGGGGGAAAATCTACTAAATCAGTAAAAGCACTCAGAAGCTTGTGAATGGCTGTAGCACTTTGAAACTATGGGGGAACAGTGTTACTTTGAAGGCAGAAATACCTTTGAGTGGCAATTGTAACTCATATTGCTAAATGAGCCGAATCTTAAACTATCTAGATCCTGATTTCTTGCTTATCAGAAAATAAATTTCCATTGTTTCTGTGATTTGGGAAAACAATACGCTAAGTTTTACATGAAACTGCTAAATTGTCTTCCAAAGTGGCCATGCCATTGCCCACTCTCTCACTGTAAGTGGGAAAGAGTTCCTATTATCCCACATCCTCATTAGCACTAAGGGGTGTTACAGAATGAGATTCTGGCCACAGCGTGGGTTACAGGCATCTCAATCTTGTTTGAAGCATCATATGGCCTACCTTTCCACACACTCATTAGCCATTAACACATCTTTGGTGATGTTTATTTTAAGAACTTTGGCTCATTCTTTAAACTGACTTTTATTTGTTAGTTGTTGTGTTGAATGAATTTTAAGTGTGCAACTTGCATGAGTCTTTCATCGACCATCCTCGGAAAATATTGTCTGGTTTTCTTCTAACAGGCCTATATTAGCTTCTGTTCTCATCAGTCTGACCCAATTCCTCACAAGCAGCCATTAGGAGAGGTTGCGTGTTTCTTTCAGCTCACACCACAGCGGTGGGGAGGCATGGCTTTGGGATGGACACACATGTACACTTGGTCACATACTTCTAGTCCGGAAGCAGAAAGAGGACAGGAAATAAGGTCAGGCTATAAAATGGCAAAACCCAACCTCAGGGGAATGCTTCCTGAAGCAGTGACCTCCTCCCTGACAGGCTTCTACCACCTGGGGACCTGGGCATTCAAAGGCCTGAGACTCCAGGGAGCACCTTCTACTTTAAACCACAACAGGATGTTATGCGCATTATTTGTACAGACTTATTTCATCTGAGGGTGTGCTAATGTGACATGTGTTGTACGTTTCAAAGGAATTTATTTATTTGTTGTTTTTATGTGTGTATGCCTGCATGAGTTTATGTGCACCAGACATGTTCCAGAGACTACGGAGGCCATGAGGATGATAATCTTTGAATCCAGGTCCCATGCAAGAGCAGCAAGTACTCTTAATGGCCAAACAATAGCTCCAACCTCTGCACTGTGTTTTTAGTTACATGTATTACTTTTTTTTCTGTAAACTAACCCTTGGATCCTATAAGTTTTGTTATAATTACTTACTATTTCAGGTTATTATTTAATCAAAATTTTAGGCTTTGCTAAACATAAACTACTCATCTTTTGTATATGACAGTTTCTCTTTCTTCCTTTTCAAACTGTATTTCTGTGTGCTGTTTTCATTTTTCCCAGACAGCCATTGGAACTCAGTATGCAAAACAGGATGACCTCAGAGCCATGCAATAACCAGGCCTCAGCCTCCCAAGTGCTGCAAATTTAGGCACTAGGATACTTGTTCTGCTCCTGGTGACCACACAATAGCTGGAATTCAAGGGACTGTGTTGTAAAAGAAGGGTCTATCCACCCTCCTTAAAACTCACCCTAGTAGAAGAATCTAGCTTCTTAGCACGAAACACTATTTTAGCTCTTGAGATACTTGTGATGTTTCTTATCACGCTGCTAGTTCTTTTCTCAGTTTGCAGACAGTTTTTTAATGTATGCATTGAGCCTTTTTTTTTCCCCAAAATTTTCCTACATTGTATTAAATTAATGTGTCTTGTTAAGAAAATACGTTTTGTTTTGTTTTGTTTTTTTCTCAGCTTTGAGATAGTCCTAGAAGAAAGACAGGAATGTCTGGCAAGTGCCTTTTGGCTGTATCTCAACATGACAGACATAATCTTCAGGACATAAGCAAGTATAGGAGAGAGAATGCACATGGCAAGGCAGGAAGTCAGAACCTGTGGTCCTGGCAAAACTGCTGTAATTCATCTGAAATCATACACTCAATTCCCTAGTGACTTCCCACTAGACCCCACCTCTAAAATGTCCTATTACCTCTTAATTTCACACTAGGAAAAAAAAACATCCAACACAAGAATGTATCCAACCATAACATGGCCTATTCATATGAAAGTCTGATTATTCATATAAGTACAAAAAGTAATTTTAACCTGTTTAACAGTCCTAACACACATGTGACAAACCCATTTGGTCATAACATAAAATCTTTAGATAATATTAGACTCAGTTTGCTAGTATATTGCTCTAATTCTTAGTATTTATATTAAGAAGAGATCTGTGTGTTTTTAATCTAATATCTTTTTATTTCTTTGGATGCTAGTGCGATTTTCATGTCATAGAGTGAGTTTGGAAGTAATCTCCTTTGAATGGATTGTGTGATAGAGGTTATAGAAATTAGTACAAATATTTTCTCAAATGGTTGATGAATTTACCAATAATTCTATCAGGGCCTGGTGCTTTTTGTTCCAGAAAAAATATCAGTAAATATTTATTATATTTATTTTTCTTTTTGTTTTTTGGTAGGTGGAGTCTCACTGTAGCCCGGCGTGAACTGTAATTTACTCTGTCACACAAGGGTAGTCTCTAAGTAATACCAGATTTCCTATCTCAACCTCTTAAGTAAAGGAATTACCAGCACAAACTACTGTATCTGAATATGATTGTTTATACTTTTTTAATTCATATATGCTAGTTCTAATTGTTTATTTCTTGTGAAAATGTTTGTAGATTGTGACTTCTGTGCAATCGGTCCTTTTTATCTACATCATCATTTGCAAGCATAGAGCTGCTCATAATATTCCTTTATTATGCTTTTAATGATTTGTAGTCTTGGCTACTCTTTCACTTCAGATATTAGTTACCAAAATGGTTTCTCTCTCTCATTAATTTAACTATCATTTTTCTCAATTCCTTCAAAGAACTTTTGTTTTGTGGATTTCTACCTTGAGAAAAATCAGTAATTTGTATTGTCAATTTCTGCTCTAATTTCTATACTTCTATTTAGTTAGAATTAAGTTTGGTTTTCCTTTTCTAGCTTCATAAGATAGAAGCTTAAATTACATTTTTAACTAATTCTTTTTTACTATTATTGTATGCATCCCAAGGGAACTATGGGGAAGTATAACCTGACCCAAACAAGAACAACAGTTTCTGGCAACAGCCAGTTCTTTCCCCCAGCACCATAAAGGGAAAGACATAGGAAGACAGAAAGATTGAAGCAGATTTTTTTTCATGCCAGTACAGTACTACAGAAATATCCATGTTCCCAAAAGCACCTGCAGAAAAAAGCTGAATGGAAGTCCAATATCCCAGCATCCTTACCATAATGCCAGCTCCTGGCAGGATGACATCAGGATAGACCAAACAGTTTTCCATCCCTTCTGAGTAGCGATGCAATACTCCAGTGGCTATCACATGGAAATCCAGACTCCTCCCCACACCCGGTTCACCAGTAGAGAAGTGCCTGCCCATCACTCTCCCAGTTAGCTGGGTGGGGCAGAGTCAGAGAAGGCCTCCTCTAGATTGAGGACTCTTAGCACTGTGTCTGCTGTGGCGAGGCCATCTGTGCGGGGGATCAGCAGAAGAGTAGGAATTGTCTATCTCTTCCCCACCCGCAACCTTCCCCTGCCCCACTTGAGTATCAACAAATGCTGAGTGGAAAACTGAGAAGAAATACCCAAATCTACAATTACAGTTAGAAATGTCCCTCATCCTTCACTCAACTAGTCATAAAACAGGTAGGTTTTTAAATGATATCCATGGAACTCAAATAGCAGCAGCCAACAAGATATAATTAAGTTCTATGTTAAACTAGACCTGAGAGAGGAATCCCTTTCAACTACATCTAAGATATGCTATAGGTTGAGATCTAAAATAAAAATTCAATCATTTTTTTTTGAAATTCAATAAATTCCAAAGAAATAAAATGATATATTTTGCCTCAACTTACCCAATTTATATTTTATTCAAGGACTCTTACATAGTATTCTCTAAAACATTAGAGGCAAGGCAAGTGAGCTGCAAATGGCCATTCTTTTCTCTAAACATGGCCAAGCTCGGGTACTTAAGACCTGGTAAAATCTACAGACAAAAAAGAAGTCGTGACAGAAATTCTTAGACTCTGTCTTTCAATGAGTGAAAGCAGGGACCATTTTGTGGCTGAAGACAAAGCTGAAATTGCCCCTCCATCCTGAGTTCAGGTGTGTGGACCCTGCTGGAGAATGACAACAGTGTGCCAAGGAGACTCTTGGTAGGCACACAAACCCAAAGTTGGAACAAAACGACTGAGCTTTTTGTAGAGCCTGTGTTGAAATCTTTTGAAGACTCTACTGAACAGAACTTAACTCTATGCACAACTGAGCCTAAAGCTAGCTCCATAAACTATTCCATCTCAAACTCCACTCTGGTATTATGATGTAGCCAGGCATGCTGGTGAGACCACCACTCAAGAGGATCAAGCAGGATGATCATAATTTTGAGCCTAGCTTTTGTTATTGGAAAGACTCTGTCACAAACGTAGACAAAATAAAATTTTTTTTTAAAAAAAAAGGAAAAAGAAAAAAATGGTTGGATATATGGTGTCCCTCTATCAGCAATTGAAAGGAAAACTGATTGATTAGTAAGAATACAGAAAATCTGAACAAGAATATCAAAATGTGTCCTGACTAACTTTTTTAATAGAACATAGTATACAACAGCAGAAAGGCTTCCATTCTTGCCAGCACAGGTCATCAGCTAAACCATTAAATACAATGCATCAAAAATAATCAAAATGATAGAATGTGTTCTGCAGAGCAGCATTGTTTGGATTCAATAACACAATCAGAAAATCTCTGAATATTCCAAAATGAAACTGACTTCTAAATGACTCAAGGGTGAGAGAGGACATCACAAAGGAAACAGGAAGCCTATTCAATCTTATCAGCCCTTATATCTGAGTGGGAAGGAGATCACTGGATCATTTCAGAGAGCAGATTTTAATGAGTGGAACATAAAGGAAGGCTCAAGAGACCTGACCCTCCTACAACTAAGACAAAAATTACTGAGCAGTTAACATGACTCAATCGTGTTACTGGCTTGAAACTTCAAAAAAATAGAAAATTATTTGGAAATCCGTCTCAACAGCGAAAATAGAAATAACAACCCATGCCGCATCTTTGTGCAATTTGAGTATAGTGCCTGCAAAGCATCCACCAAGCACAGGGTTTGACCCATCCCATAAATGCTCAGCAAGAGCTGGGAGGATGAGACTGTACCTTAGAGATACCAGAAACAAACTGTGTGACTTTGCCTAGTGCCAACCCAATGAATAAAAAAGAATATATTATTTACATGAAGGGCTTTTGAGTCTATACCGACCTAGACCATAAGAAACACTTTTAAAGAATAGCTAAAGGAATTTTTTCAATAAACAAATAGCCTTTGGCAGGAGATAGGAGTCAAAAAAGAAAAAAAAAAGAAGTTTGTGTTCATATTCTTGCGCCTGATCTGTGTGTTCAGCAGCTCAAACAAATAGCATTTCAAAATCGTTGCTATTTACAGCCATAGCCTAAAGCACAAAGATCAGACTTAGCGTCTGATTAAACTAAGTTTTATAAAGAATGACAAAATAATTGGTAAAAACATTTCAACTTGGGTATGTAAAACAGAAAAAACAAAGTAGCAAATGCTCAAAGCACAATGGATTGGGAGAACAACACCGTCTCTTCTCGTTGGCATTTCTCTAGGATTCATATCTTGGCTGAGTGACAAAAACCTGTCCATCAGCTACAAGCCTGAGCCTATCAGCCTTACAAATCAGAGTTAATAAAAGTCAATCAGAGATGGTTTAACTTGCTTGCTACTGCCTGAAGCAGGATCCAGTCTCCCTGTCTGTCACCCACTCCAAAAACACTTCTCTCGGGCTGCCTATAAATTCTTGAAAATTTACTCATTTATATTTTGGTAGAGAGGAAAAGGTCATCTCTATAAATATATGTCTGGCCAGCACAGGTGTGTATATGAAACCCCTACAGGTAAATGCATAATTAGGAACGTCATCTCTTTCGCTTAGAGACCCATACGAAAAAGCATCTTTTGGAAACCACTACGAACTAGAAGACCAACGCTTTAGAATCTTGCTCTATATATACATGTCTCTAAGTAAAAAGGGCACTGACCTCCACTTGTATGCTAGCTTGTGATATTTTAAATAAATTAGATGGGTGGAGATGTATCCACTGCCCAAATCCATTTGATAATGCCCACCAAGATTAAGATGCTGGTTTTAAAATTGCAAACCACTAGAGCAATTGTTGATTCTATCCAACCTAAATCTTTGACTACTATAACAACAGCAGTAGAACTTTCTGCCTCAGCCCAGAGTTTCCTGCAACTAGGCAAATGTCTACTAAATGGCCTGAAGGGTCTCTCAGAAATACTCTGGGGAAAGCACAAGCCTGGAAGAGGCTACTTCAACAACTATGCATCAGAAACCAACTCTCTCCCAACCACAAGTTCCTCTGTTGGGGCATCAAAAACAAATTTAGAGATCATGAAAGAAAAAAAAAGCCTGATTCATTTTCTCATTCATTTATTCAGCAAACAATAAATAAAAATGATGCATCTTCTAAATCTGTGATTATAACAGCAATAGTATGAAAGCCATACAGATTGTTTCAGATTTTATTAGATGTCTATTAATTTAAATTTAAATATGTATAAAATATAAGGTTAGTCATATCTTATAATGTAAAAAGGAAACGGTATAATTAATTTTATATAGTATTTAGTTCAATCTATTATGCCCAAATATTATCTCATTGAGTAACCAGAATAAATGTCTCTTAAAGGCAAATCCTATTTTACAGTTCATATCAGTCATTTTTGAAATCCTCATAACCTTATGTGGCTAGTGGCTCTCATATTGAGCAGTAAGGTAGGTTCTACAGACAAAGGTACAAGAACAAAACAAATACCTGTACTGGTGGATTTGACTGTTGTAGGAAAGACAGGAAATGGGAGAATAAAAACGAAAAGTCAGGTTGTTACCCAATAGACCAAAAGTGATCTGGTTCCAGCAGTCTCTCTCACATCATCACCACCATTACCATCAACACCACCATCATCAATGTCATCAGCATCCCCACCACCCTCATCCCCACCACCACCATCACCACCACCACCAGCAGCCCCGTGATTCTCAATGCTCCTTGTCCTCTCTGGACTCCTAACCTGCTCTTCACTGACTAAATCTTCCACACCCATGGAGATTTCCATTCACGCAGAACATTCTTCCCATATAATATAAGACATTAAAATACACCAAAACTTTAGAGAATGTATGGTATAGATGTATGTATAGCTATAGATAGGTAGGGATACACACATATAGAACTCACATGCACATTGCACGCCTTTCTCAATGAAGTACAACAAATTAATCATATGTCCAAATACTATATACATTTTACGAAAAATTATATACATAATATGAATATTGAATGTATTCAATCAATATTCCCAGTGTGTGTGTGCGTGCGTGCGGGTGTGTTTCAACTTTAGGCTTTTATATTCGGTTATCTTTACCTCAGGGTTCATTCCAAAAAAGAATTTCTAGGTCCCAAACTACAGGTGCTTTGAGGCTTCGGGGACAGATGTGTAACCCTCTCTCCAATCAAGTTTTCTAGTTTATCTCTGATAATGTTATCCCACTGCAAGTGGGAGCTGCAGCCTCTGGACTGGATCTCCCATAATTCTTTATGTGGGACACAGTCGAGATTTCATTATCTTTAGCTGTTTAGCAGAGAATTTTGGTGTTTCTGTGATATTTAAGTTTTTCATTTATTTGCTTCTTTGTAGAGATATGCATTTTTCATGTTTTTTGAAAAATGTGTCCCTTTCGTGTATCTTCATCCCCGTGGGGTTTTTTTTTTTTTCCACTCGCATGTCTCTCGGTGGCAGCAATAACGATGTGGAGAGGTAAGTTGGCACGTCATTTACTGTTTATGGTTTTGAGGAAATTTCTGTCTATCCTCTGCCTATGCTGTAAGTCCATCCATCTTTTTTTTTTTTAACTATGATTTCTACTTTTATTGTCATGCTTTGGGAGTCCCTTCCTCGAACTCTGTAAATGAGTCTCCCCCTGGTCTTCGCAGCTTCCCTGGCAGAAAAGCCCCTGGCCATTGCCTTTCCCACACCACTCACTCCCAGCAGAGTGCAGAGGAGATACTTGTCTGAAGGTCTTATTCTCCTCTGGCTTCAGCGCTCTTTTCCTCGGTCCCCTAAATCCCATGGCATCTTCTAGCAGGCTAAACTCCTCTGTGTCACTTCCGGATCCGGACCCCCAGAGTGTTATGACTCCCAGCGTCCCTGCGTCACTTCAGGCTTGCGAAGACAGTCGGGAAAGGTTCCCAAGAGTAATAAAGATGGAGAGAAGAGAAGCAAATTGATAACCAGGTATCTTACTATGAGTTCTGGTTCTCCTCTGTGAACCTACCGCTTCTTACAAGCTGAGTGGTGACACGGGGACCCTCGGGCTAAAATTTCTCATGGCAGCTGTGATACAAATCTTTCCATTGACTCTTGAAAGAAACATATTCGAAAGTACAGTAAGAAAACTACTTCGTCTGACGCAAGTTATGAGTTTTCGGCATAAGTAAGACTTAGGGGAGAAAGGAAGGTTTACCCTTCTGCCATGGATTATATGGTGAGTAAGAAAACTTCTCAGTTACTCAGAAAATATTTACAAGGGAGGAAAAAAAAATTAAACCTTATTAATTCTATATATGGCAATCTTTAAGCAAGAAATCCTTCTAATTTAGAAATATCACAACTAGGAGAGTTGGATTTTTTTATACCTGAATGAGAAATAACAAAATTCACCAGGCTGAGACTTATTGGGAAAATATTAAGCTTTTCTTTGTGCTGTACCCAGTGAATAATGAACCGCTCCACGGGACATGAACTTATTTGGGGCTTGAATTTATTAGAACATTTTCTGTGGGTGGGATCCCAGGCCAGAATTTATCTATTAGTTACTGAATATAAACGTTGGCTTTCTTTGTTGGGTATGGGAACTGCCACCTCTGCTAAATACAGAACAGATTTTCCAGTTCGTTTTGCAGAAATGGCTTCCATGGGATTTGATAGCACAAGAATCATTCATTAATGTAATTGTCTTCTCCTGAGAAATTATGCTTAATGCTAGCAATGTGAAGAGACTGTCCTGTCAAATGTGAATTGCTGAAAAGGAGAGTTTCCTGAAATTCCAGCTGCTTGATATCTTAATACACAATTTTTATAAATTCTAGAAATTGATAGGGAACCATTCAACAACAAATGTAATTAACTTGGGACTTTATTTACCACTGAATTCCATTCACTGCTTAAATACAATAATAAATAAGAATGAGAAAATGTCATGAGAAATGACCATCTCGGAAATAATGACTATTATTGAGTGCTCACTGAAAGATTTAAGAAATCCAGTCCTAATTAATATTTTCCCTGTTCTATAAGATAAGAATATCTTGCTATAGGAGAAAGAAAAGGAAGTTAGTAAACTTGAATTACATTATAAAAACCTAAGAGACTGATTTCCACGCTGATGCTTATATTTTGATTTACTCTTTAGTTTTCTTGTTTGTTTTTGAAGTTGTGGGTCTCAAAGGGAAGTTAAAGTAGAATTTTCTCACTTTTTGTGTATCTTTTATGGGTGAAAATGTGCATTTTCCTAATTTTACTGAAAATCTTGGATAAGGCTTAGATGTTTTCACTCCGAAAACAGCAGACTGGCCACCTATTATCTTATAAGTGTCCTTTGTCTGTGGTGTCCCGGATTCCATATTTGCTACTTGCAGGATTTTCCCTAATCTTCTGCTTTTTCTGAGGTGATTCCGTGCTATATTTTCACATCTGGGAAATAGTTCCAAATCAAGGAAAGAACATTTTTTGTTGCTACAGAAAATGGGAAGAAGGTATTGGGGTCATGTGCTCCTTAAAACACTTTCACGGATGGAGAACACAGTGTGTCCCAGGATGGTTCCACCCAGGATGGTTCCACCCAGAATGCTTCCACCCAGGATGGTTCCACCCAGGATGGTTCCACTAACCTTGGCATTTCTATTCCTTCTCCTCCTGTGAGAAACAGACTACACAGTCTAAAAGTACCTCTCTTCCCTGAAAGTTATTTTACTTATCAATTGATTGACTAATGGGAAACCATACTTCCAAGTTGCATGCCTTATATCTCAGGCTTTTAAACACCCTGCACCTCGGTGTATCTTTCAAAGCTGCCATCACCTGGTCATAAACAAATGTCATAATTCTGTCTGGAAATGTCCTCAGAATGAAGTCAAATTTAAACACAAGGCCTACCAAAGCAATGCTATTCCATGGCTGGAGGTCAAGCTCAGAGGACTGACGTAAACACACGGCAGGGGTAGGGGGCTAAATGCTCTTAAGGAAGAATACGCTCATTTCATGGAGGCCATGTGGCTGTTTGATTTTACTGTCTTCATCCTACTCCACCGTGCTTCTAAGGAGTAGCTAAGAACAGCAGTGAGGGCCGTAATACATCATTCTGGCTCACATTGATTTAGTGCTGAGGTAAATGTCCTACACAGGTTTCCGAAGCGTTCCTCACTCTAATCCTTGCAGATGAGACAGAATTCAATCTAAGGCGCTGTTATTAGGAAGACATAGATCCAGAATTCAATCCAAAATCCTATGACTTCAGGGCACTCCTCTAGAAAGGACAAAAGCAGAAAGCAGTTTGTCAGTTATTATCCTACCTACGGGTGTCCACAGGAAAAGCAGCAAAGGTAATACCTTGACTTCGTTGTAGAAAAAAAAAACTTTCCCATTAATTTTAAAACACAAATCACTATTCAAAAATCTCTTAGACGATACAGTAAGGAGAAGAAAATAAACACGAGAAAGATATGTACTTTAGCTTTCCATTGCTGAGAAAGAAACAATTGAGAACATCAACTTACAGGGAAGAACGATGTGTTTGTTTTGAGGGATACTTTCCGAGGATTCAGTCTCTGCTTAGCAGGCTGTGTTGCTTTTGAGTCTGTGACTGAACTTCATATCATGGTGGGGAAAGCAATGCGGAACACAGCTGCCCACCTCTGGCAGACCAAAAGCAAGAGGGAAAGATGGAAAAACAAATGGGGTATCAGTATTGCCTTCAAGAACATGTACCCCATGACTTCCCACCTGGCCCCTCTTCCTGAGGGTTCTACTAATTCCCATCAGCACCAAATGCTGTCAAATAACCCATGATCACATGATCTTTAGAGGCACTTAATATTCAAACAACGACAGGTAATAGCTCCTCAGCTGTGACATCTATCATGTCAGCGTCTATGCTACTACCTCCTTTTCGTTAGCGTCTGAACCATCTCCACAGTCCTTGTAGTAGGTACTGAGTTATTGTCTCCATTATATATGTGGAGAAGCTGAGGCTTGAAAACATTTCTGAGACCTGTTACACTTCAATATTTAATACAAAATTTCTGCCAGTTGGCTCTCACATTGCCTCTGTGAAAAAACTAAAAGGCATAATTATTTAAGCTCTAACTTCCTCCAGCAATCTCTGTCTTTACCCATCGATATCATAAAATGAGATGGTTTTAGCAACTTGTTTCCATGGTAACACATTCAAGGAAAGGAGATTTCCCAACAGTCCCTATCTCCCAGTGCTTGTCAGTGGCAAAGAAACAAAAAGGCTGACCTTGTGGGTGATGTAGTCCCATAACATAGGGTATAAGAGAAGCAATCATGGGAGGGATGAGGCTTGGACAACAGAACAATCCAGCAATCACTTTCTCTACTGATTGAAAATGGGTTCCAGCAAGACACATTTTATGTGGTGCCTGAAACTTACCTAAAAGCAGTGAAAATGATGTGGGGGAAAAGAGCCTCCTGTGTAGAAATGAAGAGAGCGTGAGAATAATAATGAATGACGATAACAGTGTTCCCACTGTGTGTTCCACTGTGACTAGATACCGTCTAAGTGTGGGATGCATCCTCCCATAAGGCCCTGCTTCTTGCTTACTCATAATCCTGAGTCAGCCTGGCTTGGGGAGGGAATGGTTCTGAACACTGCCTGCCTCTCCCACAGAATCCGTGCCACCTTCTCAAAGAAGACAAGCATTTTAAACTTGGATTAATCATTGTTGGTGAAATCATTTCCTAAGAACATTTTCGTCTCTTCCGATGTCTGTGTTCCAACTGACTTCATTTTTCCTATTGCAGCTTCTCTGATACAGGGCTCCACGTCAACCTGGAGCACAGGAGCATAATGACATAAGACTATTCTGACTTACGGGTTGCATTAGCGCTACTTGATTTTAATGAATCAAGAGACTTTTAAGATTTAAAAAAAATAGTTGTGTTGCTTTTGTGCAAGGTTAAAGTAGATTAAGACTGGAGCCTTATATTTATTAAAAGCACTTTATGAAAATATGGCTTGAGGTCTAAAGTATCTGGATAATTCTCCTTATTTCCTTTTCTGCTCACCGAGATGATTTGGTCATACATTATAAACCCCAGCCCAGCCCTCGATATTTTGACTTGAGCCAGCTCTCCAAAGTCAGGGTGAAAGAAAGCAGAGATAAGTATCTGGGCAGCTCTACCCTTCACCTCGCCTGCAATTTTCTGCCTCCTTTTCAGTGTGGAGAATGAGCATGTGGAGCGAGAGGGGTACTGAACAGGTCTGATATCTATAAGAAAATCGTTCTCAGTCGCACCAGCATGGGATGCCTGGGAAAGCAGTGAGTCTGATGGAGATAGAAGTTGGCTATTTGGCAATACCTAGCAAAGACAAAACTACACATGATCTATGACTCAGAAGTCCTTTCGCAATTGACTTGATTTATTTACATGTATGTGCCCCGGGGTTACCATTTATACATAGAAATGAAAAGACATGGCTATCATTCAAATGTAACCATTCAACGAAATACTATACAACCACAACTTAGTTCTATTTGCACTGTTATCGGCCACTTAGCATATAATATAATGGAACAAGCAAAATGACAAAGGACTGATCTTCAAAATGTTTTAAAGCTGAGCATGCTCAGTACATGTGCCTGTAATCTCCAGCTGGTTGGCAGAGGGAACAGAGTTGAAGGTGACGAGCCTGGGCTATGTGAGATCTTGTCTCAAAATATACCCTATCCCCCCAAAACTTAAAGTATAAACATTTATAAAATAGTATTGTTGTATATAGTTGTGAAATATATGCAGCAAAAGTAAGGTATAAAGATAAAATATTTATGTGCATGAATTCATGAGATTCATTCCATTTGCAGAGAAGGAGAATGGGAAAGAACAGGGAAGGGTTGCCGAGGCATCCTCTGCAGCATCTATAAAATTTATTTCTTTAAAACACACACACACATCTGAAGTACTATGTTCAGATTTGATAAAGTTGTGTTATGGGTCCATGGATTTTTATTATATTATTCTCTATACTTGTCTGCATGTTTGAAATATTTCATTATAAAATATATATTTTTAAATCATCCAAGTAAGAGAGTATTTCTCAGAGGAATCACCAAAGCAAGGAAAATAAAACACCCCGTTCAACTTCTTTCCCTCTAAGAACCATGAATCGTGGCGCAAAGAGTATTTTGTATTTATGAGAGGGATCCTTTGAAAGGATGCCTCACACTTATAAGTGTGCAATCTTGCAAATACCAGTGCTCATCCATCCTGGATTCCAGACAAGGGCATCCCACTTTGGATTTGGCACAGGCTTGTGGTCCCTAACGTATGTAGGTTTTCTCTGCTTAACATTGTATTGCTTAACAGGAATAATTCAAGAATTCAGAGACAGGATCACCCAGTTAGCTCTGGGTACTGCTCCACTCTTAGGACCCACCGAAGGTAACTGTGGAAATGATTGATGGAAGGCGCGAACCCTCAGCATTGCTGCATTGTTTATCGTCCTTGTAAGACCACGGCCATCAGAACACATGTGTGCACTTTTCCCTTAAAAGTCTTTGGAGGGGTGGTTGTGTGAAACAATGATCTGTTGAATTTAATTCACAGATCAAAGAGGAAGGAAATTAACCAACACAGTAAATTGATTATTTCATGGGTGACATAACCAAGGCAATGATTTATCTTAATAAAGAGCAACTTCCCTCTAGTCCTTAACTGAATTCCAGCCAATGCAATAATACTCGGCTGTTAATGACTTTGATGTTGATGTGGAAAAGTGAATGACTGCATAATCACTGAAATGGGACCTCATCACAGTTGGAAACGTTTAAGCCAAATCATTTTGGACTGTGAAAAGAGCCCTGAGTGGTGGATATTGGCTGGGTACCAGATCTTCAGTCTTAACTAAACAGGGCCTGAAAACTTTATCATATCGCAATGGCTCTGGCTGGACTCGGACTCTGACAGCTCTCGGGGACTGGAGTAGAATGCATAAGTCTGTAGCTTCATGGATGAAAAAAAAAGAATTCCAGGGCTTAGAGCACTGATAATAAATACATGTCTCTCAGCATTGAGCTGGGATGGATGTAATTAGTTACATCCATCTTTGGGAGGGGGAATACAAGAAAGGAAACAGAAGTCAACTTAAGAAAAAAAATTGAACCAAAAGCTTATTTTTATACCCACGTTACTAAATATGGCTAAGGGCTTGCAAGACAGCATTAGTCATAGATAGCGGCCTCCACCTCCTCCCCTCGTCCACCCCCATCACTAAACAACAAAATGAACTAAAGTTAGCCCTTCTCTCAAGTCAGCACACTTGATTCTTATTGTTTGAGTTACAGTTGAGGAGGCTGTGAGGCAAGGGTGTAACCTTAGGAACAGAGAGGACTCCCTGGTGCCCGGATTTTTTTACTTCCTAGTAGGAGAAGAAAAACAGTGCTGGTCTCAGCCCAGTCTCCGGTGGTCAACCCAATAGATTTCCTCCTGTTCTCAAATCTAATCAGATCCTAGATAACATCAGCTTCCGAGAGTTAAGTTATTGCATCCGTGTATTATAAAGTAAGTCTTCAGCAAGCCTCTCCTCCATGGCCCATTCTCTCCCCATCCCCTAGCTTCCAGCATGCCTCCCTCCACCCCGCCACTGTCCCCAGATGCCCCTAAGCAGAAGTTCCAGGGAGCTTTCAAGAAAGTCTTGTCCAAGCTTTGAAGCCACAGTCTGGTGACCCAGACCTACTGGGAAGACAGCTGTAGGCATTTAAATGCCACAAAGCCCCCAGGCTTCAGAGATTCGACATGCCGGATCGTGAGTATTAAAATACAGAATGAAAAAATTCTTTGTTTGGGGCAAAGAATCGTTCAACTCTTCATCCCGGCCCGTAGCTGGGATGTCTCCAAGCTCAACACTGAAAATACAGGTGGCTGGGGCAGGGAGTCATCTGTGTGATGCCTGTGGCCTTGCCGGGAACAACCCCTTTGTCTTCTAATCTGAGCCTTCATCACTAACTCCCAAGGAACCCTTCCCTCACGAGGTACCCAGCGTGATATATCAGGCAACTTTGCTCAGCATATGAATGACCCTAGACGCTTTCATTTCTATCAGCCATTCTTGGGTGGGATAATCTGGGAAAGTCTGCAAGAGCCTCTATCCGCCCTCTCCTTTTCGGTCCCCCTTTGGTGCTCTCCAAAGCATCCCTTCAATTTGCTTTATTCCCTCTTCAAAAATTCAATCTGAATCCAAGGGCTTTTAATTTCTAGCCACATTTTACAAGCCCGGACTTTCAGGGATATATGTTATGAAAGCACAGAGAGGAAAGTCTTTCTTGTCATCAAAACCATAATAATTATGTGTCAAAGATAATTACTGCTTGGTGCGGGGTACGTCTAATACCAAGTGACACGGAAAGTAGTCTACCGGCAGACAAGAGTAACTGCCGGCTGGCTGAAATCTGAGATAAAATTAACCACCGGGCTCAAGCGCTCTGCCCACTGGAATTTCACCAGATAAATGCTAACTCCGCCTCCCCACGTATTTTTTTTTCTTTTATCAATGGTTCGTCTGTTTGTTGTTGGGAAATTTCTAAAAGGCACGTTTATCCATACATGCATGAACATAACAATATTCTCTGACAGTGGTGGAACGCCTGTGCTGCCCTGGGAAAGATTGCGAGAGTGGGAGGCTTGTGAATGCATTAGCTGAGGATGCACCTGAAGAAATAAAGTAGAGAGGGTTTTGTAGCCACGCCGCGCTTTCTAATCAGAATGCCATCTGGGAACCTGACACCTGGGAAGAAAGGGTAAGTTAGCAAGATACGGGAGATGGACCACCGAGATTGGAACAAAGGAAGGTCTCAGATGGCACCAACGTAAAGTCTGATGTGCTCTGAAAAATGTCTCCTCCCTAAAGAGGATGAGCATCATTTAAGATGCTCTGCACAGTGCTGGGGCCAGCTCAGGGTCTAAAGAATTTGGGGCATGAACATGAGGCCCTGGGTTTGGATCCAGAAAACTCATGTAGAAGCCAGGCGTGGAGAGCCTGTGACCCCAGTCTTGAGGAAGAAGCAACAAAAGGATCCTTGGGGCTCCTAGCTAGCCAGTCTAGCTCATAGCTCCAGATTCAGTGAGAGGAAATATCTGAGAAAATAATGTGAAGAAGCAATTTAGGAAGATGGTCAATATCAATCTCTGGACACCATATGCACACACACACACACACACACACACACACACACACACTGTACTCCATGCAAGAGAATGCTCAGACTTTCCTCCTGAGCATCTTTCTTGCTGAGGATGAGGCCCATTTTGAGGCGTTCACTGGCTCTCCTGACTCCTTTAAATCAGCTATACTGGAAAAAAAAACTAACTTAAGCCCAGCAAAGGGAGGTGTAGGCTGCCATCAGGCAAGGCTGTGTGGTCCACACATATCAGGTAGGGGGTACATCTGATTATTGACTATATCAGCAGTAGCAGAGGTAGCACCCAAAAGGTCAGGAAAGGTCAGAGCTACAGTAAACTGTCCCCTGATTAAACAAAATCACTAACAGCTTTCCAGACACTAATCATTCTCCTACCTTTGTACGATAAATGCCTGGTGTGCAATTGGGACCCAGGAGCACAAAAGCAGAGGTTGAAGAGCTTGCTAGTGGTCCTCGAGTGTCCAAGAGCCCTGCTGATCTCCTACCGGCGGCACTGGTCATTGTGAAGATTAAGCAGAAAGCCATCAGATCATTTTCCCTATGGCCCTAAAGAGGGAATTTTGTGGAGACTTGTGAGTTTATGTGTATCTCCTTCGGAAACCTTTCTCTTGATTAGCATTGTTCACAGTGAACAGCACGAGGGAGACAGAGGCAAGAGCACTAGACTTTGAGATTAGTCTGTGCTTTATAGAAAGATCCAGTCTCAAAAGTAAGAAAGAGGAAACAGTTGCTACCAATTAATTGAAACAGGTTATGTGGCAAGGTGAGAAAATAGCAAAGTGCTTGTCATGCAAGTGTCAAGACTTGAGGTCAGTTCCCAGAAGCGTGAAGAAAGGCAAGCGTGGGGGTACATATTTGTAGTGCCGGTTAGTGCTGGAGAAGCGAAGCTAGGCAGATCCCTAGAGGGGCTCATTGACCAACCTTTCCAGGTACCAGTATGAGGCCCTGTCTAAAAATAAAATTTAAGGGTAAATGGAGGACCTTTCAGGATGTCAACGTGCAGTTGGCATTTGATAAACATACATACACACACACACACACATATACACTTACACACATGCCACACATACACAGATACACACACACACACAAAGACACGTATACAGACACACACTCAGATACACACATACACACACACACACATACACAAACAAGAAATAAGTCATTTTGTTGTCATGATAAATTGCTTCTGTTCTGCACCAAGTCCACAGGAATTCCTATGGAACCACATAGATTAAATTCTTAAAAAGCACCAAGATGGGGAGGAAAAGACTAAAGTTGGCAAAGGTATGAGTCAGGCAATAATTTAAATGATCTTAAGCACATATACCTAATAATAATGAAGTTTCTAAGAGATGTCTGGCTCTAGGAGTTCGAATAATTGATGCCAAAAATCTCCAGTTGGTGATCATTTATTTTCTTAGGAAACACCACTTCATCATCCTGCCAAGCTAATGCAGAGCCTCACAGATTTTATGCAATACAAAGTGTATCAGCTCAAGAAAGAAAAAAAAGAAAAAAGAAAGAAAGAAAGGAAAAGAAAGAAGGGAGGGAGGGAAGGAAGGGAAGGAAAGAAAGGAAGGAAATGAAGAAAGGGAGGGAAAAGGAAAGGAAAGGAAAGAAAAGAAAAGAAAAACATTCCTCTCTAGAAAGAAACCCTATGTCCTTTGTGTCTAAGTCCTCATCCAGGCCTTTGCTGTTCCTGGGGAATTTTCAGGTAGCTTTGAAGGGAGGGAGGGAAGGAAGGGAAGGAAAGAAAGGAAGGAAATGAAGAAAGGGAGGGAAAAGGAAAGGAAAGAAAAGAAAAGAAAAACATTCCTCTCTAGAAAGAAACCCTATGTCCTTTGTGTCTAAGTCCTCATCCAGGCCTTTGCTGTTCCTGGGGAATTTTCAGGTAGCTTTTCCCTGAGTCAGCCTGCTTAAGGACACATGTTGCATACGGTGGGCCCCACCTTCCAGTTAAGGGTGCAGAGAATAAACAATTTTCTCCACTGAGGGTGTGGTGGAGATAGAAATTTACTGAGCTGAATCCCACATGGGTGAAAAAGATCATTTTCTAATTATTTGAGCATACAAATATAACAGAGCTGATCTCAGTAACAAAACTTGTAATAAACAGCACATATATCTATTCTAACACTAAAGGGCTTAGAAACGAAGGCCATCTTCTGGTCTGACCATTAGCAAAAGTTGAGGGAGGGGAAAGGAAATGTTTAAACCCAAAAGAATGAAACAGCGTTCTCAGAATACCTACACTATAATTTCCATGTGCTTGAATTCAGAGTTTCTTAGAAAATCTGGAGCATGGCGGTGTCCACTAGACTTTCTCTATGCAAACTAGTGTTTTCGATGCACCCCGCTTTTCTGAAGGGTATCTATGAAAGGACTTTGCTTGCCTTCGGTCCATAACCCTAAGATATTTACAAACAAGCAAAAGCAAAATAGGCTTTTTGCTTCATATGTGTAGACATATGTGAAACTTTGGATATTCTGATGGCATTAGAAATCACATGGAGGTTGACCAGATGGCTAACAGGGTAAAGGCTTCTGCTGCTAGGCCTGGCCAACTGAGTTTGATTTCCCGAATCTACACAGTAGAAGGAGAGAACCGACTCCAGCAAGTTGTCCTCTGACTGCTACACATTTGCTGTGGCATTCATGTTCCTAAACACACACACAATAAAAACAGTTTAAAAATCAAATAGTCCAATGAATTTTTGGTATGTTTGATAGAAACTAAGATGAAATATAATGGTGAAAGTAGACTCTATTAACCAAGAAACATAGACAAAATAAATAAGAAAAAGGAAAATAACCAAACTAATGTAATGAATATAATATTTTATTTATATTTGTATTCAAATAACATTTAAGCTGTGCATCCAGCATATTTTCGAGAGTCTGGTTTCTTCAATGGCAGTTTTTGATTCATCACACACAGTGTCACCTGTACAGCAGCAATGAGTAGTCTCCCAACCATGAGGACATGGGTCCCACTGCAGAGTTCAGTAAATCGGTCACTGCTGTCAACCATTTCCTAAAGGGTTCACCTTCTTACTTAGCTTCTCTAGGATCGCAAATTATAGGCTCAATTATTTATGGCTAAAAACCAATTATGAGTGAGTACATCCCATGTTCATCTTTTTGGGTCTGGGTTACCTCACTCAGGATAGTGTTTTCTACTTCCATCCATTTGCATGCAAAATTCAAGAAGTCATTGTTTTTTACCGCTCAGTAGTACTCTAATGTGTATATATTCCACACTTTCTTCATCCATTCTTCCATTTCCTAAAGGGATCTGAGAGACTGAAGTTATAGGAAGAAAATACACAAAGCAGGATGAATCACACACACTTCAACTGGGTTCCTTTTTGTCTCTTTGTGACTGAAGAAGAGTTTTCAAATGAAACATATTTATCCTCAGCCATACACAAAAATAAATAACCTCAGGAAATTGTTAAAGAAAGAGAATCTGGCAAACAATGTAAAAATAACAAATGGCCAAGATGCTTGTTTTTACAAATCAGTGCCACAACACAGCAAAGCGTGGTGATTGGCACATTTTCTGAGTCCACTGCTGTCAATATATCATTCAATACAGACACACAGGATTCTTGTCAGTTTCTTAATTCTCAACTAGAAAGCTCCAACAGCATCCCTGAAGGGAAGTGAGATCTTCACCAAGGCTGGTACCCACTAGTTTGTTCAGAGTGCTGCCTGTCAAGAAATAAGTCTGAGCTGAGCATGGCGGTGCACACCTTTAATCCCAACATTTAGGAGGTAGAGGCAGAGAAATCTCCCTGAGTTCAAGGCCAACTTGGTCTAAGTAGTGGGTTCCCGGACACCTAGAGACACATAATAAGACTCTGTCTCAAAAAAGGGGGAAGGAAAGAAGAAAATTTTTAAAAAGCAATATTTCTGGATAATACTGGAATTTGATCTGAGTCATTTCCTAACCCTGTGAGTATGTATTTAACTGCATTTAATTATTTCTCAAGTGGTAGATAACTCTTCATCATCCTAGATTCCTTTCACTATCTCTTAAGGATTGGCATTGTATCACTCCAATACTCTGGGGTCTAATAGCGAAGACTAGTTCAGAAACCTACCAATGCTTTGCTTTTGGTACCACCCTTCGCTTAGCAGCTCTTATCTTTTGAATGATGCTAAATACCATGAAACCAATGATAGACAGCTCTGGCCTGCTTACCCTTGCAAGAAGTTGAGCAAGGCTCATTTATTCTCAAAGCCAAAGCGAGGGTCAAATCAGTGACTCTTCCCAAAAGGAGGAATGGGAGCTTCCCTGATGAATAGCCGAGATGTAGGGTATCTGAGAAAAGCCATTAGAGGAATGCATTATCTAGAGACATTTCCTGCCACCAAGCCAGCCTCACACGGGCTGATGACTGAGAAAGCACAGGAGGCGCTCTCCCTCAAATGTGGCCTCCATCAATGGCACATTTCTGCATTGTCAAGCTGAAAGCCATGGATAGTCATAAAGAAAAGGATGTGTCCTCATTGGGGGTGTGTTGATGGATCCCATCCAGAACATCAGAGGTGATTCCCGGGTTACTCGGATGTTAGATGCATTTGGGTCTGATGACGGGGCTTCTGGGTCTAAATCAAAACCATCCTCCCTGTGTCGTTCAGCGCATTACATAATACAAGGAGGGCTGTCTGCATGCGTAATTATCACTGCTCATGAGAAACAGGCCCAAAAGAATCCTCTGACCTTGTGCTGATAAATTGTGCTCAAGGAACGAGGGGCTCAGAACTGCCAATCTTAGTTATAGGCCCTGCAAAGTTAAATTGGACTGAAGGAAAATCAGGCTTCTGCGTGGTCCATTTCTCAGTAGGGTGATACTCTAATCTATTGAAGGCCTGCTCCTTGAGACCCCAGTTCAGACCCTACCTCTGCTCGTCCATCAGCACATCATTCCCCGCACTAAACAACAGGCTTGTAATTTCCAACCTGACTGGAATTAGCTCCTGAGAAGATCTGGGAGGCAGAGGCCAGGGGGAAGGAAGTTAGAAAGAAATGGCTCAGAAAGCACTCTTTCTAAATCAGAACCATCTGCCGGAGTCATAAATGGTTTTAAGTAGAACTCAGCGACCAGCGAGTTCACATAGGAGTAAATACAACGAAGCCACCTCTCAAGGAACGTTCCCAGGTAACAAAACCATATCGCCATATATTAGAGCAAACTTTTGAACCTGCTTGGTGGCTGACACTTGGCATTTGTGTTTGGATCCTATTACAGAGAACCGTGTAGTACTAAGGACCTCTGTGTGTCATTATGAAATGCTGGGGTGGGACTTGGCTACCTTACATGGGCTTGTCATCATTCATTAATCTCACAGAAGACCCTTCAGACTACGGTTCCTCTGGGAGCTTTGCAAGAGGGAGCAAGCAATGGGGATGCACCACTCCGCAGCTCTGACAAAAGCCTTCACTGTAACTTACTGTGTCTTCCTAAAGTTGTGAAACACATGCAATCTGAAATGAAAAGTCTCTGAAAAGGAACGCCACCTTCTACCTCCCTGGCTCTGTGGAAATGTTTGTGAGTAGTTTTAAAACATCTCATCAGTGTCTACAAGATGACTACATATGTAAAGGGACTTACCAGTGAGTCTGATAATTTGAGGTCAGTCCACGGCACCCACATGGTGAATGGAAAAACAGACTCTCTAAAGACCTTCAATCTATGATGCACACACACACACACACACACGCATGCATGCATGCACACACACACATGCATGCATGCACACATACACACAATGCATGCATGCACACATGTACGCACACATACACAACAATAAATACATACACAAATAAATGCAATTTTTAAATTTAAAGACAAATATTAATGTGAACATTCTAGAAGGATACCAGAAGATTCTCAGCATTAATTATCTCATAGGTACAGTCCTTTCAAATTTAAATCACAAAGTAAAACCATATTGTTGGGAAAACAAAACAAAAAAAAACCTCCAAAATTGAGAGAACTAAATGACATCCTGTTAAGCAAATAAAACAAAAGCAAAAAGCCAGGCTCAGGGAGCAAGTACATAATTTTTCTCCCTTCCTTGGAAAATAAAGGGACATGAAAGCAGAGGGGGCTGTGGGCAAGAAGAGAACTGGGAAGATCAGGGAGGAAAGGGAGGGAAACCAAAGGCAGATGCAGTGTGGACATAATCTAAGCATGTATACACACACACACACACACACACACACACACACACACACGTGTGGAAATGTCAGAGTGAAGCCTTACTAATTTATGCAAATGATATGCAGGAACAATTATAATAATAATCATGTAGCTTAAAAATTTAAGAACCTCCACAAGTTCTAAGCCAGCTTTGTATCAACATATAAATTCTTCAGTGGAAATTTTAACAAAGTCAGTTTTACCACAATCCTAAAACAAACTCACTTTGCTGTTTATATGTTCCTTGAAATTTAGTGATTTCTAACACAGAACTGTGCTGAGAGCATTTGCCTCAATAAAGATGCTCGCAGAAATAACCAAGAACCTTGGAGGCAAAGGTGGCGAACGTGTCAGGCTTGTGTCCTGACTGGTATTCCTATAACAAAGGTGGAATTACTGGGCAGGAGCAAAGACAAAGAACAGAAGCCGTCAATGGCATCTCTGAATCCAGGCCGGGCAGTCTCAGTAAGGTGAGCATAGCTTAGCTATTTTATAGCCGGAGGGAATGGAGGCCGGTAGTTAAGTGAAATAAAGAATCTCTTTAAAAGCAAACATCAAATTGCAACCACATCAATCATTCCTTGATTTAAAAACAAAATAAATGAGTGCTTTTCCCCACAGTTGGAAATTTCATTACTTCTGTACGGGCCCTTCTTTGTTTATAAGCTGACTAAGGATCCCTGGAAGTTTTGCTTTCGTTTGGGAAGAGGGGTCAGATTTTTGATGGCCCCAAATGGACCCAAGGGAGTCTACTCCATGACTCAAGTTTAACTTATTTTCCCTTCTCTTCTGAGCTTTTTCTGGTGGCAGAACAATAAATATATCTTTCAAATATACCGTTATAAAACAGGCTCCCCGCTGTGCTAACTACCCAAAGAGTTACTCATGTTATGGGGTCCTAATGAGAGACAGATCTTTCAAACTCACATCTAAAATGTCATTTTGCACACGGCTGTTTTATTGCCTAAGAAGCAGGGATCCTACAAGGAAACGGTTTATTATATTGAAAGCAAGAAGATGGGGAGGAAAGGGAGAGGGCAAGAATCTACGGAATAAAAAAGATGAAGGAAAATAGTGAGAATTTATTCTATAACCTTTTGCTTATGTAAGTTAGCGCTTGGCAGTTCAGAAGCCAGTTAGAATGTTCAAAGAAGAAGAAAAGTTGTTAAGGAAAATGCTTATAAATTTTTGGAAGGGAATAGTTGAGATTGTTGGAGTTAGGCCCTCTGGAAGGATTCCAGTAAAGAAAGCATCACTTAGAAATGACTTTATAGCAAGAGTTCATCACTCAGAGCCCAGAGCAGGCAGGGACTCAGTTACAGAACAAGAAAAAGTGTGTTGTGTGTATGTGTGTGTGTGTGTGGTGGGGGGTATGTATGTATCTGTTGGAAACTTTATATATCTGTGTGTATGTGTGTGTATGTGTGTGTGTTAATGTGACTCTCTCTGTTTCTCTCATTGTGTGTGTGTGTGTGTGTGTGTGTGTGTGTGTATGTGTGTGTATTGGTATGCCTGGAGACTAGACAGGTATCATTGCTTAATGTCTGCCTAGTTTTGAAGCAGGTTTTTTTTTTGTGGGCCCAGTGCTTCAGTGACTGGCCAGTGAGCCCCCAAATGCCTTCTGTTCACCTCCCAAGTACACCTGATTTTATTCCAGACAAGTTCTGGGTCTCCAGCCCAGGTCTTTCTGTTTACAGAATCAAGATGTGCAATCTTCTTCATAACTAGAATAGATACAATATAATAAATATGATACTAAATGAATTATTATCTGAGCTATAATAGCATATACAATTAAATTAATAAATTGGTATGACAACCCTAAAAAGTATTTCACGTAATTTTGCTAATTTTGTCCATGCCATTTAAGTAAATACAATCTCTTCCCTTCCCAATGATGCTGAAGTTAAGATGACATATTCTCTCTCTCTCTCTCTCTCTCTGTCTCTCTCTGTCTCTCTCTCTCTCTTTCTCTCTCTCTCTTTCTCTCTCTCTCTCCTCTCTCCTCTCTCTCTCTCTCTCTCTCTCTCTCTCTCTCTCCTCTCTCTCCTCTCTCTGTCTCTGTCTCTGTCTCTGTCTCTGTCTCTCTCTCTCTCTCTCTCTCTCTCTCTCTCTGCTTTCTGTGTCATTCCTGTTGTACAATATTCACTTTATTTATGCATGTGTATCCATGTGTGCAGGCGCCCATATATGCAGGTTTCCTCATCAGTCACTTTTAGCCTCTTTTGTTTACTTTGGGCAGGGTCTCCCGCTGAACCTGGAGGTCAGCTCAGCTAAGCTGACTCATAGATGACCTCCAGTGGTACACCTGGCTCTAGTCTGCTTTCCTCCCTGCATGACATATGACAGGTATGCCAGATTGCCCAGCTTTCACGTGAATGCTGGGAATCCAGAACCAGGTCTTCATGTTTGTGAAGAGACACTTTTATAGACTGAGCCATCTCTCCATGTCAAAGACACAGTTTGTGTTTAAGATGATATTTTTTGTACTATCCAGTGAAAATGACCCTTTCCAAGGGAATCTTAGCATAGCAAAATTTCACAAATATCTCATATTTCCTTGCCACCATGAACCATGCTTCCTTATTCATTTCCTTGCAAAAGGAAAAATATTTTCTGGCTTTTACATATTTCACTTGCGGATAATTTAAACATGCAATAGGCATTTCAAAGACAGAAACTATGTTAATAGCAAGGGAAAACATAAACTCTATTGTTATTAAACACCAAAATAATATAAGATCTTTATCTATTCTAAATTAACATACAAGACTCCTTTTGATATTTGTGGAACCATGAAAGAATATAATGACTTGATTCCTAAGAGCTTCGTTTTATAGAATGTGTGGGAGAATATAAAACACATAAATCACGATCATTAAACATACAGATTTAATATCTAACCATAGAGTAAGCATAGGTACTTCCAAGGTATCAGCTCTCTTTCCTTCTCTTTCTATGGTCTATGTCTCTTGTTGTAGAACCATGATGCTTCCTTATTACAGTGTGTCCCTAGGAAAGAGCTCACCTGTTCTTGCTGCTTCAGACACACTGATACTTCTGTTTCCAAAATATTGACAACTTGGCTTGACAAAACCAGCATTGTGTTTCCTAAATATCAATGCTTTTTGAAGGAAATTAGCTTCTGGCTTTTGTTTTGTTTTGCTTTTACAATTACCTTGTATTTACATCACACTTCTTGCTGCAAGTCACAGTGATTTACAGGTGTTAACTGATTCACACTTACAAGGAAGTTGATGGGAGACACAATATTTTGGTGCCATGGTAGAAATAGAGATCCAGAAAGGTCATCAGTGGCAAAAAGAAAAAAAAAAGAAAAAAGGGAAAGAAATGGAAAGGCTGGAGCCTGCACTACGGTCTGGTTTCTCTGCGCACTGGCTCCACACACAAAGAGAGGCGCAGCACAACCGAGGGATCACTGTGTCAGTCTCGCTGCTAGGACCTCGGTTTATTAGGAGTAAGATTCCTATTTGTTTTGTGTGTGTGTGTGTGTGTGTGTGTGTGTGTGTGTGTGTGTGTGTGTGTGTTTTGTCCTTTAAGACTTTAAAGTACTGGGACTCTGAACTCGGAAGAAAACTACACTCAAAACTGATCACTACGTTTGTTCAAGAAAGCATTCATTCACACATCCTTTCCAGAGACATGCATATACATGTGCTGAATTCCGCTGAGATAAAGAGAGTAGTCACCTTTGATTTTTAATGTAAAAGCAGAGCCATTTGCTCTATCAACAGTGGGCAAAACCAAAATATGAAAAGGGAGTATATATATTTATGTATTTCTTAGCCTTTATTTCTTGTTCGTGTCTTTCTCTTCCACCTCTGGTCCTGAGTAGACAAACTTGAGCCAGTCAGTCTCATAATTTATGTTAGTCTTGATGTATTTTGAAAAATGGCTTGTAAATTTTTTGGCAGGTAAGAACTCATAATTTTTAATTATTATAGATATTTATTTTCATACCTAAAAGTTTGAGTTCTTTTTTTAAATTTTTTTAATATGCTCTCTCGTGTTTTTTGCTCTTTATCAAGGAGACAGTGAAATTTGAGGATTTCCATGGCCGTTCGTTGTTCTTCCTTTATCCTACTGTTTGGTTCTGGATTCTCAAAGATGTGTTGTTACAACCCATTTAACAGCCTCCCCATCTCCTCTACTTTTCTCACACAGTTCTACAGTGAGTGTGTCCACCGCGAACACCAAGAATGGTCAATTACCTGCTCTGCTAATCAATACACTCCATCCAGAACCTCAACTCTACCACTGAAACATGAAAAAAGCAATTAATAATGAAAAAACTGCCAGTAGAGTTTCTCCTTATTATATGAGTGAGAAACTTGAAGGAATGTACTATCCCTTCCTGGGGCCATGTTTAAAGGACAAAACCACAAAAGCCATTTGTTACACAAGTTGAAAGTTCGCAAAGTCATGGAATCCATCCCTTGTCTGTCCTCCTACACACTTCAATAGACATTTTATGAGCACCCACCTATTTGGGGGTAGAATTTATGATTAGGGGAGTTAATCAGAGAGCTACATCACGCGGAGTCCCTCTTGGCCAGAAGACGTAACAGAGACCAAGTAGAGCACCCACGCCTGGGTGTTTGTTCTCATTGTTTGGTTTGGAGTCTTGAGTTTTCTTTTATTCCCTTCTCAGAAGCTTACTTTATACCAGGCTGAGATCACAATCTTGATCAATTTATGACTAAAGAATCCTGGGAGGATCTAAATATAGCGAAAAACAAACGACTGTCACAAATAAAATATTTCAACCTTGTTTTTTAGACTGTATCCCAAATTAACCTCAACAGGAAAACTGCCCTTTTTGGGTAAATCAGGAAAACAAGACTAAATTTATGAAGAGTGAGCATTTGTAGTCGTTCAAAACAAAAGACTCTATTTTTTTCTTTTCTATTCTTTCTTTTTTATTCTTCTAACTTCTTTGTAAATTGATTAATGAGAAACAGGTAGAAGAAAGCCCAGGCGAGCCCTTCTACCCCAGGCAGATCCATGCACCCGCCATTGGGGTCCATGTGCAGAGAACAAACAGCAAGAACCTATCCTTCTTTTTAAACATCACGACTTAATGGCAAAGGATGGTTTGTCAAATGGAAATCCATTAGTAATTTTTCTTTCCAGAACGATATAACTTTGAAATATGAAGATTATTAAATACAGGAAGTAACTTAATTCACAATGAATCCATCCCCATCATTACTGATAATGATAATCGCTCATGAGATGTATCCTGATGTCCTTTACATGTTCACTCATTAGCCAAGCGGGAAAAGCATCACTGAAGCACATGGCTTTGCGTGAGCATCAGGCACGCAGCACTGTGGGACTTGCAGCTTTGGCACACATTTTCTCTAAGGGCTGAAACATTATTAGTTGAGAGTTTGATATATTTATAAATCACAGAGGGGGACAAAACTTAGTCACTTTCACTTCTAATCACTTAATACTAAGTGATTCAGACTGAATTGCTCATAATTTATGTCAAGCTAAAAGAGTAAGTCATTTTGATATTTGGAAATTTCACCACCCCAAAATCTGTGACACATCGTTCTTAAGTCAGTGACTCATCCTCTGACAAATAGCACAGCCAGGTTCCTCTATTATTTGAAAAGTCAACACATTCCCTGTGACAGGTATTTCATCTCAAATAGCCCAAAGTTCTTTCCATTATGTTAAACAACTATTATTCGCCAGCTCTAAACTAGAAAAACAAGGTACACATCATTGAAAGTCTTTCCATGAGTCATTTGGCAATTATCTGAGAATAATTATCATTGGAGTCCTGACTCACAAATAATACAGCCGTCCAGATACTTTCTTTGTGCAAAAGCTGAGTGTGAGAAAGAAAATAAAGGAAATGCCTGTCTCCAACGTTCAGAACATCTGCATGAGCAAAAATTATTCAAAAAGATACCATGAATTTTTAAAATGAAATGCAGCATGTAAAAATTAAGCACCTGGTCTTTTTCTTTATATTTCATTAAAAAATTCTAAATAGACTCTCACCAGCTGTACGTTTTAAAGCATTTTACATCACGGCAGGCAGTCAAAGCAATGCTGCCGTCTTTCTCATCTGAATTCCACATAAAAATTAATAAAAAAGGAAAAAGGGGAAAGATGGAACCTGCCTCCTGTGAGATACAACAAGAAATTAAAGATGCCACACAGACCAACAAGGACATAAACATGATCCAAAAATAAACTGACTCCAAACAGATTCCGCAAGATAAAGGCAAAGTGATTCTGTCTTTTCGTTGTTCAATTTTCTAAAATAAAACATAGGAATTCGGATGAGAAATCCCATTTGGTTTTAGTGCAAGGATTTATTTACTTTACTTTAAAAGGTATGAGGAAATGAGTGAAGAAGGCATCTTGCTGGTTATTTTTTGTTGTTTTTAACCTGATGATCCCTACACCAGTCAAAAAGAAGATGTATGTTATGAGCCAGGAAGCCACACTTTCTAAACTCAACAGTGGGTTGGCATGTACTGTATGACCATTACCAATCAGCATTCCATGCTGCTTTTCTCCACACAGGAAAAAACAAAAGGAAAAATCAGGCGGTGGGAGGGCTATTCCTAAATCAAGCAAGAATCCTTGTCTCCAATTGGCAGATGACCTTACATGGCAACTGATAACTCCAATTCCATGTGCACTGATGAACTACGTAGAAGGAATTGGAAAGTCAGCTTCTTTACAACCCTCATTGATTCTGTGGACATATTGCTGCAGTAATCTTTGCTGGTGCAACATTGCTTTGCAAATGCTTATTCACCTCTGTTTGATCAAATGCGCTCTAATGAACATCAGCCTCTTCCTCAAAAATTCTTATAGAGACAGATCTTTCCTTGAACACATGTTAGAAGGCCCTACTCAGGCACGAGGAAAGCATAGTTTGATTCAACCTTGCCATTCAGACCTCAGAATACTCCTTAATTTTCTAAATATGAACACCAAGTGTTGCGCTAGATGACCTAGAAAAGTAACAAGCAAATCACTCAGACTCCAGACCGTCAGCGGCATCTGTCCAGTGAGGGATGAGCCTGGGCACAGTAGCTCAGGGAACCTCAGCCTCTCCTCCATACTGCATCGCATGGAGATGGAAAGTTTCAAGCTCAGGCAGGGGCAACACCACTCACATACTGCCTGCCTTCAGGAAAGCGATAACAAACATGACTTCTGCTTTTAAAGAATACGTGTTGCTTCTAGAAGCAATTCCCCCTCCCTGTGGTGTCAATCATATAATGAAAAGAAGAGTATAAATATTCTTGAAATTTCAAGAAAATATAAATTTTCTTTATCTGTATTCCTTGTACATAATGATGAGTTTCATAAACATATTCATACACACACACAGATAGATAGATAGATAGATAGATAGATAGATAGATAGATAGATAGATAGACAGATAGATAGATTGAGTTTATCTCCCACTGTCCCCTTCTATAGTCTCCTTGTGACTGTTTTGTCAGCATGGCTGTGCATCATGGACATGCAGTGCCCATGGAAACCAAAGAAGGTATCAGATATTCTGGAATCAGAGTTCTAAGGGGTAGCTAGTCACCATGTAGATAGTTGGAATAGACCCAGGGTCTTCTGGAAGCTCAAACCATACTGTTAACAACTGAGACCCCTAGAGTCTCCTTTGAAAACTCATCCCTATGCTATTTTTTCATAAAAATAGATGGAGAAGAGACGTCCGCAGCATTCGCCCTTTATGCACTAATCTGAAGAGGCTACATATGAGACATAAGAGCACAGACTTCTTATTAGCCACAGATTTGCAAAGGGAAGCCAAACCATGCTAATAGCTCCTGACAGAAGCAGTGAATGTCTATAATGACGGTGTTTTCCGTTGCCCCTGGGTTCCCCAGAGATCAATAATGATTGAGCAGTATTTTGGTAGGAAAGATAAACTGGAGCTTATAGCATTTTAATAACATTCTACTTGTTTGTGAAAAAGTAGGCAAAAAAGTGTGGTGTTTATTAAACTCTACATTATGTAAGCTTAGCGCATAGCTACCAGAAGGCTGGGAATCAGCGTTTGACTGCTTACCTGGATGCTTCCTTATATTTGATCATTCACATGAGGTCAATTGCTTGCTTTGTTTTTTTCTTCTTTCTTTCTTTCTTTCTTTCTTTCTTTCTTTCTTTCTTTCTTTCTTCCTTTCTTTTTGTCCTTCTTAAGATTATTCACGATCTTCCAATGTTCTGGAAAAAAAGGAAATCCCTTACTGTTTGAATTTTTTTAGAATAAACACAGATTCAATGTAAGAAGGATTTGAATAGCCCTATTTAGCTCATAGTACCTACCATTTTTCAATGTCCCCTTTTTTAAAAAGGGTAAAAAACGTTTTCATGGGAATAAAAAAAGAAGCTATTTTAGTGACCTTTTGTCCCTCCCTGAGAGGAAGAGGCTGACAGGTAGACAGATGGGGAGTTTGTTATTGTGATTATCTCTGACTCAACTTCGGGGACTTTATCTGGAATTCCTGCGAAGGGTCAACAAGTGTATTACTGTCTGTCCTCACCTTCTCGTGACCCTGATTTTAACTGTACCTCACTGAAGTCAGAAATAAGATTACAGGGCAGCGTCTCAGCAGCTAAGCATTGGGATAGGATGCATCTGAAACCTGCAATTATCTCAAGCAACGACAAATTTACAACTTTTTGATGTATTTATGGATACCCACTTTTGTTCGCCTTTAATGGTAGAATTTAAAGAAAAAGAACATCCAGTAACCTTCTTCTTTGGTAAGGTTTGAGAGTCGCGTGTTCTAACATGCTGAGTAAACTCTGGTTTATAGTGTTGTGATAATTAAATGATACCACATATGGGTAGATGATGGGTGTAGATACGTTTATCCTCATAGAGATAAAATCATAGTGAAGATTAATATTGGTTAAAAAGAAAATAGAAAAAATGTATATACTGAAACACAGTTTGGCACCATAATTTATCTTTTTTTGTACTATAAAAATTAAGTAAGAAGCTTCTTAGAAGATTTTAAGTACAAAATGAATCCAGCTTGATAAAACAGTGGAAGAAAGGGCTGGGGAAGAGTCACAGACAAGTTTAACTTAATCAGTGTATGTTATGTGCGTGGGCAAAATGTCACAAGTAAGCCTTTTGCTCTGCATATCAATATGTACTCGTCGTAAGACTAATAAAAAGAAAGGATAATGGGAATCCACTTGCTAAAAACAATAACACATAAAGACTGTTAAAAGAAAAAAACAAACAAATGTGCAAGAAGAAGGCAGATTTTGAAATGAATGAGAAAGCTCCTAGAAAGGTTGAGTTTGAGAGGGGGGTAGTTCAGTTGGGGTGTGTGAGCCCCAGAACACTTGCTGACTGGACAGCTTTAGGAACTGACCTTTTGAAGTCCAGTTTCCCGTGGGGAGGAAAGCACACTATCATGTCTACCTTGTGACTATTGCTCTGACACGAGGAAAAAACATAAAGCCTTGCCACAGAACTTAGCACACCAGGAAATTTAAAGTATAAAATTGACTTGACGAAATAATAGAATTACTCGTGGTAAAAGGGACAGCGGGAGCAGAGGCAGCTTTTTGTTGTTGTCTTGTGAAAGTACCTGCTGTAAGCTTAACAAACAAAATGTTCAGATGAGAAACAAATTCAGTCTCTGGGCAATAAACCAAGCCTTCTGAGTGATACTGGTCTTTCAAAAACGTTACTCTAGAATGAAGAAGAAAGTACCAATCTCAGATATCATTGCAGGCTACAACTGAAGTCTTATTAGTATCATAAATGAATGTCCACAGCACCAAGCCATGATTTGACTTACTGTCTGAAGCAGAGTTATACATGGAAATCCTAAGCTCTGGGTTGCACCATGTCTTGTGTCAGACTTTATGTTGATGAAGACTTGTGGAAAACTAAGACTTGAGAACACTGGACGATTGAAAGAACAAGATGTGTTCAGAATAGCCCGAGCCAGATGAGAACCCACCATGGGGAGGAGACTTGAACACATAATCTCACCCCAAGTGGAGTGTACCCTCTAGTAAGCCAACTGCTGTAAAGAAAAAAAACCAACATCCCCAAATATTTTGAACAGCACAAATTGGTCTTGAATAATAAACACACACACACACACACACAAACACACACACACACACTGGGTGAGTAGGAAAGAGAAGATGAATCAGGAAAGAGCTGGGGACAGGAAAGAATACAATCAAAACACTCATGGAACTCTGACCTAATAAAGATTTTTAAGAATACTGATTATATGAGATGAAAAGACCTAGCATGCTCAAATATTACCAGGAAATTTTCACTATTTCTCTTCCTTTGAGGGAAATGGATACATCGAGCCTTGTTTGAAAACGTCTATGTCTTTATTCTCTCATTACAGCTGCAGAAGGCAAAGAAGGGAAAATCCTAGGCATCTTTTTCCAGTATTATTGTAGTTTTTTTTTCCTTTTTATCATGTTTTGATGGAAACCTTTGTCAAAGTTAGTGTGCCACCGTGATTCTAATTGTGCCTTAACACATTGACCATAGGGTCTCGTCACAGTGACTGTGAAGGTCCTTGGAGTTCTCAGACAGAACAGACACTGCATACAATGCGTTTTGTTTAGACATCAGCACAAAGATCCCGTTGCTACACACATAATACACTGAGTGTCACTTGCTTAGATCTGCCTGATCTGAAACTAAATATTTGTGACCTGGTTTCTTTTTCTGTGATCGTTTTCACATTATTGCTACTTTGTGTGTTTATACATCTTTTGAATATTTACTTCCAGATATTTTGTAGGTGTTTCGAAGTTACTATACTGAGAAAATAATTGTCAGCCAAAAATATTTATTAGACCTCTAATTCATCCTGTGCCAATGATACAAAATATGATATAAATTAATTATCTTATCAACAAAAGATAGAATCCAAATTCTTATTGGGGGTTGCTTTTTCTCAGTGCTGTGCTGCGAACACAATTCCTCGTGTCTAAGAGATGAGCACCTTCTGGTATCTCACATCCCCGTGCCTTCTTAGTCTCTTGATACCTGAATTTGAACTTTTTAGTTATTTTCCAATAAATGATTTTGTTTAATGTACCCCAATAGTCCTATAAGAACATAGTTTATAGGCATCAACATATTAAATTGCGTTTAGTTTAAATTTTTGTATCTTTTTTATTAGCAGAATCTATGTCACACACAGGCAGTTAAAATAGTAGTAATAAAACAGACATAGGTATCCCCACCGGCCACTCCCTACATCAGTAATATTATTACTATCTCTGAAGCCTCCCGCTGAGTTATCCTTGCTCGCAATTCTATCCTCTACCAGAAAAAAAAACTATTGTATTTTGTATTATATTTCCACACAGATGTATATTTAGGTGGCTAACTGTTCCTGTTGACCTGGATTTGAACTTAATAAAAATAGACCCAAACGGAACCTATACTAAAATAGCAAAGAAGCAACATAAATCCCTTTTTACCTTTTGTCTTTCTGCTTTCTGAATGCATCAAATGTCTTCATTTTAATTTGAACAAAACCATCATTATTTCACCTCATTTTTCTTACTTTCTTGAAAAATTCTCTTAAGAGACGACGTTGAGGTGGCGGTGGCGTTGTGAATGAAGCCTTTCCCGAAGCCTGACTGCCTGGGTTCAGTCCTCAGAACCAGCACAAAGCTGGAGGAAGAGAACGGACCCCATAGGGTCGTCCTCGGGCCTCCACACTCACTCTGTGGTGTGCTCATGCCCACATCCACATCTCAGGCACACGCAGTCATGATATTCCTTTTAAATACATATTAAGAAATCAACACCAGGCCCCAGCTCTGAGGAGGAAGCAGGGTCCTGCCCAGCACCGTGACAACTGAGCATGACAGGAGACCCACAAGTAGGTCAGGAGCAATCTGCCCCAGATTTCGAAGGAGAAAACACTGTCCTGCCTGACGCCCTAGGAGGGGGCGGGGTGGGGGCTGGTTCATATCCTGCAGACAGAGGCATATCTGAAGAGTTGAAAGCTTGAAAGCGGTGAGGAGTGGGTTTAATTGCCACCCAGGGCAATGATGATATCTGGGCCTTGGCTGCGGCAAAGAAGGCCCACGTCTCGGTTCAGGGCCTTGATCCAGTCAAGGTCTATGTTGCTGTGGGTGGCTACAGATACCACTGACACACTAGAGGATAGGACTGTACAGAGGTGGCCCCGGCCCTCACTAGCTGCAACACCAGAGAGAACCGGTCCAGCCATCCTCACTGGAATTCAACTCTCAGGAGAGAGAGTCCTACACCTCACCTGGGCGGCACAGTGAAATTGAACCCGTAGACAGGGGCAGGGTGAGCCAGCCCTGAGAGTTTGAGAGGGGCACAGCTGGTACTACCTCCCTCATCTGTGGTGATAGGATGGGAATGAGCCCGACCACAAATGTGAGAGATCTGGCCCCGCCCCTCATCTGCTCTATAGTGACATGGGTGGGGGAGAGATGCTCCCCAATCCCTCTGTACCTAAGATGGGTGAGAGAGCTGGCCCTGAGGTCGTAAGAGTGGAAGAACCGGCCCCGTCCTTCACCAGCTGCAGCACTCAGAAGCGAGACCCCAGCTCCTCAACCTGGGCAACACAGTAGAGTTGGTTCTGAAGGTGTTGATGAGGGAGTGCCAACCCTGAGGGTGAGAAGGAAGAATTGGCCCCACCCCTTACTCATAACTGCTAGGGGTGAACTAGCCAGGGCAATGGGGGAGAGCTCACACTAGTGGTGAAAACGGGAGAGCTGGCAGGCTGACCAACTCTGCAACTACCCAGGCCTGGAACCAGGATTATGAGCTGGTCCACCCAAACATCCACTCCATCTGCGGTCTGCTGGAACATGTAAGGTACTGTTCCTGAAGACTAAAAAGCTGCAGGACCTCCATGACACAGGGCAACTACAGGATATCCAAGAGGAGTCCCAATGAGGCCCCGGCATCTCTAGTGCAGCAGAAACCAGAGGCTTCAAAACAGACCAATGACTCATTGAAATGAACACTGTACATAAAGATATGGATAAAAGAGTTTACTGTGTGACTCACTCTGTCATGCTACAACTTCCATAATGAGATTTTTTTCTTACATTTTGTTTTATTTTAGAGGGCGGGGTTGCAAGGGCAGAGGGTGGATATGAAGAGACAAGGAACTGAATGGGATCAAGATTTGTTTGAGATGCATGATGTGAACACAACAAAGAATAAATAAATAGAGTTAAAAAATAAATTAGGGTTGATATCTTTTTTAACATCAATAGAAAGAAAAAAAGAAAATAAAAAAGAAATCAATCTCTACTCTAAGTACATAAGATGTTTTCTAATGGTCTATGCTTAGTGATTGAAGTGTTATGTTCAAATTTAGAAGCAAAGTCTGCAAAGCTAAGACCTTTGCCATATAGAAATAGTTATTATGGAGGAAAGAGTACAATGTCCATTTACTGACTAAGCCATCAGTTTTTCCAGTTCCTGCTCTGTCCTATGTCAAGCCAAATGCACACAGCAGGTCTGTTTCTGAGCTGTCTTCTTTGATTGATCTGTGTGCTCATCTATCTATGCACAAATTCCAAACTCCCTTACCATTGATTTATGTGGAGTCTTAATGTGTTCTGGAGATCAAGTTGTAACAGGCCAGACACATTGCTCAGAGATAGGAAACAAGTTCCTAGCGTCTTTCTTTCTTGAGACATTTTTTGCTTTGAAATATATTCCATTCTCTTTTGCTATGACCATGGAATGATTTATTTTGAAGGTGCCTTATATATCTTTCTTCTTAATATTTTATTTTTAATTTGTTATCATATTTTAGCAATATTGCTCATTTAAAATGTAGTTTATTTTCTTTTATTTCCACTTTAAGTTTCTTACTGAAGAATTTGATTAATTGGATCTGTTGTAGTGGCATTATAAAATCTTAGAATTTTTCTAACATTTCCCCCAGTTTTCTTATTGCATTTCTCTCTGCTAAGACATTCCTTTGTTCATGTACTTAGCAGGACAAATGATTAAACCCAGACCTTCAGCACCCTAGTTGAGCAGTCTCCTGATGAGCTGTGTCCCCGGGCCTCTTTTACTTTATTTTGAAAAAAAGAATAGGTTTGCCATAAGTGGCCCAGGCTAACTCTGGACTTGAAATCCTCCTGCCTCAGCCTCCACAGTAGCTCAGATTACGGGAGTAGGTTACAAGGCCTGGCTCTAGGGAAACTGACTCCCACTTCTGTTCTCCATGGCCACCAATGCACACTTACACATAGACACACACACACACACACACACACACAGGCAAATATACATAAATAAAAATAAATCATTAAAATTTGTCTTCCACTTCTAGTCAATACAAAGGAAGTTTTACTATAGACAAGCAAGTGTGAGTTGCATTTTTAAAAGTTAGCGAATGCTGCATTTTAATGCATGCATATTCAATGACCGATACTAAAACCTGATCCTTACCCATGATCTCTGGAACTTTATTGTACATGTAGATGAAAACTAGAAATCTAGACAGGAAATAATTTCCTAGGAGCATTGTGTTCCACTGAAGACATTAAAAAGCTGTGCTGTCAGGAAATGCAAATCAAAACAACTCTGAGATACCATTTTGATCTTAGAATGGCTAAGATAAAAAACACCAATGATGGCTTATGCTGGAGAGGATGTGGAGTAAGGAGAACACTCTTCCATTGCTGGTGGGTATGCAAACTTGTACAACCACTTGTACAATCAAATCAGTATGGCAGTTTTTCAGAAAATTGGGAATCAACCTACCTCAAGATCCAGCAATACCAACTCTTGGGCATATACCCAAAAGATGCTCAATCATACTACAAAGACATTTGTTCAACTATTTTCATAGCAGCATTATTTGTAACAGCTAGAACCTGGGAACAACTTAAATGCCCCTCAACTAAAAAATGAATAAGGAAAATGTGGCACATTTACACATTAGAGTATTACTAGCAGTAAAAAATAATGACATCTTGAAATCTGCATGCAAATGAATGGAATTAAAAAAACACTATCCTGAATGAGGTAACCCAGACCCAAAAAGTTGAGTATGGTATATACTCACTCATAAGTGGATACTAGCTGTAAATCAAAGGACATTGAGCCTACAGTTCATGATCCTAGAGAAGCTGGGTAACAATGTGAACCCAAAGAAAAATAAATACAGACCCACCTGGAAATTGAAAAAGGACAGGATTGACTGGCAGGGTTGGGAGCATGAGGGTGGAAGGAGAGGGGAGGGGAGAAGAACTTGAGAAAATGGGATAGTTGGTATGGAGAAAAGACAGAGATGAGGGAGCCATTATGGGACTAGCAAGAAACCTGGTTTTAGAGAAATTTCCAGGAATCCACAAGGATAACCCTAGCTAAGACCCTAAGCAATGGAAGGGAGGGTGCCCAACCTGGCCTTGCCCTGTAGTCTGACTGATGAATGTCTTAAATACCACCATACAACCTTCATCCAGCAACTGATGGAAACAGAAGCGGAGACCCGCAATGGAGCACTGGACTGAGCTTCCAAAGACCAGTTGAGGAGCCAGAAGAGTGAGAATATGCGCAAAGAGGTCAAGACCATGATGGGCACATCCACTGAAAGAGTCTGCCTGAGCTAACGGGAGCTCACCAACTCCAGTCGGATAGGTGAGGAACAAGCATAGGTCCAAGCTAGTCCCTCTGAATGTGGGTGATAGTTACATGGCTGGGGCAGACTGTGAGGCCACTGGCAATGGCACCAGGATTTATCCCTATTGCTTGTACTGGCTTTTTGGGAACCTATTCTCTTTGGAAGGATACCTTTCTCAGCCTAGATATAGTAGGGAGGGCCGTGGACCCTCCCCAAGGCAATGTGTCTTACCCTCGCTGTGGAGTGGATGGGGGCGGGTGGGTTGGGTAAGAGGAAGGAATGGGAGGAGGGGAGAGAGTGGGAACTTGGATTGGCACGTATAACGAAAAAAGATAGCTTGCTTTCTTTTTTAAAAGAAAAATTAATGAATAAATAAATAATAAAAGGTACGGAGTCATGACAGCTGGCGCGGGTGCAGAGCAGCTATGGAAGAGCGAATCTGCTGCACTCGCTGTCTGACAGTCCAGACTGACTCTGCGCTGTCAGAGCTGGAAGCTGCTTACACTTGTCGCTGCCAATGAACACAAACAGCTGGACCCAGGACTTGGAGGTTTTAAACAGACAATGGAAAATAATCATCTGCTTGGAAAGCATGGCCTGATAAGTTACCCTTCGCATGTGAACAAACGTATAAACTTCTCAAAAATATTTCACTGTATCTTCTATAGATTTATGCTCCCGCTGTGATCAAACTATTCAGGTGTCCTTTATACATAGCGATGAAAATGAACAACAAAACACTCACATTGTGCAAGTGCAAGTACATTTTTCTCCCCAATTTTATATTTAATCTGATGTTTTAGAAATTATTTCTGAAAGGAACTGAAAAGCAATGTTTTCTAATGGTGTACTTTCCCCCATGATATCCATTTTATTAAAATCAGCAATTAGAATTTTATTTTATTACAGTAATAAGTACATTTCTACAAAACCTCTTATTTGTGTATATTTTTATTACGTTTAGAAAGCCATTATCAAAGAATATTTTAAATGAGTAAATGTGTAACTTCCTAAAATTCAAATTTCATACAATTACTAAAGGAATTTGTGATTTTAAAATGTGCAGTTCACTATGCCAATATGTACTGAAATAGAATTTACAAGTAAATAAATATGCCTCTGCTTTTATTCAATAATTGCTGAGGAATGGCATTATAACATTTCCAAATGTTGGGATAATAAATGGAGATACCTTAGCTCTTTTCCCCAAAAACACTTTGATAACTGTAAGACATGTCTTTTTTTAGTGTTTCTATTGCTGGGAAGTGACACCAGGACCATGGCAACTCTTATAAAAGAAAACATTTAATTGGGGCTGGCTTACAGTTTCAGAGGTTTGATCAGTTGCCATCATGGCAGGAAACATGGCGGCAGGCAAGCAGAAATGATGCTGGAGAAGAAGCTGAGATGAAAGTTCTACATCTTGATCCTCAGGCAGCAGAAGGAGACTGTGTACCATGCTAGGCATAACTTGAGCATACAAGATCTCAAAGGTTACCCCCACAGTGACACACTCCCCCAAATAAGGACACACCTTCTAAGTGTCACTCTTTATGGGCCAAGCATTCAAACGCATGAGTCTATGGAAGTCTTTCCTATTCAAATCGCCACAAGATAGGCATTGCATTTAAAAAATATTCCTATCATAATAAGAATGTCTACGTTCAAACATGATGTGGGATTTCCCTCTGTATGATGTGATTACCATTGATAAATAAAGGAACAGCTTTGGGCCTATAGCATAGCTATAGCAGAACAGAGCTAGAGGAGGGGAGACTAAACTGAATGCTGGGAGAAAGGAGGCAGGGGCAGAGAGAAGCCGTGGAGCTGCCACTGGAGACAGATGCTGAAACTTCAGCTGGTAAGTGACAGTCACTTGGCAATACACAGATTACTAGAAATGGGTTAAATTAAGATGTAAGAGTTAGCAAATAAGAAGCTAGAGCTAATAGGCCAAGCAGTGATCTAATTAATATAGTTTCTATATGATTATTTTGGGGCTGAGCAGCCAGGAACCAAGAAGCAGCTGTCCTCCAACACAAACAGACTAAAAGTAAAAAGCCCTTGTAAGGGTTGCAAGGAAGAGAACCGTTGGATGCTGTTGGTGGGAATGTGGATTAGTGTAGCCATTGTGGAAAATAGTATAGTGTTTATGTTCCCTTGTAAAAGTAATGGTGGAGGTACCATATGATCCAACAACCTTGTGGATGTGTATCCAAAGGAAATGACATTGACATTGACTTATCAAAAGCAAAGTAGCTCTTGTGTATTTTCTGCAGCATTATTCACAATAGCCTAAAAGCAAATCAAATAACAAATGGATTGTTTTCAATGAACTATAGACAGATGTAGTGGCACCTATAATCACAGTGCTTGGGAACCTGAGACAGGAGGATCGCTGTGGGGTCAATGCCATCTTGGTCTGTATTGTGAGTTCTAAGAGACACTGGACTGCAATTGAGACCTTGTCCAATGTAGAACAGGAAGAATAGAAAAAATATAGAGAAGAAAGAGGGCCTGGGGAGGAAGGTAAGGTACAGGCACACAGGGAGCTTTATAGAGCTATGAAATAATGAAACCACATCACTTCGGACAGTATGATTAGAAATGGAGATAATTGTGTTAAATGAAATGAGCCAGACTCAGAAACACAAGTGCCACATAATTTGATTCATGGGTGGAATCTAAAATGTTTGATCTCACTTAAGTTGAAAGTAGAATGGTGGAGACCAGAGGCTGAGGAAAGAAAGAGTTGAGAAAAGGCTGAGAGTGAACACTGTGTCTCACACAGCGATCAAACCTGGTGTAATCTACCTCATGGTAAGACAGCGCTAGACAACAGTACTGGACAGTGACTTCAAAATGAGAGAAAAGCCAGGCATGGCAGCACACACCTTTAATACCAGCAGAGGCAGAAGGATTGCTGCGAGTTCTACATCAGCCTGATCTAGGTATAGAGTTCTAGGTCAGCCAGGGATTCATCGTGAGACATCTGTCTCAAAAAGAATCAAAAAAAAAACCTACTCTAGGAGGAAGAGTTTGGGAAGTTGTCACCATAGAAAGTGATGTTTGAGGAGATGGCTATTTTATTAACCTGAATAAATGTTGCATTGTGTCTATATGTATCAAACTATTTCATGTTATCCCCTACTTTGCGCAGTTATTATGTCTATTATATAACAATTGAAAATGAACTTAAATAAAAGATGGTTATCTATTCAGTCACATAAACTTCTATTAGAATATATTCAATAAAATGTATTTTCCTATCAAATATTCATCCATAATGAGTCTTTCACAATGATTACACAACGTGAATATTTTATTCTAGATGTTTGTGGAATTAGCATTCCTTTTTATGTTACGAGCTTCATAAAAACTGTACTGACCAAAATGTGTTAATTATTTCAAAGACTGTTAAATGACTGAATAAGTTTAGAGAAAGACTGTAAGGGTAATTGTTAAGAACTCCATACTCAAATATTTTAATAACAAATTTAATTGTATGCAAGTCTACTATAGAACCTGTACATAAGATTTCTAATATAAAAAGTTATTAATCACATGTGAATGGATTAAATTATTAAAATGTTAACTATAAGACTGGATTATACCTAGGTTTTGAAAGAAAACTCTCAAGATGTTGACAGAGGTATTTACTAAAAACTGGATTAAAGTTGACTTTATCACTGTTAAATATTCTTGTGATGGGCATTTTGGTAAGTAATTATTGTATGCTCTCAACATGTTCAGAAACTGAGATTATATATTTAACAATCGTATCTCATGTTCCCTCCAACTGGAATATGTCAACTCACTGGGGAAAAAAATACCCTGAGTTCCATCCCTGAAAACAGAGTTAATATAAAATATTATGCTTTCCAAATGTTAATAAAGTCCTTTATAAAAAGTAATACTGCACTTATTCCTGCAAAATGTATTGCATATACCTCATTGCATTCATAGCTCCCATTCAGTCTCCAAAAGAAAATTATTCTTAAAAAGGAAAGAGAAGAGTTTGGCCAGCATTATAGCTCAATAGTAGAGAGTCTGGTACATGAAATGGCCCATGTTCTGGCCTCAGCACTGGGTGGTACATCCTTCTGTCTGGGTGTTGCTTTGATTGGTTAATGAATAAAGAACTGCTTTGAGCTTATGGCAGGGAAGAACAGAACTAGGTGGAGAAAGCTAGGCTATATGCTGGGAAAAATGAAGGGTGGCGTCGGAGAGAAGTGATAGAGTCGCCGGAGACAGATGCTGGGAACTATAGCCAGTAAGCCACTGTCACGTGGCGATATACAGATTGATAGAAATTGGTTAAATTAATATAAGAGTTAGCCAATAAGAAGCTAGAGCTAACAGACCAAGCAGTGATTTAATTAATACAGTTTCTGTGTGATTATTTCAGGTCTAAACTAGTCAGGCAGCTGTGAATCAATAAGCAGCTCTCTCCTTCTACACAGCACTGCTAAATAAGTGAGTTGATAAAGAGATGGCTGAGAGATAAACACTTGCTCAAGAAAAAAAGACTGAGGGAAAAAAAGACTGTATGAAAGGCGTTAGGCACATCTTTGTACATTACTGAATGTCCTGAAGTTGAGCAAAAGCATACGGCCTAAATCTCTCATTTTCCTGCTATTCCCCCAACTGCATAACATGATAGCCAAGGAATGCCATCCGGAAAGCTAAACTGAACTCTGGGTACACAGGTGTATACTAGCAATATAATCTTTGAGAGAGGGCACTCACATGCATAGCTCATGCTGTCTGCGATCTACAGCGGAACCAGATAACGATGACTCCTTCCAGTCACACTTTATCCACTGCTGTGGATGGGACATGAGCCATCTGTCCCTTACAGATGTCACCCTTCATCAGAGCCATAGATTGACTTCCAGAACAAGGTACGGTGCTGTATGGATCCACCCTGTGCTGACACTGTGTTCACTTGCTTCGTATAAAAGGACATCGCGCGGGGCCGAGTGGTGGTGGCGCACGCCTTTAATCCCAGCACTCAGGAGGCAGAGGCAGCCGAATCTCTGAGAGTTCGAGGCCAGCCTGGTCTACAAAAGCTAGTTCCAGGACATCTAGGACTGTTACATAGGGAACCCCTGTCTCGAAAAACCAAAAAAAGGCATTGCAGGCAGACACTGCTGTGAAATGACCTAAGGAATGAGTCCTTTCAGAAAGTCACCATGGCAAAAGACAACAGAAAAGGCTCTCTAGGAAGTGTATTGCATGTCTTTATAAATTATCCAGGTATAATTTGGGTTTAATTTCCCTCAGGAAGAGGAGTATCATTCATTACATTCTCGATTAAACTGTATAAAATTGCCAATATTAAAATTCTTCTGCCACACCAAAAATGGTTCTCATAGTTCAACATAATGCACGCTACAAGTTAATAGAAAATTTAGGAAAAAATTGTAATCTCCATTTTCATTCACATTTTTATACTAAAAATGGAAATCCCTCTCCCGAGGGGCATCGCTATATACCACTGCCCAAATTTCCAGAGGGATTTTATTTAATGAACCATATCGCAATACTCTGACAGCCTTGTGCACCAGTTCTCAATGGCTTTGCAGGGTGTCGTATGCATGTCCATTAGCAATGAGGTAAATTCAGAATACTGCCGATAAACCTGGGAATTATCAGAAAACGTGAAGCAGGCATTCCAAAGTTGCACACATTTTTGGGTACTACTGCTTAAAACAGTTAAGGTCCCTTGGTTTTCTTTCTGTACCCTGGGTGTGTTTGTGGTCTATGTGCACATGGAGGTACGGGTGCACGTGTCTATAAGACCACGTGGGGCCAGTAGAGAACGCCTGCTCTGTCTCTCCCCATCCTCATCCTCTGAGATGTGATCCTCTTGCTGCACCTGAAGCTGGCTGGGAGCCTGGCAGTGTCCCACCCTCAGTGCTAGTGTGCTAGGCGAGGAGCTCCACGTCCAACTGTCTTGTTTTTACACAAGTGCTGAGCACTCGGACAGATGTCCTCAAGCTTGTGCAGCACGCGTTCTTAGCCACAGAGCACCTCTCCAGGACAAAAATGCCCTTCACTTTTAAAAGGGACTCAATGGAAAATAAAGTTAAGAAACTGAATTCCAAATATCATTCACACACACATCACAGTGTGACAAAGCACCAGTCCACAGGATTACACCCGAACATGTTTCCCCTGTACTGCTACGCTACTCCAAAGAAGATAAAAGAGTCTAGATTCAGCTGAGCCATATGAAATTGTCATTGGTGCTCACAAAAGCCAGACAAATATTTGGAATGTTGTCTGCTCTGTTCTTTGACGTAGCCTCATGACCACAAATACTATAACACCTAACATGCATTAAGTAAAAATGCAAAGACTGATTGAATGAATCTATTCAAAACAATGGCTTTAAAATTTTCAAAAGCAAATCTCAGTAAGAATTCACCTTATACCCAGCCTCAGGAAACTTACCTACACAGAAATACCCACTGAAGCATAGAGACAGAGCCAAGTGATCATGCTTCACGTATGTACAAATAATAGTGATTACAGCTGCCTTTTACATAATAGTTTTCCTGATAGAAACACAAAAGTAAGTTATTGACCTTTTTAGGACATTACCCTTTCGTCATCTAAGTCCAAATGGGATCATAATCAAGATGGATTATGTCACGATTGTCTTCAAAGATGTGGAGTTAGAGAAAAATATACCTAGAGTCTTTAAAAGGAGAAAAATGGGAGCCTGATACCTTTCCCTCTGTGATAACATCTAAGGAAGCAATCAGAAGTCATCTGTAGAGGCTCCCACCTGAAATCCCAGTATTCAAGAGGCTGAGGTAGTAGGCTGGCCATGGGTTCAAGGCCAGCCTGAGTTACATAGTGAGTTTTAGACCAGCCTAGGCTAAAGAATGAGACTCACTCATAAAAAGGGGAAAAAAATGTAGATCGAAGAAAACTATTGAAATCTAAGAAACAATTTGAAAGGAGTAATTCATGAATATTTTCAAAGTGAAAGACACTTCAGACAGCTTAGCTAAAACAATATAACAACGTACAAAATTTAACAAATTAACTTTTAAAAAAAAGTCTAAGGGAAACATCATCAGAACTGAAATAAATTTCCGAATGCTGGAGGATCCCTTTTTTTAGATCATACTTTATGTTTATCCATATGCCTCTCATATTAAATAACATGATAATAGAATGATTGAAAATAGCTCTAAGCAGAATTTTAAAAAAACCTACTTTCTCTAAGTGGGTCAACATGACAAACATACTTGGTGACTAAGCCTGTCTAATTCCCATTGCACTAATGGTCAAGGAAATTAATAAGAAAGCTGAGTTTCACGTTCACAGCCTCAAAGGAATAGCATAGGCAGGATTCTTTCTCCTTCAACACACAGAGCCGAATTCACATATCCACCACCAATAAAAACACGGATCTCTATGACTTCTTTTTTAATTAAGAGAATAGGAAGTCTGTGCATTAGAAATGTCTTCTGTGAGTAATTAGAATCAATAACTCCATGGACATCGTTTGTCATTTTGTGGACAGGGATATGGATGCAGGGCAGAGGCATGTTGGAAGGTGAGCAAAGTCAGCAACAGATAAATAACTTCCCCCATTGTGTGAGCGCTGCCTTGTTTACCCCAATCCATCAAACCCCCTGCCAGCCATGCCCAGCTGAAAGAACAGGGACATGAAGGGAAAACTTAGAGAAAAAGCACTCACTTTAAAATTCACATAGGCCAATGATAACAAAGGAACACACTCTATTTATAAATAAATATAAACTTTCTTATGAATCCAATATACACAAATAATGGTATCATTTAGAAAAATATTACAAGTTTGAATTTAACTGCCTGGGAGAAATCCTGGCATTTGAGAATATTTCATTCCAGACCTAATATCCGAATATACTAGCTAGAACTAGAACAACAATGCTTAGAAATTTTAAAATAATTAGGGTTGCCAAATGAAATGCATCTGAATTTCCCATCCCATCTGAATATTGAGTAAATAACACACTACTTTTAAAGTATAAATAGGCACTAAGCTCTGCAGGGAAATATTATTCCCAGTTAGCTGAAATTCAGATTTAACTAAATACTCTGCTCTTTTGTTTCTTAAATGTGGTAATCCTCAAAAAAGAAAACAAAATGTGAAAAAGGAAACAAACCTTTGTTTTTTATTTTTGTTTTATTTTGTTTTGTTTTAACTGAATAATCCACAGATCAAAAAAAATCACAGAAAGAGTCATATTTTGTTTTGTTGATATTGTATTAATTTAACTTTTTGTTAAAGCATAGTATTTGTATGTTATATGAGGCACAATGTGATGTTTGAAATGAGGTGTGAACTAGGTACAGATGAACTTCGACTATTTCTTCATAGTAAATATATTCGAGCCCCCTGCTTCTATTTTGAGTTATAAAATGCCTTCTTTTAACTCTAGTGACCTGACTCTATGCTGAAACACCCAGACTTATTCTTCCCGTCTGATAGACATGTTTCCATCGCTCCCAAAGCTCCGAAGTCTCCAGTGCTTCCTCTAGTGTCTCCACTGACTCCTTCAAGTCCAGACATTCTGGGGCTGGCTTATCTCTTCTCTGGCATTTTCTTTGGTACTGGCTGGGGAGTTCACGAGCAGGTGTAGGAAACCATAAGGAATTTCCTTTCATTGCTTAGATCTAGAATGATGCACAGATTTTTATATTTACACGAAACCCATGAAAACCAGCATTAAGAAGTCCTACAGCTAAACAAAGCCATTAATTACAAGGTTAGACGATGACATAATTTTGCTAATTACTCACAGCTTGCTGCCCATTTTTTTCTGCTGCACCCCACAAATGCATGTTTTTCATCTCCATAATAACAATGACGGCATACATCATTAACCCTATTTCACTTTTTTTAATTTTCTTATAATACTAATAACAAAGATCGTTAACCTCTATTCTGCTTAATATCTAATCAGCCATTTTAGTTAAATAAATATCATTGAAAACACTAACATCACTCCGTAAGCAACACTGGCTTCCAGGAGTGGCTCTGCCTATGCGTTACCACTACAATACAATACACATAATGTATTAGCACGAGTTTAACTCTACAAGTGTCCATTCCTGAGCAGTCACAAGGAAACAGATGGGGTATAATTTATTGCTTTAATCAAACGAATTCAAAAACCATCCTTTCTAAAGCACCTATCAACGATGTTTATGTGATTGCTTTGTCTTTACAACATTATCGTCAGAATCTAGTTTTGAAACCGAGCTACATAAGAACACCAGGGGTGTGAGCTATGACGTGTTTGTGCAGGAAATCTTTGGTTGTGACAGCTACCGGCAATGTGATAACCGTGCATGGGATCCAATAGTAATAGCTGCTCTTAGAAAAGATTCTCCCGAAGGGCACCTGCCTGCTGCCACAGCGCCATGATCTGGTGCCATCAATCACCACATTCTGATGTTTGTGACATCAAAGGAGTTAGGATAGTAGACAATGGTCCTACTCAAAATATCTGGGAAAGCCCTGTCTGTCCTTCCAAACAAGCGGCGATACCCGTGCGTACACATCTTATTACCACGCTCACTCCGAATGAGGATTGGTGCAGGAAGGCCTTGAACACGCAGTTAACCGCCCTGTGATGCTTGGCCTTGAAGACTAGCAGAAAGATGGCCCACTGGAGCCACCTGAGAACCACTATTTGCAATGGAAAGTTTATACCCTTTATTACCAAAGGCCAGCAGAGAAAATTAATATGCGTATCTTGATAAATAACAGCAATTATAAAGTACTATGTCTGTCTCGATTCAATTTCTGGGCTCAACATTACAGATTGGTATATTTTTGAATATTAAATATGACAGTTAATATTTACTCGATACTTGACTGGGTTAAGAAAAACCTTTGGTTGGTAAATTACATATCTGGGTGTCGATGAGAGCCCTTCCAGAGAAGGTTTAGTAACAAGACATTTAACTTACGGGGAATACGCCCCTACTGAAGGGAGGCCCTCATGCATTTGGCTAGAGGTCTGACTGGCATCAAAGTAAAAGAGGAAGTCAGCCATCACCTACAAAGCTCCATTCTTAGCAACTAGTAAGCCCATGGCTGCTGCAGATGTTCTGCAGACATCAGATTCCAGCTTCTTCAGCCATCCAAGATTAGCTCACTCCAGAAAACCCCGGCAAGCTTGCAGACCCTCAATATCAGGTTAGGATAGCATGGCCCGCTCCCTTCTTTTCTTCCCAACTTCTTGGTGTGAGCAGTCCGTGTATTCTCTGCCTTTCAGGGTACAGATGACCATTCTTGGGATATCTAAGTCCAATTATATAAATCCATTTGGCAAATAATCTTCTGTAATTATATACTAAATACTTTTATGGAGAGAAGAGAGAGATTCTATTGGTTTTTGTTCCCCTAGGGAACCCTAGTACAACAGTCAGCAATGTTAACAATTTGAAGAGACATTGTCGTTCTCACCCAGGACACACTTGTATAGCCCAGTTTCCTACCTTGAGCACATTCCAGAAAATGAGTAGCCTACACAAAGTTGTTTTTAGATATTTATATAAATTTATACATTTCTCGAGCAAACATTTAATTCCATCCAGTGTGCATTTGTCCAGTGTATCTTTCAGTCAGAGGAAAGACACAAAGAAAGAAGAGAAAGGAGCCTAGGGAGAGGTTAAGTGGCTTCCTCCCAGCAAGACGACATCTTCCTTTCCCACAGATCATATGTCTAGGTACATACAATGACATGCTTTCCCCATCTCCATTTTTGACTAAGTATTGATCATCATTATTTTCAATACTGTTTTTGAATGTCACAGGCCCAGCATAAAACATACAGGAATCCTAGGACAGTGATTCATAAAGGGTTGGACAAAAACATAGACTACAAGAAAAACCTGAAACAACAGTTAGTTGGGTTTTTTTTTTTTACAACAGTTAGTTTTTATGAAGAAGAATGAGATGAAAGGAAGTGGAGCACTTAATTATAGTATGTTTTCTTTCCTGGTCACATTTAAGGTTCTTTTCTCACTGCTTTTCAAAGGAAAAAAACCGTGTGGTTTAATAGATATGATCTCGGATTTTTCTCTTTGATTTAGGATCTTAACCAGATCTTAGACATGGTCCCATCATCAGCATCCAGTGCTCGAGTTCTCTCATGTCCCGAAATGTATCAGAGAGTAGACTAGGAGAGTAGGTACTCGCTGTGCAGATTGGCAAGAAAAACGCAGAAGCGGGAAGTGTTGGGTTGCAGCAGCCACTGCCACAGGCCTCTCCCTTTATCCAGTTCTTACGTTACTTCCTAAAGCAAGTAACTGACATCCCCATTAAAAATCTATTCATTGTTAATTCCACTCCTAGTGCTCCGAATTTAATCAGGGTCCTCATATTTGCCTGGCCAAAGGTCATTCTGAGGAGTCTTTGGAAGGGTGCTGCAAACCACACCATCTTATCTCTTTTGTTTTGTTTTTGTTTTTATTGTTGTTGCTGCTGCTGCTATTGTTTGTTTTTGTTTTCAAGACAGGGTTTCTCTGTGTACCTCAGGCTCTCCTGGAACTCACTCTGTAGAGCAGGCTGTCCTTGAACTCACAGAGGGCTGCCTGCCTCTGCATCCCTGGTAGTTGGGATTAAAGAACCGCACCACCACCACCCAGCTCTTGATAAGCTTTTTTTCCATCCCATCTTCTCTTAAGAAACCACTAGGTCAGAACTCCCACCCTGTGTCATGAAGAAAACAACTTTGAATTTCCTAGAGACAATTAACCCAGAAAATAGAAGATATGAGCTCTTCTTATTCCTTAGTTTAAAGAAATATTCTTGCTCCCTCGCTCCCCACACAAAACATTATTGATTTAAGACACCGAATGAGCTACACTGTCATATAAGATTTGTTCACATTTCACACTGTCTCGGGAATAATTTATGACAAGCACACAGTTCACAGGAAAATAATGATTCAAATTTAGATTTGCCATAAATTAAAAAGTGATTACTTTGGTGGGAGCATATTAGAATATCAGAACACGGTTATTTGTATTTTAAAATATGAAGCATCAATGATGAACGAGATTTCTACATAACTCATGAGCTTGATAGTATGGGCTTTGGTTTTAAAAGAAATACACTGTAAGTAAAAAAAAACTATCACTACTTGAATATATATTGATAATATTAAATATTATATATAACACAATAAGTGTTCTGAAATGATAAACATAAATATATTCTTGTTTCCTATTCAAAAACGTACACCTTTCTATACTCATGCTATAGTAGGGTGATTCTATAATAATAAAGATGCACACTGTTAAGATCTATCTATTTCTTTAGTTTCAAAACTTAAATCAGCTCTGATGAAAATGTTTTCAAATATTTAAAATTTGATAGCATTATCATAAACTCCTAGAATATTCCAGCAACAGTTATGAGAAGCACATAACATTTTTAGAAACCTGTCTCAAGGTTATGTAAATGGTTTTTTTTTTGAAGTACAACTTTAATTCTTCCATGGAAAAGGTAAAGCTTCCTTAATAGAGCTGTTTATATATTTACAAACACAGAGAGATTTTATTCTTTCCATGGTTCTTAGGAAAATTTGTTGAAATTTCTATTTTCAAAGGAGTGAGCAAAATGATAAAGTATTACCAATTCCACAGTTCAGCCTAGGGTTACTTTAGACAAAGTTCATGCTCCTTAGGAAGTCATTGGTGAGGCAAATATGTCAAAGTCAAATTTTCCTGCTCTCTTCATCTAGCTGGAAACATAACACATTACTTCATCAAAGAACTGGCAGGTAAAGATTTGGTGTTCGGCCTTTCTCCAAATGTGGGAGTCATATATTCCGTGCTATAAAGTGTTCTGAGATCAAACTTGGTACCTAAAGATTTTTCTCAACGGACTCTTCGGGAAACAGTCGTAAAGAATCTAAAACGATTTCCCAAACTATAAAAACATAAGCATCCTTCTTCCTGTTGTTTTATAAAACGTTCATTTGGGAACGTCATCCTTCATTTTGAGAAATACTTAGTTTAACTACAATGTTAGTGTTATTTTTAAATGACTTAATGAATAAATATCTTTAATTTCTCAGTTTTATTATCTGATACAGTAAACATCAATAGTTATAACCTACAAAAGTCAAAGCTCCGTGGGTTTTCAGCAATTTTCCAGGGTGTAAAATGTCTCTGGGACCAAGAAGCTTGAGGAACACTGGATTAATTAAAGGGATAAATCAGAAAAATGGAAGGGAAGTAACAGACACAAACACTTTCTAAGCCATGCTGCTCTCTGCTCTAGGGAAACCTGGCCTATCCTGGTTTCTCCACTCTGAGCATCTGTGGACTGCATCTCACGACTCACTTGGGGCAAGTCACAGCAGTGGGTAAATGCAGACCTACTCCTCAGCCTGGACCCTAGCGATTTTCAAAAGCTCTAGGGTTTTCCAGGTGCTACAGGGGATCATCTGGGGGAGAGCTGTCCATGGCATGAGCCTAGCATGGGCCTTTTCTTCACCCAGGTGAGTGATTCCTCAATCCCAACTGTAATTTCAAGGATCATCTAACATTCTCTTGAGTAGAACAGTCTTGAGAGACAAGCAAGAACAAAGGTGTGTTAGTCTCAGTTAGCAGGAAGAAGAAATGAAGACAGAGGGAGGATTCAGAGTCTTGCTCCAAGGCATACTGATAGGCTTGGGACAGATGGTAGAATTTAAGCCCCACCCCCACTACCAAGCACGATCCTTTGCCTACTAGGTCAATGCTTCAGAACTCCTTTCCAGCACTGAAAAGTATTTCTCAAGTTAAATGTATACTCAAAAGTCCCCTTATACCCACAAAACAGAGGGCTGCTGCCTGGGAGAAGGCAATCACTTAGAGTCGCCGGCCTTAGCTTCACTCTGGTTCATGGAAGCCCTGTTGCTCCATCTCGTCCCTTGGATCATCATTCTGCACAAGATGCTCGTGTGCTCCTCTTCCCTCCGTGCTCACCCTCTGCTCTCATACCCTGCCTGCTCCCAGCCTTCAGTCCTCCTAGATTCTCATACCTTCTTAGCTATTACCCTTAGCACCAGAATGCAACTTCTAGTACCTTCAGGTTTTGAAAAGAATGCCTTCATGTGATATGCTTTACTGTTCTTCTTACACGTGAAATCTATTTCTCCATGTTTAACTAAGAAATACAGTACATTTTTATTAATTCCAGTTAGCATTATTTAGCAACAACATCTGGAAACAAGCCCTGCCTTGCCTTTATCATCTTTATTTAGCTTTTCTCTATTACTTGCCTTTGGATTCCTAATGATCCCTTCAGATATGGAAGGAAACAAAGGACTAAGACAAGGCAAGCAGAAGGAGAAAAATCGCATGTTCTGGAAGCAACAAGACTTAGAGTCACACAGACATAACACAATAGGCACTGAGCAAGGGGATAGTTAATGGACAAACTAGAGCTGTGACCTTGGCTCCCTACTTCAGGAAAAAATAAATAATCCTCCATTATTTCAAAGTCTTATAATAAGCCATGCATCTTCTCACAATATTCATGAGAGTAATAATAAACAAAAAGTCATTTCAGTTTTAAGAGATGATGGCTAGATTCAGGTGTGTGGTGTGACTTTGTATCTAAGTATCTCATGACAAAAATTAAAAGAAGGTAAGACATTATGTGCCTATTTAATCGATAGTAACTTAAGTTTCTTACCAGGTTCATTATCTAATCAACAAATGAAAACAGAGCAGCTCGTCACGTGAAAGACCCTCAGCAGACTGCACCCTGATCATCACAATGTGCTTGTATTTGATTGAATAGGGTCTAGAGTTACAAGACCAACTTCTGCCCTTCCCTATAATATCTTTCCCAGTTATTTTCCTCTCAGACTCCTCAGGCTCATTCCTGCATATGTGCCACATGTATGTCTCATCAAGAAGAGAAGCTGATTCTGAGGCTTAAGTAGCAAACACCTTAGGCACACAGCCTGCCTTCAAAGATCCTGTTCTGATGTAAAAACAGCCATTGAGAGGCCCAGCCTGTCTGGCCACTCTACTCAAAGACAAGTATATACTGTCTGCTGCTTAGAAAGAGATGGCAAAAAAGAATTTATCTCAAACCTTAACAAGACTTTAAAAGAGAAAGACACAGGACTAGGATTAACATTTGAAATGTAATCTTGTTCTAAGGATCCCAAAGGCCTACTAAGAGGTGATTGACTTCAACTCACAGATTCCAGATACTTAAGAAAAAACAAAAACATACTGGAGAAAGAGGGGGAAATCCAATGTTTTTTATCTATGTTTTCTAGTTTTGTTAAGAGAATAATATTTTCTAAACAAATAATTTTAAAATGGGAAAAGCACAACAAAGACCAATTTCTGGCCATGATGAGGAATTATGATAAATTACATAAGTCAAAGGAAATAGGTAGGAAAGAACTTCCCCAAAGATGGATAAGGGTTTCATTGATGGGTTATATAGAGAGATTTTAAATGGAGGAAGAAAACTTTATAGATTTCACTCTTCTCTAAACAAGAATTCTGTTTTCAGAGGTTCTGGGAAAATTGGAAATCACTTAAGTTTCTTTTTTCTTATTAATTAATTTTTTCATTTATTTTACATCCTGATGACGGTTTCCCTTCCCTCCTCCCTTCCCATTCCTCTCCCCACCTCTCCTCTGTGCCCCCTCCACTCCTCCTCTGTCTCAATTCAGAAAGGGGCAGGTTTCCCATGGATGACAACAAAGCCCAGCATATCAAGCTGTGATAGGACTAAGCTACGCTCCTCCCTTTGTATTAAGACTGGGAAAAGCAAGCCAGTATAAGGAATAGGTTCCCAAAAGCCAGGTCAAGCGTTAGGGATGGGCCCTGATCCCACTGATAGAGTTCCACAGGTAGATGGAGCTACATAACTGCCACATGTGTGTAGAGGGAATAGGTTCCCTACATGCAGCGCCCTTCACTCTTGATCCCGAGTCTGCGAACTCCTATGAGTCCAGATTAGTTGTTGAGAGCTCTTAAGTTAAGCTACCTTAAATCCAGTCTCAAACAAGCCAATAAACAAATAAAGGTGAGCAAGGCCCCTAGTATAAGTCCTACTATATATTGGAATTCAATACATGACCATGATTATAGCTATATTGCACATGCATTGATGAATACACATGACTGGGTTACTTCTGTAAATTAATAAGAGTGGCGCCTATTCTATCTAATTATTTTTAGGATTAATTTGAATGAAAACATGTATAGCATTTATGATTTTTTTGGAACTATAAAAGTATCTTAGTTTCTTTTTCTATTGCTGGAATATTCTGAAAAAAGCACCTTATGGGAGAAAAGGTTTGTTTTATTTCATGGGTCAAGAACACAGTCCATCATGACAGACCACAGTGCATCATGATAGAGCACAGTGCATCATGACAGAGCACAGTGCATCATGACAGAACACAGTGCATCATGGCAGGAAAGTCCACACAGCAGGAACTTGAATCAGGTGATCATTTCCCATCCACAATTAGAAAGCAGAGAGCAGTAAATGAATGTGAGCACTCAATATTTCTCCATTTTATACTGTCCAGGATGTCCTGCCCAAGGAGTGACCTCATCCACAATTAAGATGGGTGTCGCAGGTCCTAGATGCAGCTAAGCCTATAAAAGTATCAAGACTGATGATCTGAGTTTAGTCATCAGGTGGAATTATAAAAGCAACACCTGAAAATTGGCCTCTAACTTCCAGGTGTGCTGTGGCATGCATGGCATGCATGGACACACACACACATACACACAAGCACACACATAAGGTAGATAGATAGATAGATAGATAGATAGATAGATAGATAGATAGATAGATGATAGGAGATAGATGGATAGATTACATAGATAGATAGATAGATGATAGATAGATAGATAGAAGATAGATAGATAGATAGATAGATGATTGATAGATAGATAGATAGATAGATAGATAGATAGATAGATAGATAGAAGATAGATAGATAGATAGATAGATAGATAGATAGAAGATTGATAGATAGATAGATAGATGATAGATAGATAGATAGATAGATAGATAGATAGATAGGAGATAGATAGATGGATAGATAGATAGATAGATAGATAGGAGATAGATAGATAGATAGATAGATAGATAGATAGATAGATAGATAGGAGATAGATAGATGATAGATAGATAGATAGATAGATGATAGATAGATAGATAGATAGATAGATAGATAGATAGATAGATAGATAGATATAGATAGGTAGGTAGATAGATAGATAGATAGATAGATAGATAGATAGATAGATAGATAGAGATAGATAGATAGATGTTGTTAAGAAAAGATGGCCATGACCTACTATATCAACTAACATGATCAAAATAACCCCCACTGGGATCTCCAGAGGTCCATCTCACATCTCTTCTGGATTCTACTGAGGTGGTAGCATTGACCACCACAGCAAGTATCAAAATTATCATGGTTCCCAGATAAAGATCTGTGAACAGGTAAAGCCCCAAACAGTTAAGAAGATCATTATCATAAAGACATTTGATATGACGGAAAGAACAGCCACTATGCAGTTTGAAAAATAAGCTGCTTAGGCAGAGTTTCACTGGAAATGAGGAGCCACAGAGCGAAAGAAGAAGAATGAGAAAGGAAGATATAGTCATAGTACTCAGAGGGAGAGACCGCAAGATACTGCCACTCTTAACAAAGTCAGAGATCTTTTGCCGCTCAAATCAGAAGACTACAGATATCTCATTTCCATAGTAAAGTCGAGATAAATAGAGTAAAATCCCATTACCTGTAATTTTATCCTTGAACTGAGAGCGATCTCAAGTTGGTAGAGAGCAAAACTTGCCTCTTAGTTCCAGTTTCATCAGCTGGAAACTTGGGTCATGCTCCAGCCACAGCTTGCAAAAGTCGTTGTAGGTGCCACTTTACACTGGGCAAATGAGGGAAAGTCTCCATAAGCTCTGGAGTCAGCCATTTGTAACAAGACAGACAGCTCAAAAAGAGAGAGAGAGAGAGAGAGAGAGAGAGAGAGAGAGAGAGAGAGAGAGAGAGAGAGAGAGAGATGGCTTTCGGGATAGGGAGATGGCTCAGTGGGTAAATGCTTGTCCTTTGAACTGAGTTCAGATGCTCAGAACCCACACTGAAAGCTAGATGCAGTAAGTGTAGCTGTAATCCTAGCATCCTTGGTGAGAAGACAGAAAGTAGAGGCAGACAGGCAACCTAATCTCTTGGGACAAGTAACCTGGTACATGTTGCACAGAGACGTTGACTCAAGCAAGGCAAAAGTAGAGGGACCGACATCTGACATTTGTGTGCTTTGACTTCCACACAAGCACCATGGTACACACAGCCACACTCAGTCATGGGAACACACACACACACACATGCACACACTCACACACACACATATACACAAAATGATGACTTTGAAGGTTTACGGTAGGTGAAGTACAAAATACGTCCAAAGAGGAGAGAAATGGAGAAATAATTAAGCTTCTGGCTTGCTTCTTCCTTCGTATTTCTTACACAGATAGAGATAGAGGAGAAAAATCAGGAAGGATTATCTGTAACTGAAGTTCCCTAAGAGACCAGCTGAAGAAAGAAGGAAGCTATAAAAGAAAGGGAGAGAAAAAATCCATGACTCCAGAGAAGGCGTGACAGACACCTGAACAAACTTCCTCTGTAATTGCATTTTTCTTCTAATTAATAAGACAAATCATCCAGGTGTGGTGGTGCACACCTTTAATCCCATTACTCAGAAAGTCAAAACAGTTGGACCTCTGTGAGTTCAAGGCCAGCCTGGTCTACATAAAGAATTCCAGGCCAGTCAGGGCTATGCAGTAAGACCCTGCCGCAAAGGAAGAGGGTAGGAGAAATCAGATGAGTTTTCTGAAGCAAGCTATAAATTCCCTCAAATACACAAACGTCACGGAATTATGAATACAAATCTGAGTAGGAGTGTCTATTTTTATTGCCGCATCTCAGCGGGAGAAGCCCACAGATAAGAGCGAAACTGGATGCACACCACATGCCTCTTAAAAGGATCGCTTAGAGTTTGCTGCACACAGACACGGTACAAATAAAATGCTCCTTGGATTTTATTGGTTCAATCTATCCAGGATCATAAGTATGTAATCAGGTATGTTTCAGAATATTACATTTTAAAATAGCATTCTTATTTTATTTGAGTAATCTCTTATTGCCTTCCAAATAGGTTATTTGTACACTTGACATGGGCAATAAATAACCGCGTGTTTTCTTCTTGAGATCAGTAAACAGTAAAACAAAGGAAACAATTTGCCACCGTCAGCTAAATATTAACTAAAGGCTCCAAAAGGAAAGAGCTCTGCTCAGTGCTACACAGATTGTGGGGTCCAGTTCTTCCCTGAAGGCAGCATGCATTTGAAAGCAAGAGTTAACATTTCCAAATTCAAAACAAGTCGTGGCAGAGTGGGCTTCTAAGGCAATCTTTCTAGCAGTCTTTGTGCTTATTATGCACAGATTCGAAGAACCTGTTATTCTGAATCAATGCAAAAATTCTCCTAATTTTCCATTTTGCTCCAATGGTCACTAGACATATACATGATCCATAGACATACATGCAGACAGAATATGTGTCTCCGACAGAGTCTCTATTACTGTGGTAAAACATCATGAACTAAAGCAACTTGGGGAAGAAAGGGTTCATTTCAGGCTGCATGTTTTTATCAACGTCCACAGTGAAGGGAAGTCGGGGCAGGAACTTGAGGCAAGAACCTAGAGGCAGGAACTGAAAGAAGCCGAGACCATGGAGGAGGGGTGCTTACTGGCTTGTTCTCCATGACCTGTTCAGCCTGCATTTTCATAGACCCCAGGACAATTTGTCCAGGGACAGCACTATCCACACTGACTGGAGCACCTCCATGTCAATCATTAATGAGGAAAACGCCCTACATATTTGTTCAGGGGCCAGTCTTACGGAGGCATTTCTCAGTCAAGAGTCCTTCTCCCAGACTTGTCTTTGTTTGTGTGAGGTTAACAAAAGTCAACTAGCACAACCCTGAAACACATTTTTTAAAAAAAGTTAATGAAAAACAAGAGTAAAGCAAAGCCAAGTGGGAAGACACAGCAAATAGGGATGCTCACCCTCAACCCCGGGCACTTGAGTGTCTTCCCCAGTATCCTACAGTTTACAGAGAAAACCAACTCCAGCCAGTTGTCCTGCAGCCCCCACGAACCATGCTGTGGCACCTGCATGCCCACACACATACGCACAAATGCACAGGAAATAAGTAAATGTTAAAAAATACAATTCTTTCAGGGTTTCATTAACTTATGACTCAAATACATCAACATCCTTATTGTGCTCTCCTTTTCTCTTAAGTACAGAGCTTTAAGTAATAAAGATGAATGAAATAAACTTAGAATAATAAAATAAGAGGGGAAATCTCACTCATTGAATGATTATTTTCTTCTCTGTCCTCTCCTTTGGATAAATGCCCTAAGTATCGAAGACAGAAAGTCGATGACCTTTGGCATCGACTTCAGAGTGTTGGCTTGCCTCTGCTCGAAATATTGAAATACACACTTGCGGTGGGGAGTTATTTTTATATACTGCTGCTACACTTAACCAAAGTGACTGAACATACAGGTCAAGTTTTATGGAAATTAATTTGACAATGAACCTTTGCCTTATACGTAAAAGTCAATGGGAATTCTCTCTGTTGACTATAATATGAGTGAATGGAAGACCTTTAATGAAACTGAACATTAAAATATCTTAAAACAGTGTCTTATTGCAACTTGGCGGTGCCTACTATTCTGAAAGCTGCCTATCTCTAAAGAACGTCTTTAATATGGAAATATTCCATATTTAATGTGATAAGTATTCAGTTATCTGGGAAACGTTTTTAATTGTTGAGGGGTGTGTTTTGTCACCTACATCTGCACCGCAAGACTTGAGCCTGTAGCTGACCTTTCTGAGTTACAGATGAGGGATAATTTTATTGACATTTCTTCCATCTTTCGAAAGACAAAGACCACTGTCCCAGTCCTTTGTGCAAACCCACTGCCCGTGGTTCGCTGGTGAGATTCAATTTGGTTCAAACACAAAAGCCCTCTCAACTCATTTGGAGCACAAAATGAGTTACAATTGTTTTAAGGCAATAGATTGTTGAGTTAATGTTTGCACTTTTTCTACATTTTGCAACTCAAAGACCTGTGTTTTATAGTCAAACCTCGAGACACAATTATGGTTGTCCAGTTGGCTTGTTAGCTGACAAACGGCTGACTTGGAAATCAGTTCTCAGGCCTCTGGAGAACAGCATGCCGATACCCCTGCCCTCTCGCTCTCAGATTTCCTTTTCATGTACTTTTTACAAAAGGAACACCGCAGGTGTATCAAAGATTTGTGTGTAATGAAATCTTTCAAAGCAGTCAGAAAAATATAACTCTTCCCCACCTGGATTCAGTCGTAGGTTAGAGCACATTTAATTTCAAGTCAATAGGTTCCCGGCACATCAGCACTTAAGGGATTAAAGACAAGTCTGGTTTTGTTGCCCCTAAATGTACTGTTATTGTTATCAATTCGTGCGGCCTTGCAATAAGTTTTCAATAAATCTAAGATTAACTATTATTTTCTTGCCTATAAATAAAATATAATCATCTTAAAAATCAATGAAGGGAAAAGCATCATATCCATTAACCTGTTCAGAATCCCTCCAGGCCCTGGCTATGAAACACGGTACTGTGGATCTTTCATTTTATTGAGCTATATCTCTTTGGATGGCAACCAGCAGGCAGTAGGAGAAAAAAAAATCAAATCTAAAAATCAGACTATGTTTTCCCCTTTCTCTCTGCGAAGCAGAGGCTGAATATTCTTTTCTGCCTGGGGTTAATTTTTTCCATTTTAATTTGCAATCAGATGCAATAAAAACGAGGGAGGGGGCATTGCCTCAAGTAGCTGGTAGCTTTATTGCCGTCTCTTCTGCCAGTCACCACTTTTTATCGCTTCTAAATCCTTTGTTTTTAAAGTCACCTGCACAGTCTCTCAATGTTATAAACACCTTCCGTTGTCTTCAGCAACTGTCATTTTGTACCATCTGCTGCTCCAATCTCAAGAGCAGTAATGCATGGGGGTCAAGGCCACTTTCTCTCAGGAAACTAAAAAACAACAGAGCCAAGTTATTTAGTGTGGGCTTTTTTTTCCCCCTGTCAGCTTTACTGCACCCGCGAGTGGACATTTTCCTTGCCTTTCAGTTGTGAATGTTCCTCCAAAGACGTGAACTTCACAATAAGGTAACCATACAAAAATAAGGTTTTATAGACAACCCATTATCAGCTAGCAGAGGGGGTGATTAGTCATCTGCTGTACTTGAAATAGATCCAAAGAACCCAAGGCAGCACTGCAAAGCGAGAAATGCATTCTTCTCAGGATTCCAAAACTCCAACCATCCTGTTTTAGGAGGAGGGGCCTCAGCTGCAACCTTGGCAAGGCTGTGAGTGATCCCAGCAGACAAACAGCAAGGAGCTGAGCAGCTATCCCATCCACCCACATTTAGCACTTTTCCAAGCTCAGCACCATTCTAATTTAGTTGAGAAACCTTTCTCATCTCCCTTGCGCGGAAACTGAAGAGGATAGTCTCCTTGTGCTTCCTTTATTGGCCACATCTCTGGTTGGTGTGTTTTGTTTCTGCCGAAACTTACATTCGTGTTGAATTCCCGCTATGAGGGAGTGAAAACCCCCACCAGGGAGGTTGAGAAGGGGGCTTGGGAGGAGATTGAGATGAGATAAAGTCATCAGGGTGGAGCCTCCAAGACCATTGATCAGATGGTGGCTTTCCAGTATACGTAAGAAGGAAGATGCTTCCTGTCTACTGCCTGGAGACTGTAGCATCCATACAGGCAGAGCCTGGACCTGAGACCACAACTATAAACCAAAATAGGCTTCTCTGCTTTGCCGTCTATGAGGTCCATAACATGGTGTGAGTAACAAGAGAAAACAGTCCAGGACAGTTACTGAAAACAACAAATTCCCTAAACTAATCAAACCACAGTCTAGTTTGGCTGTCTAAACCCAAAATCGTCTCTTAAAGCAAAAATCTTATTTATCAGCGTAGGCCCTGCCTTTTACTTCCTGAAAATCATTGCAAATTCACACAAAAATTTCCCATCTGTAAGAAGCCTTCCTAGCTCACTTTTCAGGGGAGCTCAGATGCAAGGGCAAGTGCCCACCCCCATAAATAAAATATAACCATCTGGAAAATCAATACGAGAAAACAATCATAGCCATTAGCCCAGCTCAAAAATCCCTTCAGCCAGTAGTGCGAAGAGCAGAGCAATGAGCTTTTCATTTCATTGAGCGGAGTGAGTCTTTGTACGGCAACCCGCGAGGGAAGAAAAATCAAAGGCTCAGGTGTTGTGTTCTGGAAATCAGAGAGATGTGGGAATGTGAGGAGCGATTTTTGCCTCTTTTGATGATAGAAGCAAATGGATTTTGGAAACCCAGGAAACAATGGTTTTGTTTTGTTTTGTTCTGGGTTTTTTTTCCCCCGCTCCCGGAAAGCCTGTAGCTTGGCTTCACTTGTCTGTACTGTGCTTCCTCATGAGCAATTTATAAATCCCAGCCTCAATTGTAAGGAACCTTAAGATTTGTGAAGACAATGGGAAGAGAAGAAGAAAGAAAGGTTGGTCTTAAGAGAACGACATGGCTGAACTCAAGAGATAAGTTCAGCTTAGACTTGGAAAATGTGAATGAAAACCAAAATACTTAAACGAATTTGGTTGCAATTTACCAGTGGTCAGTAGTTGTTTTCTATTTTCTTGTTTTATATTGAACTTTTTGTAAGGTTTGGAAAAGGGGCACAAGGCCAGTGAGAAGACTAAGGGGAAAAAAAAATACTTGCTATCAAGACTAATGGCCTGAGATTGACTCTCAGGACACACAAGGGCGAAAGAAAGACATGTGTCCCACAAGTTGTCCTCTCCCCTCTACGTATGTACTGACATGCAAAAATACACACATGTATACATACATATATACATACCAAAATATATAAATGTGAAGAGACACAATTCTTAAATAAAAACTGAATTATTAATTTTCTTTTTATTTTTATTGATTTATGTTGTTGTTGTTTGTTTGTTTTGTTTTTTGAGACAGGGTCACTCGACATAGCCCTGGCTCTCCAGGAACTCACTAAGTAGACCACACTGGACTTGAACTCTCAAACACCTGCCTGCCTCTGCCTCTCTGGAGAGCTAAGATTAAAGGTGTGTGCCACCACTGTTAGCTGAACCTTAAACTTTTGACTTCACTAATTTAAGTAAAATATTAAAAATATCTATTCAATGGGTGCATTTTTACAGGGGGAGAAAATCTTCCTCCTTCAAGTTTCCCACTTGACTTAATGGAAGAAAAGAAGGAACTAATGTTCTAATGGTGTGTCTAATGAGCCAGAAACACGTTCAGTCTAAACAAGGACAACACTCCCATAGAAGAAACACCAGTGGCCAATGAGGACATTTTAGAGTGTTCAGTTTTCTGAGCCACCAGTGAAATGCAAATTAGAACTACACCAAGGTCCCATCTCACCCCGTAGAATGACTGTCATCAAGCAAATAAGCAGCAATAAATGGTGGCCAGGATGTGAAGAAAGAGGACCCCTATTCACCGTTGGTGAGAGTGTCAACTAGTAAAGCGATTATGGAAATTAGTATGGAGGTTTCTCAAACAATTAAAATACAGCTACCATACGACCCACATATACTGCTTCTGGGCATATACCCAAAGGAGTCTATATCCTACCACAGAGATATTTGCATATCCATGTTTACTGCCACATTATTCAAAATAACCAGGAAACAGAATCAGTCTAGAAGTCCATAAACAGATGGACAGAAAACGAAAATACACAATGGAATTTTATTCAACTGTAAAGAAAACTGAAATCATAAAATTTTCAGGAAAAAATGTGAATGGATCTAACAAGTATTATATTAAGCAAGATAGCCATTGTTCAGAAAGGTAAACAGCATCCACTCTTTCTCCTAGGCAACACCTTACATATAATGTTTATAAATATGTATAGAATTGGGGCAAACATCTGCTATGACCCTAGAAAGCAGACCAAGAAAGTGGGAAGGTGGTGTTGAGGAAGTGGAGGCCAAAAGGATACCTTGACGTAGCATCAAAAGATCACTGTGAGCAGAAGGCTATCTGGAGAGCCAGCGGACAGGGAAGAAGACAGAGCAGGAGAATCAACAAAAACAAACTTTGAAAATGCCATACCATGATAAAAAAAGCCAGAATTCTGTATGTTAATTGAAAACTTTTTAGCTAAAAAGAAGCATCTGCACAGACGATAGAGGGTGAAGCTTAGAAAAAAATTCCCTAAATGAATTAAACAGAGTCATTCTTATAAGACTTTAAGAACGAAACGCCATATTTTTAGTATCTGCGTAACACAAAATTTGAACAATCTTTTTGTTCAAAATCATAAAGCTCAATTTGATAACCAAACATATCAAAAGGAAATCTTTGCATCATTTCCTCAAAAGAATATAAATACATTATTTTTCATAGCTGAAGTGCAAAAAAACCAACCTTCTAATTTTTATCACTTCTACTTTAAAGTTTTATGTCCTGTGTCAGACAATTAACAGCATAAATAAGCAAGGTTTTGAGTTTTATTTGTTTGTGGTTTTTTAACCAGCACTTTGCATACAACCAGGGCTTTCACTCATTACTTTGTTTGATTGATTTAATTCCTTGATTACTTCAGTGTTATCATTCATTATGATTCACTTATTCTCTTCTCTCCCCTTAATTTCTTTTTCTGTTTTATTTTTTGTTTGTTTTTGTTTTCATTTTGTCTTGCTTTTCCAAGACAGGGTTTCTCTGTGTAGCTTTGGAGCCTGTCCTGGAATTTGCTTTGTAGACCAGGTTGGCTTCGAACTCACAGAGATCTCCTGCCTCTGTCTTTGCCTCTGCCTCCCGAGTTCTGGGATTAAAGGCGTGCACGACCACCACCGGGCTCTCTCTCCTTAACTTTATCTGACTCCTCTTTGTTACTCTTCATAGCCCTCATTTTCTCCCTCCCCAGGTCACTTGGGAATGCAATTGTCTCCCTAGATATCCCTCTAATGATGGTCTCAGCTCTAGTAATGATCATTGAAAACACATCTTCTAGCATCTGGAAAAATGGCTCATCTCCTTTAGAGGACCTGTAACCCCAGCTCAAAAGGGATCCAACACTCTTTTCTAGCCTCTGCAGGCACCCACACATATGTGGCATAACACACTCACAGATGCACAAGTGTGTACATAAATAAAATAATAAATACTATCTTCTGCTGGTATATCTACTTTAAATAATAGCTGTGCTCACCTCCAGTGCTGTTCCTTGGTCATTATTTTATTTTGTCTGCCATTAAAATAGCCTTAAAATCACTTATTGTCCAGTGCCCCTCATTTCTCTACTAAGATGGAGCTGTGGAATTTTCCATAAGTCATCTAACAATTTTAGACTGTTAGACTAGTTGCATGATTTTTACACAGTAATTTCCCACCTACTGAGGATTAATCATTCTGCATTGCTTTTCTATCTTCTATCTCTTAAGATAAGTGATCTGATCCCATTGGCAAAATAAAGCTAAAGGCTTTCCTCAGAGTCTCCACATGTAGAGAATAGAGTGGTCCACTCTCCCAAAGCAGGCAGTATCCTAGTCTACAGATAAATAAGATTCTGGATAAGCAAAGACTATCTGATTAGTCTGTTTCTCTGTTCTCCTTATCTTTAAAGAATCACTGCTTCTTTTATATAAGGTTTCATACGTGTTTTGCTCTATTGATTCTTTTCTCCATGTTATTACTCTTAAATTTTCACCAGGATATATTTAGCTGTAAGTTTACTTGTTAGTTTTCATTAACGCTCTTTACAAATGAATGAACAGTCTCAACATAAAAAAAGAATAGACTTTTCTTCAACTCAAGGGAACTTGTCAATTATTTGTTGAATAATTTACATTCATCCTATTCTTGCTCTGGAGATGCTGCCTCACTAAAAATCCCTAAACCTTGCTGACTCGCTGCCAGCCTGCTGGAGTTGTTAGGTTGGCTACAGGTCATCTGCAGCCATCTTGGCCAGAGACATTTGAGCTTAGATGAGGTCATGAGGACAGTGTTGCCACGATGGATGTAATGTCCTTATTATAAGAGAAAAAGACAACAAAGCTTCCCATCTTTCCTGTGAGAATACAGCATCCACCTGCAAACATGAAAGGCGGATCTCACCAAGAGCCAAGTCTTCCACCACCTGGATCACTGACTTCCCAGCCTCCACTGTCCAAGCATAAAATTCTGATGTTTAGTATATATAAGCTATAGTGCTTGGCTATAGTACAGTCATGAAAGATTGTCTCAATGAACCTTCTTACAAGTATATTGTTAATTTTTTTCTTTCATTTCTCTTTCATTGGTATTATTAACTGTGATTTGGGAGTACCCTTCCTATTCTAATTGTTTAATTTGATTTTCTTCCCTAAAATAACAGTCTCACAGAATGAGTAGTACTGTCCATGTCTATATAGGATTGTGTTTCCTTCACTGTATAGATCATGCTCTCTGTCTTCTCGCAGGGAAGTAACCAACTAGCAGGAGAGAGCATAGCGGCTTCTGCTCCTGTCGGCAAGCAACACATCATTCTACTGATGCATGGAAAAGATCTTCACCAGGGCCCTCTAAGCTATCATTCTCCCCAGCATCCTGGAGATGCGTAGCATGTGCTGTGAACCCTAAGAGTCTAGCATCCTGTCCATGCCACACACAGCAAGCCAGCAGACATACTTTAACTGCAGCCTCAAACTTCTTTTCCACTGGTATCTGAGACTTTTCTCAAGGGTGTTACAAATTCTCACTGACCAACATGACAGTAACTCACTAGGTGAATACCAAGAAACTCGAACATAGCTAAACTGAATAGAAATGTCTCATAAAATAATGTGCATACCAAAAATATAAGGCACGGGACAAAAAAAAAGTATAAAGTTATATCCTTATGTTTCAAAGACTGCAGGCTGACACAATATTATTTTGACACATAAGTAAATTATTAGAATTGCTTTTCCTTCTTGTGCTCTGTCTTTTGCATGAGTATGTTTCACATTGTTTTTCTATTGACATCATTAGCATGGAGATAAGGGTACCTGCCTATTTAACATCCCCTGGGAACTATTTTGAGATTTTTGATGTGTTTAGATCACCTTACAGGCTCCGTGAGTAGAAGGGAGGAAGTAAGAAAGCAGCATGTGGAAATAGATCTATGCTCTACGTGACCTTGTCTTCAAAATGGGAATAAGTTTCAACCTTGTCCAGGAGCTTTAGCTTTATATATTAAGATTCTTCCAATGATTTTAATTGAAATGGAATTCTATCACTTATCACTTTTTCCCTCCCTTTCCTCTTTCCAGCTTCCCCCCACTCCCATTACCCTCCACTGAACCTCCCATGGTGCCCCATTCTCAAGCTGATAGCCTCCTCCTTTTCTTTGATTGCTATTAATACACAAATGAATGTGGTGCACACACGTGCACACATATATAAATATAAGCTGCTGGGTCAATTTTTGTTGGTGTGTATATGGTGTCAAAGTTTACCTCCCTACATTAGACAAGTTATTGAGGCTCATCCCTGGGAGAGGGTAATTCTCCTTCTCTCAGCGGCCATTCATAGCCTATAGTCTTTTACTAGGGGTAGGGCTCCCCCATGAATTTTCCTTTCATGTTAACGTGTTCATTGATATTGCCATTGTTTTGATCTTGTTTATGAAACCCCTTCTAGGAGAGACAGCCTCACAGCAGACTATCTGGCATTCTCACAATGCCATGTTCCCTGAGGCACAGATGCAGGGGTTATGGTATAGAGGCATCTCCTGGAGCTGATGTTCCCCACAACCTGTTACTCTTTGCATTGCATCCAGCTGTGATGGTCTTTATGTGATGGTCCCCATTTGCTGTGAACAGGCTGCTTTGATGAAGGATGATAGAAGTAGAAGATTTGGAATGTAGTAAGTAATTAGGCTGATCTGGCAAAGTGGTGGAAGTCATTTCTTTTCTAGGATGATCATACTAGCTAAGAAACTGGCTAGGTTTTCAGTACCAAGAATGATTTCCTTCCTGTTGCGTGAGCCTTACATCCAATTAGACAGCTGTTGGTTCCGACTCACATCACAAGATAGGCCTTTATGCCTATCTTGCCGTGTTGGTAATGTGTGTGGTTCATAGGTGCTGCAACTGGGTACAAATGTTTAATTGCTTCCCTCCTTTGGCAGCTTGCGTGGCATTTTCTGAAACCCATTCACTGTTTTTAGTTTTTCAAATTGACACCTCACTTTCGAAAACAAGAACAATTCCTAGAAAAATACTGTAAACCGGGAAATTCTGCTTTCAAGAATATTTCTAATTAAAAGATAATTTGAAGGAAATTCTTTCAAACCACATGTGAAATGCTAAAAAAAAAGGAAATTAGTTCAAACTTTGGGAATGTCCACTTTCTTCTTGTGGGATTTACAAAAATATCCAACATTTCTGAAACCAATTAATGAAATGTATATACAGTTGTGGTTACAGATCCACTCTTCATGATTAGAGTGTTTAAGAAGTTTGTACTGGGGCAGATACTCAGGAAACACAATGAGGACTGCTGAGAAGTCAAGTACAATGGCACTGGGTTTTGATCCTACCGCAGGTACTGGCTTTATGGGAGCCTAGGCAGTTTGGACGCTCACCTTACTAGACCTAGAAGGAGGTGGGAGGTCCTTGGACTTCCCACAGGGCGAGGAACCCTCACTGCTCTTTGGGCTGATGAGGGAGGAAGACTTGAATACGGGAGGGGAAGGGAAATGGGAGGCAGTGGAGGGGAGGAGGCAGAAATCTTTAATAAATAAATTAATTAATAATAAAAAAGAACACAGCCAAAACAGAAATAACAAATTTAACAGAGTAATCACAAATTTAAAATTAGAAATTGGACAAACTGTCACTTTGATGCAAATATGGCATTTTGCACTTGGATAGTAAATTGCAACTACTTCAAAGGCTTTCAAGGACTCTTTGACATAGAACCCAGGTACAGAAAGAAGACAAATGTTTTCTCTCTTAAGCTAGCAATTTCCTGGCATTCAATAGCACATGCTTCTCTCTAGTGCCTATGATGCTGAGGGACAATATGGTGACAATCAGCTCGCCATTGCTGTGATGAAAATAATGAAATAAACAGCTTATAAGGAAGAGAGTGTTAAGTTGGCTAACAGTCTCAGAGGGCTCAGTCCACACTCATTCAGCCCAATCACTTGTAGCAAGTATACTGTAGCAAGGCAGCACACTATGGGAGAAACTGTATGGATGAGCAAATGTACTAATGTCATGGTAGCTGTGAAGCAAAGAGAAAAAGAAAACACAGAGCTTACTAACCTAGGTCTCATTATCCCAAAAGCCTTCCTTTCTTCCTTTCTTCATATAGAACCACCTACTAAAGATTCTACCCCTCCTCCTAGCAACATAGACTAGCGACTTTCCTGTTAGCATATGGGCATTTTTTGGTCATTTAAGATCCAAGCTTTAAAAAAAATAATCAAAGTAAAATAAAAATAAAAATAAAACAGGATATATCAAAGTTCTGACATTTCTCTGCTACATCTATCAATAGCTGGAAATGTGAGGAAGCTGTCTGCATCCTTCCTCCACGAATGCTCTGCCTTCTTGTGTACTCCCATTCTGGATTCTAATCATAGCTCAGCAGTTTGCCAGCAATGTACAGTGAGAAGACTATTTAATATGTATAAACTTCAGCTTTCTCAACACCACAGTAGGGATGAAATCCTTGTCACAAATTGCTATGAAAACCACGTGAGAATGAGATCCTTATACAGCATGGTCTGGTGAGGAAAAAGTGGCAACAACCTACTTGAACTCGTACAATGCCTTCTTGTAGAGGTCACTGATTCTTAGTACTTAATCTACTTCAGAAACCTACAGAAATGTATTTTTAAATGCTGATATGAGAACCTCATGAAATTAGATCAATTAAAATACTTGAGAGTGAATTTAGAGATTTGGTAGGATAGGATTCTGTAGTAATATGGGCGGCGGCGGCGGGGCTATGTCCCCAAAACCCCAGCCGCCTGCCTTGCCCGGCTAGCTTATGCCCCAAATAATTACACGGACACTGTATTCTTTTAAACACTGCTCTGGCCCATTTCTAATCATCTGTGTAGCGCCCCTAGGTGCGCTTACCGGGAAGGCTCTAGCCTAAGTCCATCCTGGGTCGGAGCTGGGGCATGGTGTGCGTCTTCCCTGGAGCAGGTAGCATGGCGTCTCTCCTGAGGCGTCTGCTCCGGAGCGGAGAGCTGTGGAGTCTGACCTCACTTCCTCTTCCTCCCGGCATTCTGTTCTGTTTACTCCACCCACCTAAGGGTGGGCCTATCCAATGGGCCTAGCAGTTTCTTTATTGCTTAGCTAATGAAATCAACAGATTGATATGACACTCCCACATCAGGATTCTAAGAGTAAAACACATTTAAAATGATCAGACTAAATCACAACACTTGGGAGGTGGAGACAAAATTATCACGAGTTGGAAATCAGATCAGGCTACTTTATTTTTTTTTGGGGGGGGGCGTTTCTCTGTAGCTTTGGTGCCTGTCCTGGAACTAGCTCTTATAGACCAGTATGGTCTCAAATTCACAGAGATCTACCTGCCTCTGCCTCCTGAGTGCTGGGTTCAAAAGTGTGTGCCACCACCACCTAGCCAGATTAAGCTGCCTGAAACAGTGTCTAAAGAAAAGAAACATTAAAAATAAAATTACTGTTTCAGGAGATCGTGGCCCATGCCTTTGACTGAAGCACTAAGGAAGCAGAGGCAGTCAGATCCCTAAGTTTGAGGCCAGCCTAGTCTACAGAGCTATTTCCAAGATTATAAAGAGAAGCCCTATTTAGAAAATATTTAAAAACCAAGTTATCTCTTGAATAGTTTATGATCTAATCTGTATCTCTAATCACTTTGCTAACACATTCCCCTTTGAGACAAGTACTACCAGAGAAACCACTGCCCACAAGCAACATTTGGTATGTGGATTGAGGAGGGAGGCGTACAAAGTGGCTGTTTGTGTGGTTTTCCCAATTATGTACACCAGGCTGGATGATGTGAGTGAGGAGCTTAGAAAAAAGACTAGATTAGTCCCAAAGGGAAAGCAGCAGTTTCTGCCTCAGTTTTCCCTGCAAACTAGTCATTTTCTACCCCAAGTAAACTGAAAACATAAATCTTATACTTTAGTTCTATAGATTTAAATGTCAGAGTTACCTTGCTTTTATTTCTTGCATATTTATCATTGTGAGCATTTATGGAGGAATGTTAACCTTAAATTTTTAATTTTCTGTGAATGTCTAACATTTCCTAGAATAGAGAATGATCTAATATTTATAGAAGTAAAAATGTGAGTGGTATAATGATACAAACATCATGATCTCTCACACCAAAATTTCTACTAACGCGATCAATACATGTAGTCATTTCATGCCCAAATGTCACAATCTACTTCCACATGCTGTATGTGCATCACTAACCTCATTGTTAGTTTCTGCAAATAAAATAATTCAATAGTCAATTTTTAAGTCTTCTAAAGATAGTGTGTAATACTGAAATCATACCCTTGTGTCATCAAAAGAAGTTGCAAGGCTGTCATAATTTTTCAAGACTCCTTGACCCAAATATCCATGTCATCTTGCCAGCTTTTTTATTTGCATAAAGGCACACTGTAACCATTCCTATATTTTACTGAACTTCCTGTCAAGTATTCTAATCCAGATGTTCCTTGATTTCAGAGAGCAATTTTTCTTAAATCTAAAGCATGCTGCACTGCACAAGATTATTCTTTTTCATAAAAAATGAAAGTCATATTCCTTTTTTTTATTTTATTTTTTTTAATTTTTTTTAATTGATAAAAGAAGAATAAAGAAAAAAAAACAAATTTCCACCTCCTCCCAGCCTCCCCTTTCCCTCCCCCTCCTCCCACTCTTGTCCCCCTCCTCCCACCCCTCTCCCCTTCCCCCCACTCCTCTCCCCCTCCCTCTCCAGTCCAAAGAGCAGTCAGGGTTCCCTGCCCTGTGGTAAGTCCTAGGTCCTCCCCCCTCCGTCCATATCTAGGAAGGTGAACATCCAAACTGGCTAGGCTCCCACCAAGCCAGCAGATTGCGTAGGATCAAAACTGTGTGCCATTGTCCTTGGTGTCTCATCAGCCCGCATTGTTCGTCATGATCAGAGAGTTCAATTTTATCCCATGCTTTTTTTGGTAATAGTCCAGCTGGCCTTGGTGAGCTCCCAGTAGATCAGCTCCACTGTCTCAGTGGGTGGGTGCACCCCTCGTGGTCCCGACTTCTTTGCTCATGTTCTCCCTCCTTCTGCTCCTCATTGGGACCTTGGGAGCTCAGTCCATTGCTCCAGTGTGGGTCTCTGTCTCTATCTCCATCCATCACCAGATGAAATTTCTAGGATGATATGCAAGATATTCGTCAGTATTGCGCTAGGATGGGGTCATTTCAGGTTCCCTATCCTCAGCTGCCCAAGGAACTAACTGGGGACCTCAGCTTGGGCACCTGGGAGCCCCTCTAGGGTCAATTCTCCTGCCCACCCTAAAGTGGGTCCCTTAACTAAGAATTGTGGTTCCGTGCTCCCCTATCCAACCTTCCTTTATCCCGATCCTCCTGTTTCCCCAAGTCTCCCCTCCTTCCCTTCTACCTTTTCTCTCCCCGTCTCCCCTTACCCCCTTGCCACCCCACCCCCAAGATCCCACTTTTCTCATTCCTTAAAAGCACAAGCTCCTTTTCAAATTTATGATTCATTTAGAATATTTCATCCCACCAGATGTACCCATCATGAAAACATATTAGATATCTACCTTACTTGCTTATGAAACCTAGTGACTAGGTTAACTCTAGGAGGAGTTCACTCCTTCAGTGGGCCAGAATGAGCAGCCTGCCTGTGCTTTCTCTTCTGGCACAGCTTCCTATGTCAAATAGTGTTGCTCCCCACTCATAAGCATTAAATTACAGCTTTTGTCTGTTCCCTAATGTGTTAATATTATTTAAACTATTCTCTTTTTTTTTTTAACCAAAATGGAAATTGTTAGAAGGGAACATCTAAAGAAGCCACATTGCTCTCAGTATCGATGATATATTTTGAATGGCTTTTACTGTAGATTCAGTGTTAATGGTAGACACAAGAGAGAGACAACACAAAAATTTATTAAAACAGTCCAGACAGGGCACAGAGATCCAAACCCCAGTAAGAACAGAGAAACACATAACTGGAGACATAGAGATGATAAAGTATATCACCAGCCATTTTCTCTCTATGCTATTGTTCTTCCACTGCACAATCCCAGAGAGTCAAAGAAGCAAAATTCTGCCTGACTCTATGTGTGACCAAATACTTTCCGAGGGAACTGTGGGAAAGCTGCTAAAGACAGTGGGGAGGATGTGAAGGGTCTCCCACACTGACAAAAAGATTAGTAAATTAAAAACAAAAAAAGCAAAGAAAAAAGAACCCCTCACCTTGTGGTATATGGCCGAAAACAACCCAAGGGATATGGTGGGGGAACAGAGACCAAGCACTTGTTTGCCATCCTGACCTCTGACCTGCTGAGCCCACTTTGTAAACATACTAACTCTAGAACCGTCTTTATGGAGAGTGACAAAGTTCTCAGCCACTTTTAGTCAGGTTTGCTGTGATTTACAGATGAAAGTGGAATATCCAAACAGAGTTGGTGGATTAGAAATGATATTTCTCAATAGGTGCATCACACAGTCCTTGATCAATGACCAAATGCAGATCACGAGGAAGAGAACATGTAGAGTGGTCAATATATTTATGTCAAAGACTCAGTTCATGTCAGAGAGTGCTATTATTCTAAAGGAAGGATGACTGTAAAAAAAATTGGGAAGAGGGAGAAATGATTAATGGCATAAGACATATGCTGAGGTATATTAATATTCTTCTATTCTTGAATAATCACATAACTGAATGGTAAGTGCTGCCTTACAGTCCTAGATATCAACTATTAAGCACATTGAAGTTATGGAGCTCATTCTCATTTGGTTAGGATATTTCTATACCTAAATTTCTAACATATGTAATTTTACTTAGTCCTGACCAAGCTATTAAAATACCAACAATATGTCTATTTCAAATTATATTTATTATTCCTCTGTAGTGTGTGTGTGTGTGTGTGTGTGTGTGTGTGTGTGTGTGTGTGTTTATACATGCCCATGTCATAGTTACTGTTGGAAATCAGAGGACAACACTGTGGAATTGACACTTTCCCTTGATCTTTACATGTGCTCCTTGGATTAAATTTTCATGCTTACATAACAAGTACCTTTATACCCTGAGCCATTTTCTTGACTTACAATGTCTTCTTTTTAAAATCTCATACTTATCTTGAGAGCTTGTTTGGATGTTCTAGCAGGGAAGCACAGCTACTCAGATACTCTTGACCAAAGACCAGTCCTCCTCTATTTGGGTGAAGGGCATCCTCTTCAACAGAGCCCAGAGCTTCAGGAGAGATGCACATGAAGCAGTGAAGAAGGAAGGAGACATCCGTTTAGCCAGCCAGATCAGAAAAATAAATCCTGGAGATAATGGGGTGACAGATTCACAGACAAAGAGCCCTTACATCCAAAATCAAAAACACTGATAGCAGCTTATGATGAAGATGATGTGGGGTAAAAGGAATACTCCTCCATTGTTGATTGGGGTGCAAACTTGTACAGTCACTTGGAAAATCAATATGGCAATTTCTCAGAAAATTAGAAAACAATCTACCTCAAGACTCAGCAATACCACTTTTGGCTATATAGCCAAAGGATGCTCAATCATACCACAAGGACATGTGCTCAAGTATGCTCATAGCAGCATTATTTATAATAGTCATAACCTAGAAAAAAATCTAGAAGCCCCTCAACTGAAGACTGGATAAAGAAAACATGGTACATTTGCACAATAAAGTTCTACTGAGCAGTAAAAAAAAATAATGACATCTTGAAAATTGCAGGCAGGCCTAGTCTCATTGCAACTTGATATAACATGGTTAGTTGATATCAATGGGAGGTCTGCCCTTTTCTAAAGAGAAATGGAAAATGAGGAGAGGATGGGAGGAGGTCACAGGAGACAGACTGGGGGGAGATGAGGGATGGGAAACTGTGGGCAGGACATAAAAACAAAATAAATAAGTACAAAAATAAAAGAAAAAAGAAAATATTAGGCAAATGGATGATCTAGAAAAAAACATGTTGAGTGAGGTAACCCAGACCCAGAAAGACAAATATAATATGTCACTCATAAGTGACTTCTAGACATAAAGCAAAGAAAAACCAGACTACAGCCCACAAACACATAGAGAATCTAGACAAGAAGACCCTAAGAGAGATATAAAAGTATCTACATAGAAAGAAAAAAAAGACAAGATCTCTGGATTAAATTGGGAGTGTGGGGGTCACAAGAGAGAGTATAAGGAGAAGGGAGTGTAGAAAAGTGTAGTAAAAACAATAAAAATAATTTAGGAGACACCATGTATATACCGCTAGGAACAGATGAGCCAGCACTTTACCTGCTAAGCCACAGCCACACAGTGATACAAAGATTAATAGAAATGGGTTAAATTAAGATGTAAGAGCTAGGCAATAAGAAACTAGAGCTAAAAGGCCAATCAGTGATTTAATTAATACAGTTTCTGTGTGGTTATTTTGGGGCTGAGAAGCCAGGAACAAACAAGTGGCCTCCTACAAGAAATTGGCACTCCAACATGTGCTAGCTAAATCAAAATAAAACCTGAGAAGGCTTGGAAAGGAATTCTAGACACAAAAGAACAGAGTTAAGCATGGCTTAACACTGTGGCTACTTTAAGAGAGGTCTTTCTGATTCAGCAGTAGCAGGAAAAAAACATGCAGTTTTAAAATGGTGGCCTCCAGGGCTGTGCTGCCAGCACTAACTCTGGCTCTTTCAGCAGGCTGAGCACTTGAATGGAGTTTATGAGCAGTGTGCTGCAAGTTACTTGGTGGCAGCGTGGGCCAACTGGTTACCAGAGTTGTGGTGATAAGTGTGGCTCCCACCCAGCAGTCTCAGAGGCAGTGAATGGACTTCTGTCATGTTGGACTGAGTGGAGCAAGCAGGCAGCACCATGTTTGCCCTAGCAATGCCTCAACTTAGATTTTTAAGAAGCACTTAGCATTTTAAGAAGCTCTCCTCTAATATTTATTTATTATGTTTTTAATATGTATTTATTATGTTTTTTAATATTTATTTACTATGTTTTTAATAATAAATAAATATTTTAAAAACGAAGCTCTCCTCTTCAGAAAAGGATTACATATACACAATAAAGACAGATACGTTGCTTTGGAAAAGAGGTTTTTCTTTTTTTCCACAAAGGATGAGAACCCATGGATTTATTCTAGACTAATGTGATTTGATGGACCAAGACCCCCTGAAAGGTCACTGTGAACACCCCAAAAGTTACTTCATCCAATAAACAGCAGGAAGTATCTGTTTACATTTAAAGGGGAATATGATATAGAAATGAATACTTTGCATTGATACGGATCTTGCTTTATTGATACAAATTTAAGGTCAATTTTATTATATGTCTATTTCTGCTCTTGATTAAGGTATTGTGCAGCTCATTTAAAAAATATAATGTATAATTAAGAAATATAGATTAATAGATAATCATCTATAATTGTCAAGCTTCTAGTCTTGTTGGTTGGGTTTTCTGGATGTATAAAGATGTGTTTCAGTTAGATAGGTATTCTTCAAAGCCTTTCAGAGACCTTCAGAATATGGCATTTAAAATATTTTAAGATCTTAGGACTTTTCCTGACAGTGAGACACATCTGTTCCTGGCAGCACCAATCTACTTCAGGAGGATGGTGGGCACCAAAGAGGCTCCTTATGAAGTTTGCTAGCCAATTGGGCAGGAAACTGTTTTTGCCTAGACTGCTTGACATTATCCTGTGTGAACTGGACATGCAGGACCCACAGAGAAGTGACTGCTGAACTTGTCTAGAGGTGAGACTATCATTCAGGGTTCCTGCTTCATGAAAGAGTCTACCAGACACTATTCTGCAAAACACAGAAAAAAAAAGTGACTGACAAACTGCCAATATAGGTGGAACTGTCTTTGAAATTTCCTGCTTTGTGGAAAAGACTGCTGGATACAATGGGCCTGTAGGCTAAAGATGGATGCTTCAAACAATGCAGAAGAACTTGGGTGACTCTCCAGGCAACAAGATCTCTGTCAATTCTAGAGTTTTGAAGTTGCTTACAATTCACTTACTGTTTACTTAGATAATATTACATTTTTCTGGGGTATTTGATGGAGTTGAAGAATAGATAGTTATAGTTTTCCTTAGTTATGATAAAAGATAAAGTAGATATAAATATTGTAACTGTTATTCTTGCTTGATACCTGTTTTGTTATAGGTAATTTTACTATGTTAAAGTTAAAACCTTCCTTTTTATTTAGACAGAAAAGGGAAAATGATATGGGAAGTTCTTATGTCTATGTGTTGCTTTTATTGGTCATGAATAAAGAAACTGCTTTGGACCTATAACAGGGAAGGACATTAGCTAGGTGGGGAAGACTAAACTGAATTCTGGTAAAAGGAAGATAGAGTCAGAGGAACGTCGTGTAGTTACTGCCAGGGACAGACAAGCCAGAACTTTACCCAGTAAGCCACAGCCACGTGCCAATACACAGATGAATAGAAACTGGTTAAATTAAGTTGTAAGAGCTAGCCAATAGGAAGTAAGAGCTGATAGGCCAAACAGTGATTTAATTTAAAAAATAAGATTTAAAAATTTCATACTTATCTTATACCCAGCATAACCACACGGGAGCAGTAGTTTTCCACCCACCCACTTATCTCTTTACGTGTGTGTGTGTTGTGTTGTGTGTAATAATGCATAATCTACACAAATATAATGGATGGATATGTAGAAATACAATGTTTAAAGGGCAGCTGGAACAAGAAAGAAAAATAACAACAGGAGATGGAATGGACTAGAATGAGTATAACATAAGCCGAATGGAAGCTGCACAGGAAAACAGTCAAGAGTATAAAATGCCACTTGGGAGTCTTACAAGCAGAGTCCAGAAAAGGTCAGTCACTTCCTCAGACAGAGACATGTGGGCATCCATAAGGCTCTACAGACTAACACTTAGTGATAACTATTCCACATTATAAAAATGTCACGTTTACTACTTAAGAGCATATTTTATGAGTTAAAGATTACTTTAAGTAAAATTAAAAAGAGAGGGTACTTTAAAATAAAAGTGAAAAGTAAAATAAAATCTTAGAATGTCTTTTCTCCTGTGTTCAACAAAGATATCCAGGATAGTTTCTAAAAGAAAAGTGGAAGTCAGGACCGCGAGGGGTGCACACACACACTGAGACAATGGGGCTGATCTATTGGGAGCTCACCAAGGCCAGCTGGACTGGGTCTAAAAAAGCATGGGATAAAAACGAACTCTCTGAACATGGCGGACAATGAGGGCTGCTGAGAAGCCAAGAACAATGGCACTGGGTTTTGATCCTACTGCATGTACTGGCTTTGTGGGAGCCTAGGCTGTTTGGGTGCTCACCTTCCTAGACCTGGATGGAGGGGTGAGGACCTTGAACTTCCCACAGGGCAGGGAACCCTGACTTCTCTTAGGGCTGAAGAGGGAGGAGGAGGGGAGCAGGGAAGGGGAAGGGAAATGGGAGGAGGCAGAAATTTTTAATAATAATAAAAAAGGGAAAAAAATAAAAAATAAAAGAAAAGCGGAACCAGCAATAGAAAGGAATATAAAGGAGGTATAACCATTGCTAAGATCCTTTCTTAGCAGAAGTAGAAAGAAAAAGCGGAGTTTAGCAGGTGGGTGCCAATCTAAACCCCACTTGTACATCCTGGAGGTAAAATCTGAATGAGAAATTGAGTCAACAGGAACGTCAATAACATCACCAAATTTTGAAAGAGATAAGTAGCAAAAGAATCAAGAGGCAGTTTTGGGAAGAGTCTCAGAGTCTCAGGGACAGAAGGCCCCTCATAAGATTCCAAGATCTCACTAGAAAAAGTAGACAGAACTAGAGCATTTTCAGAGATTCCTTTTCGGTCTCCAGGTAGAAATGAAGCTAGAAGGAGAAATAAAAGTGATTGCAAGCAAGTAAAGCCATTGACCCTCAGAAGGTAAGCAGGGACCTAATAGACCTGAAGCCAAGCGGGATGCACAAGACAATGTTCTGTGTGGATGAAGGAGGCCTTAGCATCAGGAGCAGTGGATAGGGGAGAGCCTTTTCAGCTAGAAAGAATTAACCACAAGTATATAAAACCTCCATGAATGTTCACTTAGACTTTTTACTCTGACATGGAGGAATGCTAGTACTAGAACCTGTGATTCAGAATGGAATACAGGTTCCAATGCTCACTGCACAAAAGGAGGACCCACCTTCAGTCTCAGAGGGACCTCTATTGTCCTCATCATTCCAAACCAATACAGATAAGCATCTGTGAATAACGGGTTTAGGCCACTCATTGTAGGAGCAGGGGAAGGGGGCTGGTCAATACCTAATTTCAGTCTATATTTTTCTCAATTTTCCTTGTGTGTGGTATGTGGTGTGTATGTACAACATGCTGTATGTGGTGTTTTTACTTGTTGACTTAGGTGTGCACACATGTGCATGTGTACATATAGAGAACGGAAGTAGATACCTGGTGTCTTTCTCAGTTGTTTTTCCTTCTTATTCTTTTGAGGCAGGGTCTGTCATTGAACTGCTAGGTTCGTTGGCTTCTGAGTTTCAGGGGTTGCTTGTCTATGAACCCTACCTCCGTTGCTGGGGTTACATGTGTAACCACCACACTCAGCTTTTACTTGGGTGCTCAGCATCTGAACTTGGGCTTATGTGAGGCAGGCACTTTACAACTGAGCCATTTCCACAGCCCAAATTTCATTATTAATATACTCTAAGCATCAACCTGATCCTAGTCTTTGTCCTTACCCTCAGACTAATCCTAGCACAGCAGTAATTATTGCATTTGTATAATAGGGGAAAATATTAGAAAATATTAAGCATGCCTACTTTCTCCACGGGTTAAGGATTAATAACATGCACAGAATTGTGTGTCTTGCAGGAGATAGCGCATAGACAGAAATGTGTTACACTGTTATTTTGTATTTGGAAAGTAAGGTTTATATGTTTCTCTAGGCTGAATGTCTTATAAAGTCATAGTACATTGCTTAACTATTGTCCCTCTCAAAATACTTCAAAAGAAAGCACCAGAGGAATGATGTTGACTGCATGTCTCTGTGTTACTGAAACTCTGACTTTAAGCAAAAAGGTATCTTAGAAACTACTCTGTTTGCAAGTTGGTTTCTCAACAATGTTTAATTTAGCACTATAGGATGTATCATATTTTAACAAAATTTCAGTGCTGACTTTGAAATTGTGTCCTTTCTCTTAAGAATAGCAAACATATAATGTGTCCAGCTTTCCTAGAAACAACAATGCCCTTGGATACTTGGTAATTGGGTAGATATTTATTGTAGCATCCCAGACTCTCGATGTAAACACTTGAAATTACTAGCTATTCATAACTGTGGCCTGGCATGTTCATGAAATTAAACAAAGTAATTAATTTAGTTTCAGGCATAAAACAAGAAAATACGCAGGGCTGTTGAGGCAACACACACATTTGTGAGTCGTAGAATTATTGCAATAACAGAAACTCTGTAGCCTGCAGAAACAAAGTGACTTTTAAATTATTTTGTCAAAGAAATACATTTAATTTACCATTAGTAGCCTCAAAGATACAAATTTTAATATTTCTTCCTTCCATTATCAGGCTACTTTCCATATTTATTGACTATAATTATTGTTGGTGAGAACCCAAACTAAACTCCAACATGTGAGAAGCATCATTTTTTTTTATATGTGAAAGTCTCCTTTTTTCACAAGAGCAAAGCACCTAGCAAGATAGCACCATTCAGAACAACTTGGTATCTAAAGAGCTCAGCGTTTGAGGAACAGTGATAAATATAAATGAAGTAAAGGAGATGAAGATGAAAAAGAAGCGGAGAGGGGTGACTCTCTTCTCTAAACGGCCTAGATTAGGCCTTCGACTGGTACCATGGTCAATCTACAAATGAGAAGAGACTGTTATCCTTTGGAAAGTTCGGGAAATTGTGATTTGGTAGGAATTAACAATGAAAGTTCTAATATAATTATATATATATATATATATATAATATACATATGATATGTGTGTATGTATATCATATCAGACCTAACTTTCCAATATTCAGGTTTTTTTTTAAAGAAATAAGTATGACACCAATAACATGAAAACTAGTTTTTCACAATTCCCCCCTTCAGAGTCTGGCCACTTATTTGTATTATGAATTACATTAACTCTGCATAAGAATCTAAGCTAAAATATTCTCAGTGGTAAAAGGCTGAATAGCTGAGCATTTGCTGTCTTTAAAAACTAGCTGTCCTCGCGAATGCCCGCGGTGGGTGTTGATGCGATGTGATTTCTGTCCAGTGCTCTGAAAGTCATAGTGAAGAAATTCAATGAAGCGTGGGTAAATGGCGGGAGTAACTATGACTCTCTTAAGGTAGTCAAATGCCTCGTCATCTAGTTAGTGATGCACATGAATGGATGAACGAGATTCCCACTGTCCATACCCACTATCCAGCGAAACCACAGCCAAGGGAACGGGCTTGGCGGAATCAGCGGGCAAAGAAGACCCTGTTGAAACTGACTCTAGACATGAGAGGTGTAGAATAAGTGGGGCGCCCCGGGAGCTCCCGCCTACCTCCGTGTATGGGGTCCCACAAGCCCCGCCTCAAAATCCAGCAATACCACTCTTGGGCATATACTCAAAAGATGCTCAATCATACTACAAAAGCATTTGTTCAACTATGTTCATAGCAACATTATTTGTAATAGCCAGAACCTGGAAACAACCTAGACGCCCCTCAACTGAAGAATGGATAAAGAAAATGTGGTACATTTACACATTAGAGTACTACTGTGGCGGGGGGGGGAAGCAATGACATCTTGAATTTTGCATGCAAATGGATGGAATTAGAAAACACTATCCTGAGTGAGGTAACCCAAACCCAAAAAGATGAATACTAGCTATAAACAAAGGATGTTGAGCCTATAGTTCATGATCCTGGAGAGGCTGAGTGATAAGGTGAATGCAGGGAGAAACATATTTAGGCCCATATGGAGATTGGAGACAGAAAGGATCTCCAGATGGAACTGGAAGCACGGGGCAGAGGGAGAGGGAAATGTGGAAAGGGAGGAGGATGGGAGAAGGGGAGGGCTGAGGAGAACTTGAGGGAGTGGAATGGTCGAGATGGAGGAAGGACAGAGATGAGAGCAAGGAAAGGGATATCTTGATTAAGGGAACCATTGTAGGGTTGGCAGAAGCCTGGCTCTAGAGAAATTCCCAGGAATCCACAGGGATGACTGTAGTAATAAGGGGCGGCGGCGGGGCTACGTCCCCAAAACCCCAGCCGCCTGCCCGGCTAGCTTATGCCCCGAAATAATTACACAGACACTGTATTCTTTTAAACACTGCTTTGGCTCATTTCTACCTAGCATCTTCTAGGCTAACTCTCCCACCTGGACTAGCCCATTTCTTATCATCTGTGTAGCACCGGTCTTACCGGGAAGATTCTAGCCTAAGTCCATCCTGGGTCGGAGCTTCAGAGCTTCATCGCGTGTGTCTGCCCAGGAGCCGGGAGCATGGCGGACGTCTGCTCCCGAGAGGAGAGCTGTGGAGTCTGACCTCACTTCCTCTTCCTCCCAGCGTTTTGTTCTGTTTACTCCTCCCACCTATCTCCTAACCAATGAGAGCCAAGCAGTTTCTTTTAATTTAACCAATGACCTTCCTCCATCAGATGACCCCACTTAAGACCCTAGGCAATAGAGGAGAGGGGGCCAATCTTGACATGCCCTGTAGTTAGACTGATGATTATCTTAAATATCACCATAGAGCCTTCATCTAGCAACTGATGAAGGCAGAGGCAGAGACCCACATTGGAGCACTGGACTGAGCTCTCGAAGTCCAGTTGAAGAGTGGGAGGAGTGAGAATATAAGCAAGGAAGTCAAGACCATGATGGGTTCACCCACTGAAACAGTCTACCTGAGCTAATGGGAGCTCACTAATTCCAGCTGGACTGGGAAGGAACAAGCATAGAATCAAACTAGTCTCACTAAATGTGGTTGATGGTTGCATGGCTGGGGCAAACTGAGGGGCCACTGACAGTGGCACTGGGATTTATTTCTACTGCATGTACTGGCTTTGGGGGATCCTATTCTCTTTGGACGGATACCTCGCTCAGCCTGGGTATAGTGGGGAGGGCCTTGGACCTTCCACAGAGCAATATGCCTTACCCTCTCTTAGGACTGGATGAGGGTGGTGTGGGAGGGTGTGGGAGGGGAGTGGGAGGAGGGGAGAAGGTAGGAATTTAGATTGGTATTTTTTTAAGAATCTAGTAAATTAAAAAAAAAACTAGATGTCCACTAAAGCTCAATGACAAGAAACAGTCCCACATCCAAAGCATGAATGAGTAAAAGGCAAATGGCTAAGTTAGAATTTGTATTTTATCACCGAAAAGTAATTCAATAAGTAAGTAATGTATACCTTCCATGGTTTGGCATTTAATAAATATTTTAGGATAAAAAAAAAAGACAGGAAAAAGTGAAGAAGAGGAGGAAGATTTACAGAAGGAAGGGAAGAAGAGAAGAAATGGAAGAGAGAGAAGAAAAGGTCCATAAGGGAAAGGGAGAGAAGAGGCCTGGACCTGCTGTTTCCACAATAAGGGCCATGGGAGGCACCATGTGGCCCCATCCCAGTAAAAGGCAGCCTCAAGGTTTCTCAAGTCATTGCAATATACTTTCCCGTCAATGACTTTACAGCCATATTGATCTTTCTTTTTTTATGTCTACTGAACTGAGGCAAGGGGAGGCAGCCACACTTGAGTTCTGTCTTTTTCTTGCCCCTGCTATTTGTGAAGACAAGGTGTGAGAAACTTCCCAGATCAGAAATTGTTTATTAATGTCACTTCCCTTCCCACACACATGGAACCCACACAGCCACATCCAGGTAACTGATTCATCAATTAGGCCATTAAAAACCCTTACTAACTTTTCTGACTTATGAAGATTATCCTAGAATTCTTAAGTTTGAAACCAGTTTGGTTTCTAATGGTCAAAACCCTGTTTTGTTCTTATTTTTTGGAATATGGTTGTGACTGTTTAATCAGTTGGGTTTTGGTGTTGCTTTACTGGTTGACTTTGTTTATGTCTTATGTATTGTGGGGGGTGTTGTTTGTTTGTTTGTTTGCTTGTTGTTATCTTTCTCTTAAGGCTTCTTTCACGTTGTAAATTAAAAGCAAAATTCAGGAGCACCATTTCCCTCCCAAAAGTGTACCTACTTTCTTAACCTGGAAGGAACCTTGAGATGTCATATTTTTTTTATAATTCTGAACTATGTTATGATGTCATGCCAAAATAGAGAGTCAAAATACATGGAAAGTGTGGGGTGGGAACCTTGTGCTTACAACTACTGTTCCTCCCCTCTCACGGCACTGTCTCATGCATCCATGTTTCTTCCTCCCATGAACACTTTCCCCAGGCAAATCTCACAGGATCTGGCAGGACCCAAGCTGATGCCACATTTGTAAGACACAGCTAAGCCCCGTTCTCGCCACCTGCCAGGTCATAAATGAGGACATCAAAATGACTGCAGCCCTAGCATCCAACATCTTCCTCCCTTCACCCTCCACTAACTTGACCCCTGGAATTTGAGAACTTAGTTGGCAACACTATGCCCAAACTGCCCCAGTGATGACCCGAAGACCACCAAAATATCAAAAGCAGTTTTCTCTTATAGACTGGTTGATCCATTGTCACAAAAGAAATGGTCAGATTCTTCAGGTCAAATTCTGTATGTGCTCTGAGAGTGTTTTCCAACAAACAAATTTTACCTGAGAAAGTTTATTTTGTATGAGAACCAACACATACTGAATTGGCCAAAGGTCTTTTTTCCTCATCTCCTGTGTTAGTTTATTAGGTATCTTTGACCTGCCTCTAGTCTTTGCATAATTAAAGGGGTTAGACCAGCTAGAAGTTGATCTAATTATGACACTTACCTCTGGTACCTAACTACAGCACAGGAAACTATGAAGTCATTCAGATGGCAAGCGTTCTATTTCCATAATGCAGAAAATAAATGAGTCAATTAATCTAAATAAATTTCTATTTAAATTATGTTTTACATGTATAAACATATGTATAAAATTCGGGAGTTTCTAATTAAATAATTCTCTTCTTCCACACTTTTTCTACGTTCAATTTGCATTTTGTAATTAAGATATTGCTAAGAAAGTTCTGAGTACATACTTTTTTAGAATATCATTAAAAACCAGATTTATTGCATATTTCCACTTAGTTATGTTCGTCTTGGCTGCAGTTGGATAAGAGGAACATAAAAAAGCTGAGGTATAAGACAATAAATGAATATCCAGCGCGAAATTATTTCCCTATAAGGGAATTTGTATAAATAACTCAAAATGACAGCGCTTTATGAAAATAAAAGCAAGCTTTGATTTATTGAAAAAGAATAAAAATGCAAACAACATAGAGTATTATATAACATAAGTCTGTTGCATGTGCATCTTATTACCCTATGGTGTTGTGTTAGTCAGGTTGCACCCAAAAAATAGAATAATCAGACACAGTTTTATCCCATTTAAAACCCAGAGGGAATCTGTGAGCATCTTATAGCAATGTCTGAATATTCTCTCTCTCTCTCTCTCTCTCTCTCTCTCTCTCTCTCTCTCTCTCTCTCTCTCTCTCTCTCTCTCTCTCTCTCTGTATCTTACTGGCTGTCTCTATCTTTCTCTCTGTGTCCCTGTCTCTCTGTGTCCCTATCTGTCTCTTTGTCTCTCGCACACACACGTGTGTATGTGTCCCTCCCTGATCAGAGCTGATGTCTACCATGTAGCAAAGCTGTCTAAGCCACGTTCTTAATCAGAACACACAAAACCCTTCTCTGATGGGGAATCCAGTTTCATCTGACCAGAGCTTGTTCTCTGTGGCTTGTCTATTTGATGGTGGTGTTGTCTTAAACAACAAAGAAACAAACAATGTTAACACACAGGTTTAATTTGCCATCAAGTTCTGTGCATTGCATTTGTTGACTGCATCTACAAGTGTTTTCCTTTCTTCTGTTTGCTGCTTCCACCACAGTTAGGTAATAAACTGAGTAGCCATTGCTGTAGCTTTGCCTTTGCAGTGAGCTTTCTCTGTTCATTCATGATGGCAGCCTTGCCTTCCAATTAGCAAAAATGCATTGCCTTCATGGTTAATACTTCTGTTTCCAAACAGTCTGGATTTTCCTTTCAATCATTGATTTTTTTTTCCTTTAAACATATAAAGTAAGATTGCAGACCTACCAGGCATCAGCATGCCTATGCTCCAAAGGTGATAAGATTTCTCTTAACTTTCACCCCTCACGTTCTTTATTGTTTCTTTATGGCTCATGACTTAGAACAAAATAATATACGAAGACTGATTTCCTAAGAGTCTACCTGAAAAATCAGCAGTTATTTCCTGAATGTAGACTTATAGACTTGCTAAAATATAACAAAATAGAAGGACTGCATACAGAATTCTCTGGACACAGGCTGGGTCTCAGTGGTATTTCTGAGTGTCAGAAGTGACATTCAAATTGAAACACTCTTTTTTACTTATTTACATTATTTTTAATTGTTAGTGGGGAGTTAGATTTATACACATGACTTCAGGAACCTATGAGAGTCAGTCCAGAAAGGGGTGGCAGATCCCTTGGAACTGGAGTTACAGTAAGTTGTGAGCCACACAACACGGGCGCTAGGAACCAAATTCAGGTCATCTGCATGATCAGTTACTCCCTCGCAACCATTGAGTCATCTCCATTCTCTAAGTAGTTACTTTTTTAATCGACAATCCTCAGGCAGAAATTCCTACAGATCCAAACATGCAGGAGCCTGAGATAGGAGGATGATCTGAGCCTACCAGGCTGGGAACGCATTCATCTCTTTCATAACCTCTTTTATCCTCTGTTCTCACCTGACTCTTTTTCTCTCCCAAAAATGCTTCTTTTGCTTTTATGAATATATATGCGTAATATATATGAAATATATGCATATATAAATATGAAATATAGATTTTTATAGAGATAGATTATATCTAGATATTCTATATAGTAGGGAAATTGTATTATATTTACCTTTTTCAGTCTGGCTTATTTCAGTTAACATAATGCTCTCCAGTCCCATCCATTTTAATGCCAGTCATTTTGTTCACCTTTGTAGTTGAATAACACTTCTTTGTATACACACCATATTTCCTTTTGTGTCTTCATCCATTGATTAGCACTTGGGCTGATTCCAAGACTTATGTACTGTGACTAGTGCTAAAATAAACAGAGATGTTCAGTATCTCTGTTGTAAACTGGGTTTGATTACTTCACATATATACTTAGGAGCATATAGCTGGATTATACAGTACTTCTATTTTATGACTTTTTTTGTAGAAACCTTCGTACTGATTTCCATAGTCTATGTATGAATTTACATTCCCATTAGCAATACATAAGGGCTCCTTCATCTCTACATCTTCAATAGCATTGGTTATTTTTGTTCTTGTTTTGTTGGTAGCTAGTCTCACTGAGATATCATCTCAATGTAGTTTTTTAAGATGGATGATTTGTTCATTTTTATTTTGTGTGTATAAGTGTTTTGCCTGTGGGTTTATGTGTGCAGCAAATGCATGTCTTGTTCCCTAGAATGTCAGAAGAGGCATAGCATCCCCAGAACTGCTGTTTCAGACAGTTGTGATTGGCTGTGTGGGTGCTGGCGACTGAACCCAGGCCATGTGCTAGCAGGGCTTCTCCTGAACTATTGTCCCAGGTCCCTTGATGCAGTTTAATTTACCTTCCCCCTGTTGCTAGAGCTGTTGACCCTCTCTCTCTGGGATCTGAATAGAAGAGTCTCAGAGGCAGTCAGATAGTCGAGCAGAACTGCGTTGTCTCCCAGAAAAATCCACAGAGGCTGGGACAGTTGCTGAGTCGCAGGCCCAGCAAACCATAAGAGAGGATACAGGGCTCCTGACGACTCTGCATTACTCTCCCGAATGAATCCCTTCCCTGCCTCACCTGTGATCCATCACTTTGCCTGAGCATATTAGGATTCCCACTTCCCCATAAGGCCTACTGTGGCCTCCCCTATTCTTTTGGATTCTTGGAGTCATAAATGTATCTCCTCGTCTCCTTGTGTGTTAATTGACCACTATACTGTGTTGGCATTTCTCGATATTTAAAAAAAAAAAAAACAAGGAAGGGAGAGAAATTGCAGAAAATTTCCCTTAATCCTATGTGGACAAAAGAATCACCTGTACTGTTTTCCAGAGTCATAATCTAGGCCCTACTGCTGAAATCTTAAGTCAAATGAATAGAGCGATGTCTAGACATTAATAAATAGGAAGTTCTACAGAAGACGCTAATTTACACTATAAGTTGAAAGGAAATAGAGCCACATTCTGCAACTTGGGCTTCACAGTTTCCATAAAGCAAAACTGTGCTACAAGGCAGCATGTCCTTCTTTTCAGATGGATTTTCCCGTCTTGCCATTCCTGAACATCAATGTGTGCCCTTCAATTTCCATGCCTTTAACCCATCCTAATCTCTGGGCTGAATCATCCCTTTTCATCGTTTTCTATATACCTCAATGAAATAATTACAAGAGAAACATTTATTTACAGCTCACAGTGGGCTTCTCTTGGCTCTTCTCCACAGTGGCAATGCTGAGAAACAAATACGTTCCGTATTTCAACTTTCTGTATCAGAAACTGAAGCTCACCCATGCTGGGCGAGTATGGGCACTGCAGTGGGATGCTGATAAGGATCAGCCAGAAGTAGGAAGCTGCACAAGGTCTTTCAACATCAAAGGCCAGGACTGTTTCCATTTGCTTCGCTTTGTTTTAATTAAGGGCACTCATCACTCTGTAAAGTTGAGAATCAGACCTAATGACATGCCAAAACCTCTTCCAGAATGTTCCCAATCATTGCACCTAATTTGTGATGCTAATAACAATAGCTAGATAGTACACCAGGCTCTGTGGTCAGAGAGCTAGAGACTGGATAACTCTGCTTTGCCAAAGGGGAGACAGATCAAGGCTTAGTGAAGTCAAAGAATTCGGAGCGCTTACCCGGCTAATAAGTGGCAGAGCTGAGCCATTGATTACAGAGTTCATGCACTTGACCTTTGTGCAATGCCCCCATCCCTACCAGCTATCATATTTTTTGCTTGTTTTAAGGTTAATTATTAACATGCATTTCTTTCTTCTACACTAGAATGCTTTGGGTTTAAGAAAATTCTCAGAACACACACACACACCCTTCAAACATCCACAACGCTTTAACCATTTCACAAATATCTAGCACATTTATTACTGTTAATCTGACAAAAATCTGATTAGAATCTTTAAGAACCAAGTGCTCAGAAGAGGAATATTCAATTTAATCAATTGAATTCAATTCATCTTTATTTCCATTATGCCTCATGAAAATATCTAGGACAAAACACTTTATGAATGTCTTTCGGTGCCAACCCTTGTCAACTAGCTTCCTCGAGAATGCCGAGTGAGGTAGTGTGGGGTTCCAACTGGGAACACGTAAATTGTTGAATTTCTCCTGATTCCCTGCTTATCTCTTGCAAACAAGACAGCCACGGACACTAACAACTATCTCCCTAGGAAGTCTTCACCTCAAATTTTGTTGCTCTGTTTTCGCAATAATGTATGTGTTTTCCAGAATTACATTGTTTCCTGAGCACTGTGGGTCTGGAATAATTGGAGTAGGTAATATGAACTAGGAGTGGTTTCAGGAACATTGAGATGTTCTTGAGTACCACAGGCAGACGGCATTCTCCTCCCTCTGAATCCTCTCATGCTTCCAAAAGAAGCTACAACTATTTCTGGGCTCCTGGTTCATGATGCTTTCTTCTTTATTGAACTCACTCACAATTGTTCTTACCTTCTTATTTTCTATCTCTGTGTGTGTCTATATGTCTGTCTGTGTGTCTCTGTCTCTCTCTATCTCTCTGTGTCTCCCTGTCTCTCTCTGTCTGCCTGTCTCTCCTTATTTTCCTCTCTCTCTCTCTCTCTCTCTCTCTCTCTCTTTCCTTATTTTCATTATATTTTGACCTGGATCTCTTGATGATTTTCACTATGCCCAAACCTGCCCGCCTTACAGGTGTTTCTCATTGCAGCCCATTTAGGAATATCAACAGTGGGTTTGCAGCAGCAGCACTGTTCACCCAAACAGCTTGTGACAGTCCATGCAAAGATTTTTATCTCTTTACATAAAACTCCATCAATGTTGCTGGCTCCGATGCAAAAAATGTTAAGCCATGTGTTTTTGATACAGAAGACTTTCTGCCTTAGGCTTGGAATCAAAGGGAGACAGCACATCCTCCCCGTTCATTCAATGGCCAAAGGTTCATTGTCACAACTGAGTCATTTGTAAGTCTCCCTGAAGGCTTATTAATTCTGTCTAAAATTAATGAGATTGCAATGGGTGCTCACATACGAGGAATGTTCAATGGACAACACTCTTGTCCACGGATATTCAATAATTTACATTTGTTGCTTTTCAGTAATAATACAATTCTTTATTCCTTTCTTCCTCTTATTCATCTTTTATTTTACCTTGGAGTTTTTATGTTGTTATTTTGTTTTCATTTTGTTTTTTGCTTTTTTGTTGCTTGTTTGTTTTTGTTTGTTTCATGGTAAACCCTAACTATGTAATTCTATTTGACCTGGAACTAGCCATGTAGACAGGTTGTTCTCAAACTCACAGAGATCCTCCTGCCCTACCTCCCAAGTGTTCAGTTAAAAGTCCACTATGCCTGGCTACAGCATCAATTCTGGAAAACATTTATTTATTTTGATTTTGCCTCTTTTTGTGAATTGAATACATGAGAACTGTATTTACATCATTCCCACCCTAGTTTCTCCCCTTCCAACTCCTCTTGTGTCTCTTCTAACTCCTCAACTTCATGATTTTTCCTTCTTTATTATTTACACACACACACACATTAACATACATACACACACATATGTTGTTGAAAGCTCTTAGTGTTGGTCATATATAGGATTGACCACTTGGAATTAGATACCCTATCAGGAAGTTTGTGGATGGAGAAGATTAATTCTCCCTCTCTCTTCTTTTTTAAAGATTTATTTACTTATTACACATGCAATACGCAATATGCTGCTAGCATGTATGTCTATATACCAAAAGATCTCGTTACAGATGGTTGTGAGCCACCATGTGTTTGCTGGGAATTGAACTCAGGTTCTCTGGAAGAGCAGCCAACGCTCTTAACCTCTGAGCCATCTCTCCAGCCCCTGATCCTCCCTCTCTTAATAGTCATTAATTGCCGGTAACTCTTCATCTAGCAGTAAGGCCTTGTAAAATTTTCTCCACTCACGTTGGTATGTCAAGTGATATTTCACTGCACAGGCCTTGTTTAGGTGACCATATTGTTGAGATCTCATGGATGTAGCTCTTCTGTTGTATATAGAAGCCACTGTATCAGAGCAGACATCCTGACTTTCTGACTCTAAAATCTTTCCACTCTGCTCTCTTCCATGGTGTTTGCTGAGCCTTGGTGTAAGGGCTATATTATAGATGTATCAGTTAAGGCTGTGCATGCCGCAGTAGTTCTCTGCATTTTAACCAACTGCAGATTTTTGTGACAGTCTCCACCTACTGTGAAAGGAAACGACTTTGACAAGGGGTGAGAGATGTGCTTCTCCGAAGGTAGGAGGGTGAGTTTTTAGAGGAGACATAGGAATTATACCGGTGTTGGAAAGTGGCAGCAGAAGGTTTCCCTCTAGGGTTGGTAGCCACACCAGCCATCGGTGGCAGGCGAGTTTTACAGTACCGGGAAGGAGTTCCCTCCTCTTGAGCAGGCCTTAAGTCTAATTAACCCCCAACATAGAAGTCTCTCTATTGCAACTTCGGAGCTAGCTTTCTCTTCTGGTCATTGTTGCGGGGCTTTACTGCTGGGTAGGGAGGGCTATTGGTTGCTTCTCTGCCTTGGTGATTTGTATGGCATAGCATCTTTGGCTACCCTGAGAACTAGTCCTCAGAGAATGTAAAACATTTAGGATCTTACTTCTCTGCGGGATTTTTGTGTCTGTGTGTGTGTGTGTGTGTGTGTGTGTGAGAGAGAGAGAGAGAGAGAGAGAGAGAGAGAGAGAGAGAGAGAGAGAGAGAGAGAGAGAGAGAGAGAATCTCACCTGGGTGAGTCCAACTCAGTTTTCGGGACTGCCTTATTCCAAGTTTTATGTATTCTGATTAGCGTGATGATTATATCAGCGGTCCTTTCTCAGTTACTTCGGTTAACTAATTAGTTAAACTATATTAAATCTATACTAATTGCCAAAACCCATACTGAGCATTTCCCATATGTGGTGTGATTTTGTGCAAGAGATAGATCTCATAGTTAAATGTACTAAGTCATTTGACACCAGTCAGGGTTCAGAGAGATCATTGGGTAAAAAAAATCAGTCTGTTCACAAGCCACATACCAGTCAAAACAGCTCCACCAGCCATTCGGTGAAGGCTTCCTCCTTCTTCCTGGGGCTTTAGTGAAACTGAAAAGAATCTGAAATCGACAATGACCTCTTCTGTTTAAACAGTCTTGAAAAGGCTCTTCTGGAGCCTAATAGTCGTCAGTTAGGTCTCTCCAGTACCTTCTTTTAAATTATTTTATCCAGCATCCCATGGCTACCCAATAAAAATGGCCCAGGTTTTAGTATCTAAAAAATAAATTTTCATGTCAATTCTCTACCCTCTCTTTCCCCTACCCCACATAAAAACCCTCCCAAATTCCTAATTCTACTGGCCAGACGAATAGGGAATTGCATAACAATTTGCAATATATCTTTCAAAGTACCCTTTTCAGGGCCTCTGACGTTATGTGGAGAGACTCTGAGAGCAAAGCCAAGGTTCTGAAATTGCTCCCTGCAATGGAGTGACAGGTAATTTAAGATTTGGGAGAAGAAAAAAAAAAAAAACTTTTGCCCCAGATAATACTTGAAAACCCAGCCACACATAAAGACATTCATGCTCTCTTTTAAATCGGTTCTGAGCACTCAAGCCTTTGCGTCCCAGTCTAAATATGCTATCATATATAACGTCCATGGAAACGTTGATTTAGAGATCAAGTGTGCAGTGGATTCGGGCTCTATGGAAGTTGCCTGGGTTCAGCTACTGAAAAGCCCTGTAATTGCTTCTGAGGCCGGAACTTACCTGTGCCGGCCCGCGCGGAGCTCAGCCGCTCACTTTAGGCTCCCACTCCTCCTTTGGAAGGAAACAGCAGGTCCACCCGGCAGCCTGTTTCTGGGCACAAGGGGCAAAAATCTCATGCAGAAAATAACCTGGAGGGTTCGACTCACCTGGGGAACTGGTTATTTGCTGTGACTGTCTCTGGAATTATGTCCCCCTGCCTGAAGAGACATGGACTGTTGACTTCTGACCCCCGGTCTGGAGAAGGTGTGTCCGCAAACGCTAGGACAGGGGCTCAGAGTTAAACTCCATTTGAGAAAGGGCTGGAGGAGAGGAAGGCAGAGACATGGAAGGGGAAGGCAAGGGAGTGATTTCTCCAGAAAAAGCTTTCGTTTGCCATGGTGGAAATCGATTGTACATGTCTTCTCACCTAAGCTCACAGATCACATTTCCAAAACGTGCATGTACATTTCCTTGAATCTAAAACAAAACAAACAACAAAAACAAAAACACCTGCTCACCTACGTCTCATACATTTTTGGTTTGTTTATTTGTTTGTTTATTTAGAAAAGTAGTTTTTCTTCCCAGATGTCCCAGATGGATATTCTGAGGCACTGAAAGACTGTGTGTAAATATAACACTAAAATGAACTTTTGGGACACTCACTTGAAGCCCTTCGTGATCCACCATCTTTTGTATATACACATGTATAAGCATGTGCGTGTAATGTTAACATTGTTTAAGGCCTTTGTGGCAATGAGTTCCTTAATGTTTTCGTGTACATGTGTATATGTTTCCTGTCTAGACAGCTAAGTAAGTCATCTCCGTCAAAGTTCATCAGCAAGGAACAGTATTGAAAATAATTTCCTTTTCCTACCATCGAAAACTAAAAGGTCTGTGTTAAAGGAGAAGCGAGCTCCCCCTGACTCTAAAGCCTTGCATTCTTCTATGCTCTGTTCATAATTGAATCTTCAGACTCTAGCCTTTCTGGTTCCTTATTTGGGCCAGGACTGTTTCAGTGTCTTGGACTTCTTGCTATGGTTTAATGAACTAATCAGCAAGAGTTGCTGGGTTTCCTAACAATGCTTAAAACAGATTTATTTCACAGGTCCAGTATTATGGGGTATATGTTATGGAGAAGGCAAAACCCATTTCTCAAATTATTTCTCCAACTATCTCAGTATTTGCAATAAAACTAAAGGGGAGCAATCCTCTGGTTGACTAATTAATTAATATTGAGTAGTATTACAAGGAAGGTACGAGTAAAGTACAAGGTGCTGTGCTCTATCATTTGGTCAGGAGCACAGAACTGAAGCATTTGCCGAGGTCATTCCAATGTGCTGGCCAGCACTGGCCTCAGAAGTTTCGCAGTAGCAAATAAAAAGAAAGTAGCTTCCACAGCTATCGTGGATATTCATAAATGAAATCACAAAATAGCAGGGCTATTTATCACTAGTTCCCTCTACTGCTAACAGATCATAGAGAATAATAATGATAAAAAGCAAATGTTTCAGAACTTCTGTTTCCCATAAATATAAACATCTTGCAGTGACCTCAGGGATGGGACAGCACTATTTCACCCATGCCTTAATGATGGAAGCCTCGGTGTTTATTACCTAGAAATGGGATGCTGAGGGGGCAAGGAAAACGTGGTTCTTGCTGAAACTTGGCTTATGCTTCTTCGGGTTTTTATCAGCAATTTTACGCTCTGCAGGTAGTAAACCAAAACGGTGATATCCAAACATGCATCTTGCATCATAACAAACCCGCTGGATCTGCAGATAGCTGTCTGAGGGACGCCTTTCCATTGGGAAAAACAATCGCATTTCTTAGCAGCGTTCCCCTCCACACCCACGATTTGTGTGTTCCCCACTCTCAAAGTGCCAGCTGTCAGACGAAACGATGGGGCCCGACAGTTCAGAATTTTAAAAGTTCAGCGCCTTTCAAATGCACTAAATGAACAAGGGCTGACTAATTTGGGCTGAAGGAAAAGCAACAAAAATCCCCTGTAAGTAGGCAAGGTTTTCTTCTGCTTTGGCGTGCTCAGTATGCACAGAGAATGCTAAACACTTTTCAGCTGGGCACACTGTTAATTCTCAGAGTGAAAAAGATTTCATTAGGTAAGCTTCAGGCAAGAGTGGGCCACAAATGGAATTCCCTTTCATATTCTGAAATTCACAGTATATGACCCATATCCAATGATAAATGCTCTATAAACTCTCTTGCTGTATTTAATTGCATAAACTTCCATTATATTCTACTATTAACATGGGAACACTTTGACACAAAATGTCAGAAGAGGGCAAAATGAGCAGAGGAAACCAAAACCTTCACTGTTAACAAAATCAAAACCATCTTCGTAGCCCTCAAAATCGTGTTCAATGTGTACGCGCTACGCATGCGATTTTAAATATTTTTTCCCACCAATTAGTTACTTTTAATTTTGGTCACACGAAAATCTATTAATCACTATTTAATTATCTGGAGCTCTTGGCTGCCTAATTAGCGCTTTTTGTATTACATTTTCCACTAAACCAAGGACTCTATCAACTCATTTATCTGATACGTATTTGGTGTTCTGGTGAGTTAATTAATGAAAAAAGAAAAAAAACTCATTTAAATTGTTCATTCAAAAAAAACCTTATTAAACACTTTGAACATTAAATAAGCTGACTGATTTTATGGGGTTTTCATTGCCCTAAAAAGCATTATATAAATGCAAAGTCCCATGTGACATTTCTTGGTAAATATACATTGTGGAAGGAATCCCAAGCCGCGGGGAAGAGTAACCAGCCCTCTTACATACACGGCCCGAGGCATCGAGCTTTTGAAACCTTCTACACAAAACTGGGACAATGATTAGACAAGAGACTTCATCTGGAATTTTCTGTTGTTAGGCACACTAAACATGAGTGTAAATGAAAAGTACCCTGTTATATTCTAGATACTGTAGGGCAAATGTGCTCTATTGGAGCTATGCTTGACATGCTGTAGGAAACAGTGGTTTCTTGAGTCTAGCCTTGCCGCCCACTTCATCCCCTCTGCCTTGCCAAGAGGCCATGCTCTTGCCCAAGCTTCTATTCCACTTGATGGCACCTCTAAAAAGGTTTCCCTGTATTGCTCTGTGGGATCCTTACAGGATGTTCTCATGGTCACTGGGTATAAACTGATCGGCACCTACTATGGAAGGGCAGTAGACTACTGTTGGTATACACCATGCTCTCGGAAAGACTTGGGCACGAGTCCAACCTCATCCATCTTTTAAGATATTAAAACTCAATTGAAATATCTACTTAAAGCATCAAGTGCTGTGTCTGGCCTTGGAGAATGTATCAGAATCCTTTGCGCTGTATTTTTCTAAGACCATTCTGAACTGTTCTTGGGACATTTCTCCTGGATCCTCAGTTCATTATGACAGTGAGGCATGACCTATCATCTCCCCTGAGCCAAGCATAGTGTCTGACAGAGATGGAGCATCAACATAAATTTGCATGCTGAACGCACAGAAGAAAAGATTTACAGTGAAGGAATTTAAGGGATTTAATAACAAAAAAAATAATTAAAGCCAATTTGCCCCTCTTATATAGGTCAGTCAGAATTTTTAGATATAAATCCCTATATCCTAAGTGTACAGGACAGAATTAACCTTCAAAAATATTAGCTATCTATGGGGCCAGAGCGATGGCGCTGTAGTTAAGAGTGTGGACTTGCAGACAACTGAGTACAATCAAGATGTAATTCTACCTTAGGGGGATCTGGTGCCCTCTTCTATCTTCCGCAGGCACCTGCATTCATGTGCACATACCCACCCACAGACATCACACATACACACAATTTAAAACAATAAATACCTAATGAATATTAGCTAGTTAGCTTTTATTAACACCTCCACTATTTTCTCTGTTTCTAAAGATTATCACATTAACATGGATGTCTTATCTTTATCTGAATGTTTGTTTTGTACGTCTGATCCATTAAGGATGGAACTGTAAGAAATCAAAAGCTGTGATGATAACATAAAAATCTTCATCTGTGGATCGGCCACTTCCAAAATGGGTAGCAATTCCGTTTCCTCTCTTCAGTGAACATGGGTATTTCTTTGAGTCATGGGACCAACCTCTTGATCAATTGGTACCCTGGTAGTCTGAAGCCTGAAACTTTCTGTGCAGATAGAAAAATCAAAATTTCAAGCTAAAGAACCATTTCAAAATGCAGGCTTCAGAAAGTAGTCAAGTCAGGACTGAAGACCTACCCAAGTCATCAGCAAAGGCCCCCTCTCTCGAAGTCAGAAAATTGAAATAATAAGGAAAATAAAAAGATGATGAACTTCAAAAGAGACAAATTTTAAAACCACATTTTAAGACTTAGTTATTCCTCAGAATATTTTTTACAAATATTTATGTGTGAGCTTGTTCTTAAAGGTGAGCCCCAAGTACAGAATCTGATGCTCTCAAATTATGCTAGAAACATCCTTCAACATCTAGGATTTGGTGAACCCTGTGTTCTAACAATTCATTTGAATAATTTTTATTGTAACTTAAATTTTGTTTCAGAAAACTCTTGATTACTTTAAACTTTGTATTTGGGGGTAAATCCCCCCTTTCCCCATTATTGTTGGTAACTTTTAATTTCAGTTTTAAGAGGCTTTGTTGTCTCCTGGTGGAGTCACTGTAAGGGATCTTGACACATTGATTTGGGAGAAGGTCCTTTGTGTGGCCTCTTGCAGCATTCTTCCTGACCTTGTCAGCCCCTTCAGATGATTTCCAAATGACCCAGGGGGATAAGGTGACACCTGCTTCAAGTCCAGGGCCACTGCACTTTACAGAGATAGGAAATGACATGCTACCCAGATCTTAGGGAAGTGACCCTCATCTCAAGATATGATGGGAATGGTATAGCCTAACTGTCTGAGCCCCTTTCTTCCACGAGCAAAGGAAAGAAATTGGTTGTCCTCCAGCATTTCATCCCCCAGGATTCCGTAAAAATGTTCTTCAGTGCTAGATACTAAGGAACTGTGGTCAAGGTTGACCATGACTTCCTGTAACCGTAGTATAATGATGCTTTTTTACATACAATATTCCAGAATGTTCCGTCCCCCCCACGCACACCTTTTTGTTTTTCTTTTCTGACATAACCACCAGTTGGGGTAAGACAACAAGGAATTTATTCAAACAATTCTCCATATACCTTTTACTCCACAATTAAAATCACTAAACGGAAAAATACAGAACCCCAAACTCTTCATATTTTAATTACGTGATACTTCTAAAACATAATAAAGCTCAATGTTCTTTGAAATTATTCTGTGGTCTGTAACTGTTTTTCATCCAAGGATATTTACTTTCTATCACTGGTAATTGTGTATTATACTTCTGTGTTTTTCAAATGTGACAAAGTAAATACTTTTGTTTCCATTTCAGTGGTGCATTTAAAGAAAACTTCTAATGCATTCATCAGCATCCTGGAGATTTTATTTTTCTCCATCCCTCTGTCAATTTTCTTCTGCTCTAATCCGAGGAAATTCCTGACAGATTCCAGAGTTCTATTTACTGATTATCTGTTCTTCCCATTGGGATCATAAGAATTTAAGTGAAAAAAATCTAAAAGATTTATTGCTAATGGGATCCTACAAATGTTATCTTTGTTCGGGGGGAAGTGATATACAACCCTGGCTTTGTACAGCATCTTTAATGTTCCTTTTTTGAATACGTATAACTCATTTAGAGACCAAGAGTAGACAGTAGCTCATCATTTTTGCTACCTACCTTAAGATATCTGCATCTTCTCTGTTTGAAAATAATATAAACTTGTGATTTAATTGATGTCATAACTTCGATTCATCGCCACATTCATTGTAAACAAAGAGGCTCTGAATAACGAACGAATGCGTATTGTTCTCCAGAAGAAAGGTCATAATGTGTTATATTTACATTTATGTCATGTCTTATTACTAAATCTGTATAAACCATCTCCTTTCATTATTTCTGAATGGGAGACTGATGATAAGTGCTATTTTCATGATTTTTTTTTAATCCTTCTTATTTGTGTAGCTAATTTGCGTGCTGAAGCACTGCAAAGCTAACTCTGGGTTTGGCTTGTTAAGTTGTTAAGGATTTGTTGCTCCCTAAAATCAAGAGTGAGATCCTAAGTGTAACATTTGTACATGGGTTGACAGCTTCAGGGGAGGGAGGTCAGCTGTCCCAGAGAAGGAAGAGGAAATCTGTCTGCCTGATCCTAATTTGCTTTGAATAATAGACATCGGGCTTGGAATTGGGAATGATTTGTTATTAGGTTAAGCGGCAGGGAAGCTTATGGCTTATTATTTTTACCCTGAATACAACTGAAGGAATGGGTGAGTAATGGAAGTGCCTTATATCATCATAATGTTACCAAGAACTGTGCTACGCGTGCCTGGGCCATAGTGCAGGTTTATCAGACGGCGATGGGCAGCGAGCTAATGCAAACTATACATACTGAGATTACTCTAATCTTTATTAGTTTTGCAAATAGCTACCAGAGTGTATTTCCGTTCCCACTTTTTAAGTCCTATGGTCCTGACTTCAAGCCCTAACTTCCATAGGAAAGAATTTAAATCAAACAGATTGCATTGTGATGGGGAAATGAAATTGCACCCATGACATCTAACAGTCTCCGGCTGAAGCACTGTTGTTAACATTGTCCTTTTGTCCCTAGGACACCTGGAAATTGATTCCTTACCAAAAACAAGTCTATCGAGTTTTTTCTGCTCTGTCCCTCCCCACCCATTCCAGTGAGCTCAGCTCTCCCCCCGCCACCCCGTTCTCATTTGCTGAGTTCTGTCCCTTGTTTAAACTAAAGAGAATACAAGATCAGTCCTCTTTCTTTCTCAACTATAAAGTCTCTTCAGAATTCAGTTCAATGAGATTGTATTTGTTACAATGAACTCGGATTGTTCAATGGTGCATATTTAAGAAATGCTGAAAAGAGTTCAGGGGTTCGCAGGGTGGGGGCTGGCCATATGGTGGGGGGGAGTGTGGTTTTACACATCACCATGTTTGTTAAGGTCTAAAAGCACTGAAAGGGATTTGTTCTGTTTGTGTAAAGGGCCTCCGTGCTCTGGGTCTCTAAGATGTAATGCCAAGTTTTTCAGCCCACAAGCTTTTCCCTGATTTTGGGCCCGACATGACCAAAAGCAGGACCCTGGGACCTGGGTTCTCAAAAACTAAGCCAGTGCTGCAATGCAGTGTCTAGGAGTACACTAACCTCACAATCCACTTTTGTTAGCTCAAGTGTTAGTGTTACTCCATGAAATAGGAAGGTTACTTTTCTGTTTATGCTACTGGCTTAGGAGACATTTCATTGACTAGATTTTTTTTTTTTTTTTACTTAGCACTGGTGTCAAAAGATGTGAGATCTGGGGCTGGAGAGATGCACTGCCTGTTCTTCCAAAGGTCCTGAGTTCAATTCCAAGCAACCACATGGTGGCTCACAGCCATCTGTAATGAGATCTGGTGCCCTGTTCTGGCCTGCCGGCATACATGCAGACAGAATACTATACACATAATAAATAAATCTTTAAAAAAAAAAAGATGTGAGATCTCTTAAGACGGTGCTGACCACTAATCACACAGGGTAAATTGTGCAATCCTCAGAGTCATTGACAACCTTGAATGCCCCTCCAAGCCACAGGCTTGCACAAAAGTCATGAATGACTAGTTGAGGATTTAGCTTCTATGCCCTGACTACACCATCACCTTATGACAGGAAACTAGACAGTTTCATTCCACTATCTCCTATGACCCGTAGTAAAAAGGACTCAAAATATAGTTCATGAGTCTTTGTCACTATTTCGGGACTAGAACAGTATTATTTTCTGTTGTGAAAGTATCCAGTCCAAGCATTGAGGAAGAAAAGCCACATCATCTAATGAGTACCAGCAACTCTGACATACAGAACTGGCAGCAAGGTCTTTGACAGCAGGATCTTTCTATCTGCCACTCTGAACCCACCTGGTCCTTCCTCTTCTAGACCCTGGAGAATCCCTGGCTTCAGCTGTACAATCACGAAGAAGCAAACCCAGGCATTCTCATGCTCCTGGCCTGGGACACCATCTTCAGCACGCCCTAGCACTGGTCTAGACCCAAATGCAGACCCAAGAGTCCAGTAGTGAGTGGCCTGCAGGTCTCCATGGAGGGTCAGCTTTGACACATCTTATCCCAAGAGGATGTACAGGGTCTCTCCTGGAATATTGCCCCCAGTTTCATGAAGGTCATTCCAGTTGTGAGCTTCTCCTAAGGGATCTACAGGAACATGAAACAGGCCACAGGGTCACATCCAAGTGAGGGACTGGGAACCTATGTCCCCAAGATGCCCTCATTTTCATTAAGGTATCCCCCTCACTGACATCCTCAACCATTGAAAACTAATGGCCAGACCAATGGATCCTAATCCTGCATTGCAAGCTGCTAAATTTCTGTATGTACCCAAATTGCAGATCCTTTTCCCTGTGTCCTGATCATTGTAAAATTGGACCCCTAACTTCAACTACTGGACCCTAGTACTGGATCCTTGACTTCACAACAGAACTCCCGGATTCCAACTACTATGCCCCACACCATCAGTCTGGCCCTTGAAAGGCAAATCTACCCACAACCTGGCCATGAACTCTAATTTCCAAGCCCCTTAACCCTTTTCATCTGTACTCCAAAGTCACATCCTGTTTTTCCCACCCATTGGGTGCTGGGCCACCCTATACGGCACCAAATGATCCCAATGCCTCAAGTATAGGGGCACACATTCATGTACAAAAGATACTAGAAGCTTCAGACCCGGTGTCCTCAAGTCACCCTGGGCCCAAAAGTCCCAAACTTGCGGGTGAGTCCCCTGTCACCTGCCCCACAGTCCAACCACTAGATTCTAGAAGTCAAGATTTCTCAGCCACAGGGTACTGACAGCAATGCCAAGATCCCGTGTTCTTGGCACTGGGTCACTGGACCCCAGATCGCTCCCTGCAAACCTTTCATTTACCTCGGTTTCAGGTTCCATATCCTTCCAGGTTGACTCCTGAGACTACATTTCAAGCACCATTCTCAATCTCTCATCACTGGATCCCAGAGTCCGAAGTCCCAACCCGTTAGATTCTGGTTCATGAAACCACAGGTGTAAACTCCCAGGAGCCTCAGGTATATCCCAGATCCCAGATTCCTTTGACCCCTTTTCTGGACACCATCTATAGAAGGCTGAGCTCTCCTAGACACTGGCCAGTTCCTAAACACTTTATTTCTGTTCCCCCCGACTATTCAGATTACTCCCTTAAGTCTAGATTCCAACAGCCCAGAGCCTATATATCAGATCCCAACGGTACCCAATATCCAAGACACATTCTGGAGCTGATTCTTACTGCATGGAACCACACCATCCAGGGAAACTTCTGGAAGCCCAGACCCCAGACCAGTGGCTCCCCACCAGTCAGTACAGGGTGGGATGGATTTCCTACACCACATCCCACACGAATGATGGATCTTCTCTCAGCTAGATCACACCTCCCCTCCTCCACTCAGGAAACCAGTCACCCAGATCACTTTCCTCCCTGACCCCCACTCTCGGCAATGTCTTCCACACCCCTGCCCACCTTCCAGACTAGTAATTCCCCAAACCTGGTCCCTCTGGGACAGTCCAGTCTGTTTGTTCATGGATAGGGAGCTGCCAGATAAGGCCAGGGGACATAGCCAAGGGAATCTTCTGTATCTCAGTGCATTGAGGCCTCAGAAAGTCATGATTAAGGACCAACACACAGCATCCTTCCTGAAACCCAGCATCAAATATACAAAATTAAACATCCACAAACTGTTTCCGGGGTCTATTTTTCTACCAAGCGAAGGACAAAGCCTCCCGTTTCTCCAGCATGTTCCCATAGTCGACATACTTCAGTGTTGGATTCTGAGCTTAGAATAGCTGGAGGTGTTCTGCTCAACTCCCCAGTCTTTGGAGGATTTCGTCAAAGGACTGCAAAAGGAGATATGGAAAATTGGGGGGCAAGAGCAACCCACCATGATCTCCACATCTCCCTCCAACCTACACCAAGCCCCATATGTGTCATTTCAGGAGAAGAGAATAAATTTTCTAAGATCTTTGTAAAAATCTACCCAATCCAATCTAATCTAAACCTTGTCTCAAAGCTTTCCCTACTCCAATCCATGCATGCCTTGCCAGTGGAGGACTAAAGTCGGAAAATGGAAATTTGTTTCTCTGTTTGACGTCCTCTCCTTACTGATACAGCTCCTGTTTCAGGGTCCTGCAAAGCCTCAGCAGGGGGTGAAGGGAGGGAGAAGGGTGACAAGGCCAGCCCTGCTTCTTTGCATGCTCATATAATGCGGATTGAGACTCTTTATTTCATGATGGCTTTGTAGCTCACTGGGACCTGTGTCGCGTGTATACGTGCACATTACACACACACACACACACACACACACACACACACAGAGTTGGCAATCTACACTCAAGTTAGATAGCTATCTTTGATTCTTCCTCGGTTTCTAAGGTGGTGCTTTGTTTTAGGACTATAGTCTCCAGCAAGCAGCACTCAAACACAAAGGCCATTCTAATTGGTTCTTCTCACCAAAAATACAGAATACAGACACCTTCCCAAACCCCAGAGGGAAAGCCTCTGTTGCCAAGACTCTTCTTCATCCTCTGCTGCCACTCAAGGGAAGCGCCAAATATCACAGCATGAGACCAATAACCCTCTTATAGATGATCCTCATGCCCATGCACTGGAACCATCTCACATAACTGTCGTAAACAGGAACACACAATGTAACCATATTGGACAACTCCATTCTGAAGAAATGTCTATGAGAAAAATCAATGGAAGCAGAAGACAAACTATAATAAGAGGTTATGCAGAATTAAGGAGGTGATGGGTTAAGGCAAGATGGCAATGAGTTTCTTTGTGGGAGGTAATAAAAATGTTCAGTAAAAATTGTGATGATTGTGCAACTGTGTACATGTGTTGGGCCACTTACCTGCATCCTCTATCCAAGCGAATTGTTTCATATATAAGATACACATTGTAATATATATATATATATATATGATAGAAAGATATATGAGAAAATATAAATATAAGTTTAAGCATATGTTCTTATCTCATTCATGCTAAGTTAAAAAGAAAAGCAGGTTTTTTACTCTCTTTCCTAGAAAAATATCTGCTGGATCCTCTTTTTAGACGAGAAGAAGAATGTTCTTTGCTTCAATCTTGGGAGTGTGCAACACTTAGCAGCGACTTCCCCATCTTGAAGATCCCACCACTCTAAGACAGAAAGAAAGCCCCATGCAATGTTCTGTTAAATGCCCAAGAATCTCAAATAGTCCTTCCAAGGTCCCATTGTCTTCTCTTCAAGCTCCAGTTTCAGAATAGTAATTAACTTTCCAAACTTTGCAGAATGACACATGTGTTTCATAGGCTATATTACTCTCCCAAACGGCTCCATATCTGTAATTCCATTGGTTATGTGTCTCAATAAAATGGGTAAGTAGTTGTCTTTACAGCAATCTCAATAAACATTTGGTGGCTGTCTGGAGTTTATTACTTTATGAAAAAGACCTACATTTGAGGTCTTTTTTTTTTTTTTTTTTTTTTTGGTTTTTCGAGACAGGGTTTCTCTGTAGCTTTGGAGCCTGTCCTGGAACTCCCTTTGTAGACCAGGCTGGCCTCGAACTCACAGAGATCCTCCTGCCTCTGCCTCCCAGGTGCTGGGATTAAAGACGTGCGCCACCACCGCCCGGCCTACATTTGAGGTCTTAAACAAGAGTCATTTTACAATAAAGGAAGCTGGAATCAGTACAGGTGAGAAAGGCATACAAAGTAAATCATATACAGCAAAGAGAACCAGTGCTGTACTCCAAGGCCTTCCACCTACACAGAAGCATCAATGCCTGTCACCATTAAAGTGTGGGAGCTGGGCGGTGGTGGCGCACGCCTTTAATCCCAGCACTCGGGAGGCAGAGGCAGGCGGATCTCTGTGAGTTCGAGACCAGCCTGGTCTACAAGAGCTAGTTCCAGGACAGGCTCCAAAACCACAGAGAAACCCTGTCTCAAAACAACCAAAAAGAAAAAAAAAGTGTGGGCTTCCAGGAAGATATGGCCACATGCAAGCCAAAGTCAAGGTGGTTTCAGAGAAATTTTTTAATGTGTTTCCTTTATGACAATTTTCTTCTTGATAGCAAAGAAAAATTAGAATGGCTATTTTTGACCAAACCTTTTTAACCTTCTGGGTATTTACTTCCTCATTAGTAAAATCTAGTATCCTCACTGAGAAATATGAAGAGAATGTTAAGAAATGTAGAAATGCTGTGTCCATTTTACAAGCAATTAAGAGGCAGAGGGGGAAAAAATGACATTTTTAAAACTGAAAAAAAAAAAACATGAAGAGCAAGATTTTAAACAGTAAAGCAAAATTAACCCAGAAGACAATTTAAATTCTCCGAGTACTATGAAACAAGGAAGTCGTTCCTATAGAAGTCTATGAAGAACCTGCTTTGCTTCCCTATTCAGCTGCAAAACTGAACAAAGTAATTATCTCTGTCAAAGACTCAGAAAACGTATGACCCAAGCCATTTCCATAAAAACTAGCCAATAAGAAAGACAGGAGGAAAGCACAGTAAGTTAGATAATAATCAAAGATTAAAAAAGCACGAGCAACTGAATATGAATTAGGGAAATCAGTTAGGAAGCTGGAGATACAAACATGACCCTCTTTCAGGGATCATGCTAGGAAGAGTTTCCTTTGGTGATATTGAGTTCACTGTACTTCTTCTTCTGTTCATCTATTTGGAATATGTGATCAATAGAATGTTTATAAAGCCACGGTATGATAAAAGTTTTTTTGCTCGCTTTAAAATTTTGTACTCAAAAGTAAAGCATCAGCCAGTGGGCCTGGTGGCAGAACTATGCTTTAAAACCTCAGCGCTCTGGAGATGGAAGCAGGAGGATATTCAGGGCCAACCTCAGCCACGCAGTGTGTTTCAGACCATTTTGCTGTAAGAGACTCTGTCTCAAAATACCCAAAAGATTAAAAGCGGATAAAAGTAGAATCATTTGTAACCTACAGCAAAATAAAATGTAAATATCCTACTGCCTTTGGGAAACCTGGAAAGGCAAAAAAAAAAAAAAAAATCACAGAATTTCCAGCCAACTCAAGTTCCACTTTCTGTAGCTTCGGTGGTGACTTCTGTTCAACAGGTTTCAAAATCTTCAGAGGAAAGCTCCAGGGGAGCACAATTTATGTATTTTCAGTTCTATGCCATTCAAAGCAGCATGAGAACTCTTCAACAGTCCCGCCGAGGGCCTGAATTATCCCTTTGTGCACAGTATACACAGTCTCTGTACTACCCACTGCTAATCATGTCCCAATTTCTCCTTTAGCAAACAATCAGCGATTGCGGTCCTTGCATGTGCAGAACTCTTATTTACATAATAATCATCCAAGACCCAAGAGCACGAATTTAGAAAGGGAGTTTTGTTCTTTCTACTTTAAACCTTTCAAAATAAGTTAAATTTTTATGACACACTATATATTTGTCTTCAAGTTTTAAGAAAATTTAACATACTTCAAAACACTTAAAAAAACTTTTTAATTAATGTATTAATAGAGATTTCTCCCTGAATGGAAAAACGTATGCATGACTTTTCTATTATCTTCCACATTTTGTTAATATCCAAAGCAATTTTCTGTTACAAAAAAATGACTAAATTTTAATAGTGACATCTTAGATAATTTTGAAAGTGCATTATGAATTATGTGTTCCAACTCTGTAACCTTCACTTTGAAGATCATAGTGGCATAAAATTAAGATAAACCCATTATATGGAATAACTTTAAGGATAGACATCCTCCAGTAAATTCATCCTGCCCCCTTACTTTCTCTGTAACTGCAGTAAGAGCATCTTTATATACCGAGAAGGCAACAGCAGCATTGGCCAATACTTCCCCTAACCACTTGGTGGTAGTTCCCAGAAGTTCAAGGCTGTGTCCTTGACTTTCAATGCTCAGGAATTAAACTTCCAAGACCAATCAGGAAACATAGTCTTCCCGGTGGCTGATGATCAGCCACCTAGCATTTGAAACTGGAAAACTACCAAAAATAAATTTCTTAATGTACCCTCAGAAGTGTAACCCCAAATATCCACCAGCCAAGCCGAAAGCCCCCACAATAGCCTGGGAGACATATTGATGAAATAATGATATCAGCATTACTAAACTCCCCCTGGAACCCCAATTCTATGGATCAGGATTTTCTTAGCCTTACTTTTTTATTCCATCTTAATATTCCCTTTCCATTATTGGCCCCCAAACTGTAAGCCCAGCCTCTGTGACAACCTGACTTTAGTGTACCTTATGACTGGGGTCTCCCTAATTTTGAGGAAGGTTGTGGAAGCCATAAAGTGGGGGGAAAGCACAAACAAGACCTGAAAATCTGTTTCTGCACGACAATATGTATTTAGTGCATGCCTAACTCACAGAACACTAACGCTAACCGGTCACAGAGATTCTTATTCCTTTTATTACAGAAATAAGTCATTTAAAATCCTTCAGTAAGACATGGGCTACTCCCAAGATCTGGAGCTCAGAAGAGCCCACACAGTGGCTGGGGAGAAGTCAAGGGACTTCCTGCCCCTGCAATCGGAAAGCGTGTTTTGAAAAGTTGAAGTACTGTCTGTCTGCAAAGGTATTCTTGTTAGGTAATTGTCATGTCCAATTGACTGTGATGGGAGGAGCTGGTTCGTTATTAAAAACAGGGAAGAATGGCCTGTGTGACTGGGCATAGAGGACTGAGAGCTGAGAAGAGGAAATGGACAGAGACTTCAGAAACAAGCCCTGCATTACCTATGGTGTCCCTGTACCTCTGAATTCTATGAAAGAGCATTAAATATCATTAATTCATAAAAACAAAGTCTCCAGCTTTAGGAGCACTCATGGATATTTCATAAAGTGATTAAAATCTTTGAACCCTCTCCCAATCAATTTAACCAATTCTTCGGGCACACATGTAAATAACAGGCTATTATACTGTTTTATGATGTGTCATTTCTGCAACTTAGACATTAAACTTGTATTTCTGATGTAATTCATTTGGGGATCCCTATATGTCTCAAAGCAAAAGCTTCTTTTTACTTTCTTTGACATTACAACTTTCTGAGGAGATGGAGAACTTGAGAAAACTGAGGAGTGTTCTAACAGTAAACAGACTGTCTCATGCATAGAACTGGACTTTCAAAGTTCTGGGTGCTCCCTCCCCTTCCGCCAAACAGTCCCCCACTGCTCCAGGGCCAGTCAACATATCTCCCAGAAAGTTGTCACCTGCGGAAGGAAACGCAACGTACACAAACACCAGGACAACTTCTCCTCCGAGCCTCTCCTTTCTTCCTTCACACTTTAGCTTTCTGTCCCTCCTTCACTATTACATGGGGGGAAATGTGTTTAAATCTGGAAAAAATGCACAATAATGGGCCGCTCACTTTCCCACAGAAGCAGCCCAGAAAGTTCAGGACTTACTAGCTGGGGAGGCTTAGGCAAATTGCTTTATGTCCCTGGATTGCAGATTCTTTGCCTGTAAAATCTTGAAGTATTTTTTTTCTGCCAACCTCATGAAGGGTTTTGTAAGATTAGCTAAAACACGAATTAAAGGTATTTTTTGCAAAATGTCCTATGAGTTATCCAAACAGTGCCAAGTAAGCAAAATTTTGAGAAAGTTCCACACATTTTGGTTTCATTGGTTCTCAGTTTCCCAATGCTAAATGAAAGAATTAAAGCTCTCGCAGTTGAAAGAAATTCAATTTTCTGAAGACAACTCTTGGGTTTTTACCTTTTCTTTAATTTTCAAATTGTAATAAGCTCTTTAAAGTTCACATGGAATAGGACTTCTGGGTCTCATAGCATTCAGTTGGGTTTATGCACTTAGACATCCCTTTAAGCACGTTCTGAATTCATAGGAGATGTAGAATTTCCCTCTATATGCTGTGATTATCGTTAATGAATAAAGAAACTGCTTTGGCTGTTGATAGGGCAGAACTTAGGTAGGCAGGAAAAACTAAATGGCATGCTGGAAGAAAGAAGGCAGAGTCAGAGAGAAGCCGTGTAGCCTGCTGGAGACAGACGCCAGTACCCGGTAAGCCACAGCCACATGGTGATACATAGATTAATGGAAACAGGTTAAATTATCATGTAAGAGTTAGCCAATAAGGAGATAATGGGACAAGCAGTGATTTAATTAATACAGTTTCTGTGTGATTATTTCGGGGCTGAGCAGCCGAGAACAAAACAAGCAGCCTCCTTACTGCACATAATCTTGAACCATGGGAATCACATCTGAAATAGCTATTACTTCCAATACAAGGCTCTTGTCAGTAGCTTGACTGACCCCAAGGTAACCTGTTTCTACCACAGCTAACCAAGGCAGCTCTGTCTGCCTTTGCCTCACATATTTTGAGAACTGATTCTCATCTGACACCGGGAGGCATGTTTATGACATTTGGCTTCATTGATCAACATATTTTTCCTTTCTGTGTTTATGAGAGTTAACATTAAATATTAGTGCTCTAGCCTACCGGGTTCCCTTTCTTTCAAAGCATTTCTGCTCTTTGTACTTATTCTGGCCCTTGTTATGAGGCGTTACATGTGTGGAGGCACCCATCCAGAGTTGCTTGGCTGCTTTTATGTCCTTCGTAAATGGTTTCCAAATCAACGGAATCGTGTATTTGTTATTTCTGGGTCCATTAAATGCCCAAGTAATTAACACTAGTCATCTTACTACTAACAAAGCATGGAAACTCCAATGGATTTGTGATGTGCAATCATTCCAGCATCAGCTTAGAGTTGCGCAGGCCCATCTAATCACCTGGATAACAATGCGAGGAGACAGGCTCTGGGCTCACACTGCCAGGCATCCAGCCGATTCTTAAGGTGCTTGAAGATGAACATGTCTGAGCAACCAGCAGTGTGTTGTTTAAAAGTTTTTAAGTCACCCAAGAGAAATTCTTAAAACTTGCATGCTGGTGGTTAGAGTCTGAAAAGTGTCTAACCTATATTCGGCGTTAACATAAACAACAGAAGAAAGTTGCGTGGCAGCCAGGTCCACTATGTAATCAGAAAGCAGCGTCCAGGGCTGCATGCTCTCCATTTGCAAACGCATTCCTTTCTAAAAAGCTGCAATTAATTACAAACTAGTTTTGATGCCGTTTTTGCTTTCCTTAAATATGGAGTGAATTCACCCCATAAACTAATGAAGCAAAGTAGAGCCAAATAGAGACCAGCTGGCTGGATGGCTCCGTAATTTTATCCACATGATTGATTTTATGATTCTTTCGCTGAAGTAACTAGTCTTTATTCTGACAATAAGCACCAATGACAATTTGGGAGGGGGTGGGGAATTATTAAAATCTGGATAAAGGAGAGGCACTGTTTGTTTGATGTGAAACAACACATTCCCCCACACTTCCCTGGGATAATGGGTGTCAAATTCCGGGTCCCTCTGGCTTCCAAAGGAACACACGGATTAGTTGCCACAGAGATGGAATAAGCCACCAATGTCCAAATAATCGTTACACATCCTCCATTAATGGCATCTAACTGTGTGGCTTTTAACCATACAAATTGTTTTTTGACAGCTTGTAACCTTTTCAAATAGTTTCCTTTGGGCATTACACCACACTCAGATCTAATTTTAACTTTTGCTTTGTCTATAATTTATGAGTTCCTTCGGAGATGCCTAATGTATTTGAAGAGAAAGGATACAGTCAAACAAAAGCTAAAAACAAAATCAATTACTGTTTTAATCCATAAAACCCTTGCTCACCAGGATAACTACAATAAGATAAAACAGAAGGGCGGGAGGGGAGCAATGTGATCTAGAAGTCCCATAGAACCTGCTTTGAAATGAGCACTCTTACCTTATCGTGACTCTGCAGACATGAAGTGTGACACTGGAAGCAAAAGTTTGTCCTCAGACGCTCACCATTCTACGTGCAAGTGTGAAATTCTGGAAAGGAATTAATGACGCTAGCTGTGAACAGCTACACTTCATCACACTCCCTTAAACAGAGAGTGTCTCCAGGTTTGCCGTTTCCAGACACTGGAATGCATCCATTCAAGAAGGAAGAATCGTCTTCCAAACCTGCTACAAAAATAAAAATGGATTCTACTCAAAGATCATAGATCATAAATTGTTGGCACTCAAAAGAACTGTGTGAACCATCTGGTCAGGCTCAAGATGAAGACTAGCGACTGGCTTTATTCTTGACCTTTCTCCTCCCTCCTTCCCTCTCTACACCCAGACAGTCAGCAAGAGCCTTCTCTTGTGTCTCCCACCGCTGAGCCCTCAGCAAGGAGCATCCCTCTCACTGGGGGTTGCCACTGAAAATCCAACGTCCCTGGGGGCAATAGAGCTCTAGTACACAACCTATCTTTGCTGGCTGTCTTAAAAGCTACGAAGGGTTTCACATTTTTAAATGACGTCCCCACACCCACATAAAAAACAACAACAACAACAACAACAAAGTTTAACAGTAGCTCATGGGCCATGCCATCCAAATTCTAGTGTTCACCAATAGTTTTGATAGAAACACAACCATGCTCGTTTTTGCATGGGTCATTTCCTTTAAAGTGGAAGATCTAGGTAGTTGACACAGACATTGCATGGCCCGGAGAGCCTCAATCAGTTACTATATGGCTCCTTATAGAAAACAGTTGCCAAGCACTCTGATTGGTTCTCCTCGGCCACATTTTCCACCATTGTTAGTTCTCCACATGTCCATTTAAAGAGAATCAAATGATGCCACTTCCTGCTTAATAAGCCATGCTATCTAGCATGGTGGTCCCGTCAGCTGTCTGTTGAACACTGGAAAAGTGTCCGTTGTGAGGGAGAGACTGACGTTTTAATTTGATCTCATTTCAATTAATTGCCATTTAAAAGCTGATACTTAATTGAACTTTTAAACATTCTCGGGTGTGTATGGGCGCAATTTAACTATGTACATCTACTACTCCTAGTTCAGCTGTAAATCTCATAAAAACCTCATTGTAGGTCAAGTATTTGCAAGAGAAATTTGGCAGCCAAACCGGAAGTATTATGACTGTAAAAAAAATAATAATAATTTCAAAAATTAAATCTAAATAATGATCTTAAAATATTTTATTATTAATTCCCTAGCGATTGCCTGTGTAAATGATAATTTTATATATCCAATTAGGCATAACATAATATTAAATATAAACTTACCTTACTTCTTTTTTTGTTTGTTTATTTGTGTGTGGGTAAGTGAGTGCATTCTAATGCAGGTGCGTGTGTGCAAGGGGTTCGAGTTCATGTGGTGGGGGAATACTTGTGGAGGTCAGAGGTTAACCTTAGATGCTATTCCTCCAGAGCTATCTACCTCATTGACCTTGAACACACCAACTAGACGAAGTTGTCTAAGCAAAAAGCCCCAGGAGCCTCCTGTTTCCACCTCCACTGTGGTGAGATTATAAGAATTCTCCCACCATGCCTCATTTTTCTTACATGAGCTTTTGGAATCAAATTCAGACCCTCATGCTAGCAGCAAACACTTTGCTATGCATCTCTAACCCTTTTTGCTTTCTCCATCTTGCTCCTAAGCAACTTGCTGTTGCGTGTGTGGCTTATGTCATGTTTGTACCAGACAATGCTATGCTAATGAGTTCACCAGCAATAAGGATGGATTCAGATTCTGCGATATCAGGGTCTTCATAGCTCCTCCCCGCCTCTTTGCTCAGACCTCTTGATGCTCTGACCTCATTTTGCACACTAGCCTTCTGCTATCTTTCAAAGATAAAATCCCATCATCTGTCTTGGCTTTCCTATATTCCCATTCAACCTTCTCCCTGGGAGCTGCTGACCTTTGCCATAGCCCATTCTCCTCAGGGAGACTTCCCCTAAGCTATCGGTCACTTTGTACCGCCCCACCCAAACGTTGTCTCTCCAGCGCTCTCACCACCGTCTGGAGTTTTATCTTCTGTTAATTTGCGACTGTGCGGGCCATTTCCTGTGCACTCTCCTCAGTAATACACAAAGAACCGGAATCTAGTTCTGTTCACTGCCATGTTCCTAACACTTCAAGTGAAACCAATGCACAGCCTAATGGCTACCGGTGATTGCTGCTCTTCCAGAGGACCTCTTTCTAGAAACGGCCTTAGGTGGCCCACAACCACCCGTAACTCCACCTCCGGGAATCCGCACCGTCTTCTGGCCTCTTCAGGCATAGCCCAACCCTCCAAACACACATAAATTTTAAAAATAAAAATCTTAGAAAAGAAAAGCAATTCCTGTGCTTGATAAGTACTTGAAAGAACAGCTATGTAGTCATAGGTGAAAAATGAAGACAACCGCAGCTGAAAGAATGAATGGCTGAGGTCGGAGTGGAAAATAGGTGTCTCCCATTGACAGTCCAGTGCTTTTCACATAGTTTGTGGCTCAGGTCATAGCCTGGACAGAACCCTGGAGAACTACCTGGCTGTGTGGACTGTTGTTGAGAGGTCGACTTCAAAAGCAAAAGCCCAGTTAACCCAACTGTTAAATTCACCCACGGGCCCCTGAACACTTTTCAATAATGTCATCCACCCTTGAAATCCTCACCAGATAGTTAGCCGCTTCTGCAATGGCTTCCCAGGTGATTCTTCCTCTGGGCATAAAAAACAATCACCAAAATTAAAGGCAATCAATGGCATTTAGCCTCTCTCCCTTACCAAAGTCATCATCAAAAACTAGAAAAATCTGGGTCATAAGGATGGGAGAAGAACCAATTAAAGAGTTTCAAATAGCAACAGAAGACACTACCAAAGAAGGCAGGCAGAAAGATAAACACCAGGGGTCAGGATGCCCTTCTTCTTTTATCCTTCTCATTTTCCTCTTCCAGTAATTAAGGTTCAAACTATGCCAGTGTTCCTGCAAATTAAGCAAGAGCCCAAAGGGTGATATTTGAAGGCAACTTGAAAAAAAAAACCACACATTTAATTCCTCAGATAAAGTCTAAAATATCAGTCTTTGTACTGCCATGTATTTGAGCTTTTAAGCCCTTTATAAATTGGATATCTCATGGAGACATTGGCACTATTAATTTAAGTGAAAAATGTTAGGAAATCGGTAGTAGGTTGGGGCTCCTGCCTTACAGTTTTGTCTGTGGGTCAGTATAGTGTGGTGAGCATCATGTATTCCAAGGTACTAAAAAATGTTAGTGAAGACCTTTTGTGTAAATGCTTTATTTTCTTCCAGCTAAAAAGCATTTCCATTTTCTCCTCTTTCTTCCTTTATTCTTACACTCCTCAAAGACTTTTTTTTATTTTTCTTTCCCATACATCATCCCTCAAGTGTCATTTGAAATCCACCGAATGAATTGGACAATCAGACGATGTCCAATTTGGCAACGTAAGAGGAAACCTAAGGCTGTGGGCGAATGTCCTAAGATGGGTTGTCAGTGAGCAAGCCAGTGTGGCGAAAGGAGAGCTGGATTGCATGTCAAAGAAAGAGGGGGTACACATATATAACTGAAAGCACATGGTGAGCAGGCTTTAAATGTCAGGTCGAGTGTTCGGACTTTATTCTGTCAGTAACATGAAACTACTGGAAATTTTATTGCATGAATAAAATATTGTCATGCGTCGCATAGGATGACATATTTAGGAGAATATTACTGATGAGCCTTTACTGAGAGCTATGCGCTAGATACTGTTTCTAAGTATGTTAGACACTTATATGTCATTTAAACCTCACAATGACCTTAAAACTGTAGGTAGCATCTTTACTAGTCCTATTTTACAGATAAGAAAAATGAGAAGCCATCCACTGGCACACACAGGTAGTATATGACAAGCCGGGATGCAAACCAACACAGTCTCCCTGAAGCTCTTGAGAACAATTGAACCCTGTGGTAGTGTGGCCATGGTTCGCAAGCACTGAGTTGCTACTAGCTAACCTACATGGAATCTCTATAGTAACTCAGAAAAGTGCTACTTCTGGGTAGTCTCAGCCAAAGTGATGGCCATTAGTCAGCATGGTGTCTGTGCAATGTGTCCATGTGTGCATATGGGTTTTAATGATCTGTCCTCTAAACAGATACGGGGCACTTCATAGAATAAGGGTAGGTCTTATTTGCTTCAACCCAAAGACAGTTGGTTACTTGATTTTCAAGTGAATGACTAAAATAAATGAAGCCTTCATGCCCTTTCCCAATCAGGAAAGCCAGTTCTACCTCACAGAACCTTGTTTCAGAGGTGAGTTTCCAAGACGTATACACAAGCAAAAAAAAAAAGAGGTGACAGACCAGATTTTCTTGTACTTTCGGTAAACAGACATGTACACTAGCAAAGAAAGAAGTGACATATCAGATAGATTTCAGTTGAAGAGCTAAGAGCGACCACAGTCTTGGAGGTAAGAACCCATATTCCTGGTAAAATTCTCCCAGGAATACACAAAAATCTTTACCAAAGAAAAAAGGGCCTCGAAATTCATAAATTCTACAGAGGTTTCAAATTCATCTGGCTCTTCAGAGGAAAATCCTAGCTAAAATCGCAGCCACGTAACTCATCGTGTGGATGGAGGAGTGATTCAGAAGAGCACACGAATGAATGTCATTCTATTGTGCTAGGAACTGCCAACTCTAACATAGATGACTTTTAGAGGCACAAGGAAGCATGGAACGATTTACACAAGATATTATGGTGTAGTGTCTTGTCCATCTGCCATATTCTCTGCTACTCTGAAAGAGTGTCCCGCACTTTAGGGACCCAGACTAGCCCTGCTCTTCCATCTTGCCAGATATGTCCCTCCCTATGAGCTCAACTCAGCCAACTGCCTGCTCCAAAGACCAAAGATAAAAATCAAGCCCATTCCTTGTCTATTCCTTAGCCTGGTCCTCCTGTCCCATTACTGTCTGTATCTGTTGCCCAACAGTCCAGTGTCGAGCCCTTAGGTTCTTCCTATACTTCTGAAACCTTCAGTTAGGTCATGTGACCCTGTTAACTTCAGTGACACAGGACGAAGGACAACTGCTTTTCCTTTCTTCAAACTTCACATACAAATCCAGTCATGGATATTTGGAATTGCTTCCTTTTAATAACCTTGAATTTTGCTTCACTTTTTTTTAAGATTTATTTATTTGTTTATACAACATTCTGCCTCGATGTATGCCCACACATAAGAACAGGGCTCCAGATCTCAGTACAGATGGTTGTGAGCCACCATGTGGTTGCTGGGAATTGAACTCAGGACCTCTGGAAAGAGCAGCCAGTGCTCTTAACCTCTGAGCCATCTCTCCAGCCCCGTTTTGCTTCACTTCTTTAACTAGACTTTAAGTATAAATAACTGCCTGGACTTAACCTGCAGCTGGATCATGAACAACCAGAACTCCAGTCCCAAAGTTCTCATTGCTTACAACACGTAAGTCTCCTAAAGACCCTAAGTTCAAATAGATTGTGGGAAGTTAGGTCAGGAAATAAAAACAAGTCATTAACCGCAGGAAGCTGATAAATGAGCTTTAAGAATTCTGTACACTGTCTCAGGTGATATACAATAGATAAAAGAGTGTGTGTGTGTGTGTGTGTGTGTGTGTGTTTATTTTATGGATTTCACCAAAATTTTAAAGAAATCATAGTGCCAAAATATATGAAGCTGCAAAGTATATGAATGAGTCATTTGTATTCCTTTCAAATAGTCAACATCATTGCCTGAATATAAAAGGTAAAATACTTGAAAAAGAAATACATTTATTGTCTTTCCTATTATTACCTATGGCTACTAATAATAAAGTATTCTTAGAAATATCACCAAATTATAAATCACCATTGCCAGTAGTCTTCACACACCTTAGCAGGACTCTGAAAATGTCAAAAATTATTTTGCATTATAAATGTACCTTTCAAGGTCTGATGTTGTTGACTTTCAGTGAAGCAGTCGTTTAAAAGGTGGCATAATTCACATATAATGCGGAGTTCTTTAATAGTTTTAAACACTTTAATTGGCCATGCTTTTCTACAATGTAATAACTTCATATTCGACTCCACTCGCGAACTACACAGTGGGATGTTGTTAGTGCAGTAACTGCAAGAGAGAATGATCATCTAATTCCAGGCGAATCCTAACCGAGTCTCACACTATGCTGCATCCAGATGGTAAAACGCCGTTACGTAACTAGTCTACCTTACTGCGGTATCAGAAACCCCTGCTACTCCCCCCAAAAGAATTCATTCTCGTTTAGATAATGTCAATATCTTAAGCACACATAGAAGCACTATTTATTTTATTAAATTGGAAAGGTTATTGGTCATGCAAACCCGGTCAAATCTCAACTTTATCTGATTTTGCCATCCCACTGGGATCACCTAAATCACATTCAATCAGAACAAATACAAGCATTTTGACAGCGGAACTATTCCTCAACCAATACTGCATAATGGAGTCTTTTTCCACTGGAGTCAACTGGGTTAAGATAGGATATGGACTGTCAAATCTTCTGCACCACCTCATCTCACATTCTCTGTTTGTGTGTGTGTGTGTGTGTGTGTGTGTGTGTGTGTGTGTGTGTGAGAGAGAGAGAGAGAGAGAGAGAGAGAGAGAGAGAGAGAATTTTCTGTCCCTCTGAGTCTCTTTCTCTCTTGCACTCTCTCTATCTCTCTGTCTCTCTCTCTTTCTCTTTCTCTCCCCTTCCCACATTTCCTGTCCCACTTCTCTCATTACACTCAAGCTTACTGGTCTTAGAAACAAATCATTTTCATTTGCTAATTAGTCAGCCATAGGTTAAGAAATAAGTGTAGAATTATTTAAAGTTAAAATATATTTTTTTGAAAATTAGTTTAGACACTTTTTAAAATTAAATCTAGGTGAAGGTCTTGAGCAGAGGCCCATGGGACCAAATTGGATGGGACTGTCCTTTTAACGTGCAGTACCAAATGAGATGACTGAAGTGTGGCGGTTCAGCGTGTACTAGCTCCCTCCCTCTCTCTCTCTCCCCCCTCCCTCCCCCTCTCTCTCTCACACACACATACACATACACACACACCAGAGAGAGAGAAACTATTAATAAAAAATTAAAATACATACATAATTTTCCCATGAAGTCTTCTGCCATTCTGTAGGGGCTATGGATATACTCTGCTGGGGGTGGCACCCAGCTGGTTTTGCCATTTTCATGGACCTCTAGCCTATTTGACTGTGGGGCGACCCTGGTGGTGGAGTCCTTCATGATCTTATTACACCTACAGGGTATGATGTCTTGTTCATTTGTGGCTAAAACATGGGGAGAAAGCATTTGGGCAATTTAGTCATAGTGCAAAACTAGTTCCTCAGTAAGCTCGAAGCATTCCCCAAATCTTTTCACTCAATATTCATTAGTTTATTAAAGGTTGAGGAATTTATGCTTTTCTCCTCATGCAAAACTACCATCTACAACCGTAGAACACAAATTAATTAATAAGATTTGTAAACTGAATGAGTCTTTCCTTAAGAAAGCACACATTTTAGCTTAATTCCCTTTGCTGACCACGGGGAAGGGTTTTCCACAAGACCACCCGTGTTGGCCATGGATGGGATGCTACAATAGAGTGGAGCAAGAATGAAAAGTGTGGAGGGCCTTATGAGTAGGGTGTTTCCTGCACATGAGAGCCACAGTTTAATACCCAACACCCACACGAATTCCCAAAAGCTGGATCAACCGTGTAGCTGTAATCCCAGGGCAGAGCAGGAAGAGACAGGAAGATCTGGGACTGGAGCTAGCTGGCCAGCCAGTCTAGATAAACTGATAAACTCCAAGTTCAACGAGAGATCCTACCTCCAAAAATAAGATGGAGAGCAATTGAGGAAGACAGTTAACACTGAATTCTGAAGTACATGCGCATACACAAGTACAACACACAAACAGGTACTCACACATGTGCATGCAGATACAAAAAAGGGGGGGGGCATTTTGATTAAGCTCAGAGAATGGAAATTCCTTACCATGAAGGAACATACTTCAATAGGTAAACGTTATCTTTAGTTCACTTTCTTGGGAATATAGGAGAGCAAATTGTTCTAAGCAAAGTATGTATTTTTCCTCCTCAAAGCCCTGCAGGGATGTGTTTGTGCATGGTCAGAAAGCCAGGAGCAGACTAGTGAGGCACACAGGGAAGAAAGCCCGAGGCAGCACTGCAATTGCCTCCTAGGCTAAGTGTGAGCGGGCCTGGGAGACAGAACACAGTCTATCGAGGGACACGGTCCAACTCAGATGGAAAGTATAAAACACTGTTGAATCTTAAATCACGGTCACATGATTCAGAACTCCAAGCTGTCTACCTACTCCGCTCCCTTCTCCAAGAACATGATTTGAAGTAACAGTTTCTGCTTGGGTTTTAATATACTTTCCAGTAAGCTTTTTCCTAATGAAATTTAAATGATGAAAGGCCAACAGAGCCCTGGTCATTAGCCCTTATCCTTCTGGCAGCGTTTGTGTTGTGGATATGTTTATGTTTCTTAAGAGAATGAAATTGAAACACACCGTTAGTTTTCCCTCCTTTGCCTTAAAAAAAAATAGATGCTTCTCACACGTAAGTTTGATATTAATATTGGAAAGTGTAGTAATTAAAAAATGTTGTTAACTAAACTATATTGTTCAGAATAAGAAAAATGATAACAGACTTTTTTGAATCTACCTTTAGTACTTCCATGACTAATTTAAGTGATAATCAAAACTCAAATCATAACTCACTAGAAGAAGAAAAGTTTATTGTGAATGATGTACATTATTATTTCTAAATTTTATAGAGCTTTCAATCTTTGATTTAAGAGTTTTCCCAGAATCCACCACTGAACTTTTGCAGTATATGTCACTCATCTTATTTCATTTGAATCTACTCATTCATTTTTAATCCACAGGAAATTTCTTTTCTTCCTTTGTGCTTACTGACCCAAATATAATGTGCGCCCTTTTCCATCATCTCAAAAAATAAATAAAATACCTCATATGCAAACCTATTTAATTATGGCTAAAAGACTCGTGGGGGAGAACCCTGCCACACATCCACATAATGGAAAAAATATAAATCAAGGGTAAATTACAAATACTAAAATGTTTGTCCTTTAGACCAGCCCATTTTGTTAAATGGAGGGCATGTCAAGGTATACTGTGTGGCTTTAGAGGAAGTAAAGAATTCTGATATATAACACACACCGTATATCAGAAGATATTTCTAAAATCTCTTCTCAAAGAAATTAGTGGAAATTAAGCTTTAATTTTCTTCACAGTGGATTTTGATCCAAAGGTCTTGCACAAAAAGAGTTTCCTAAAAAAAGTTGTTTATTTCCATTCTTCTCTAGAAAATGTAAAGAACTGAGGGCCTTTCTCGAATTTAAAAAAGGGGGGAAGGAAATAAAAGAGAAGAAAATTAGAAATCTAAAAGAATCACAGGTAAATCTGGAAGACTGTCTGTGACTGGAGTCCCTGTGTTAGAGAGGAGCATCTATGACAGTTCCCTGGTGACTTTCCTCGGGAAGGCAGCAAAGTCCTAGACCAACAGGAAAACTGAGTCCACCCCTCTTCACAGACACAGAAGACAAAAGAGAGCAGACCCCAGCTAACCAGTGGATTCCCAAACAAGACAACATTCCAGAACAATCTAGGAAATTCAAGAAGATGCAAGGGCCTCTGGCTTCACTTTCCAGCAATTCTCCACGCTGTGCCTGGATTGGAGGTGTAGGAATCTGAAAGAACTGAATATTCTCCAAGTGATTATGATCAACCAGAGTCTGAAACTGCTGACTGAGCCACTCGTTGGCAAACCCTCTACGTTTGGGTTAGCAGTGATTTATTATGTCCATGCCTGCAAAGCGTCTGAGAGCTTTTCCTGGATAAGAGTCCAGTACGCTTTTACACTAAGTCTTGGCTTACCCAGCTGTGATGTTGAACAGACAAGGAGAGGGAAGGAGGGAAGGAGAGGGGGGAAGAAGAGAGACAGAAAAAGAGAGAGGAAAATCTGATGTTCTGTGAGATTACCTACGCATTAAGACAGCATCTATTGTCTTTTCCTAAGAGCGCTCCTTAACTCTTAAATTATCTTACTTTTAAGGGGCCTCTTTGGAAAGCAAACAGCTTAGATCTGCTCTCTGCCACCCCATCCCCTCTGATCATCCATCCCTTGCTTATTAAGGTTCTCCAAGGTTTTGCATGGGGGTCTGTCACTCCCTTAACTTTGTCCTTTGGCCTTGCCTTCCTTGAATGGGTCATGTCCAGGGATATGAAAAAAAGCAGTATTCTGTGTAATATCACCCAACATTTGACATAATGTATTTAACCATGTCAAAGTCAAGTCAAATCAAAATATTTCAAAAGAAAAGGCTATCTACTTTCCCAGCGAAACTGAGTATGGCTATGCACAGAAGAAAGAGATTAGTCGTGGTGTTCCACCGAAATAGAAGTGAGCTTTAACTCTATGGCCCTGCCTCTCATGCTCTTCCTTGTCGTTTTTCCTCGACCTTTTTGGTTTACATTCGCTTCCTTGAATAATGGGAAGAAGGGTGGTGTATTATTGTCTTTTGACTCACTGGAACAAAATGTTTGATAGAATCAGCTTAACCAAGGGGAATTTTATTTGCGCTCATAGTTTTTGAGAGCACAGTCCATAAACATGTCCAGACCCGCAGGGCAGGGCAGCTCTGGCTGCAGATTCAGCGGCCTGTGTCAGAGGTCATTCACATCATGGCTGGCCTGGAAATTGAGAACAAGGCAGGAAATTAGAGCGGACAACATACCCTGATGGGCTTCCCAAAGCTTCCAGAACTTTCCCAAACAGCACTACGTGTTGGGGATAAAGCATTTATATAAGTACCTTGCGCTAACTGACTGGAGCTCCGGGGTTCAAGTATTCCAAACATCAACAATGGGGTGGCAGAGCGTTTCAGATTCAAACCCTAAAAGACAGCAACCTGACACCATTGTATTAAAGATTAAATGGCTGAGGAGGCATGTGGGAAACTCTGTCATCAGAATCAGCATTCATAAGCTCTAAAGAAGGTTTCAATGTAAGAGAGAACTCAGCCTTTTAAAGCCGTGCCTTTTACAAGCTGCGGCTTCGGGGGTTCCTTGACCACTCTAAGCTGCAATTTTATCACTTACAAAACAGATCTGTAGTGGGGACCCCCTGTAATGATTGCATTGGGTAAAGGGTGTGTGGCGTTCTGCCCCTTTTCCTGTGTGCTGTGGCTTAGGAAATATTAACTGGCCGCTAGATTTTTCTTTCCATTCCAGCTTGCGTTCAGAGGATTCAGGAGAAGTTTGTTAGATTTACAGAGACAGAGACAGGGAGACTCTCCATCCTCTTTTTTCAGATGAGGACATAGTGGCAGGAGAACTAGATGGCAGCCGCTTGGTAACAGAGCTGGGTCTCTGACCCTACCGCTCAGTCTTGCCCTACAATATGAAAATATTTCTCCGTTTCCCCTCAACAATGGCAAATAACATTTGTAATTAACACTGATACTAAGAAAGTAATTCTTAACCCTCCTAGCTGGAGAACAGAGCTGTACTGTTGATTAAAATAAAAGCTAACAGACCTCTTGCTCATTATAAAGTACCTTCAAAATCTACCATCTAAGAAAGGAGAGAACCAACAACCACAAATTGTCCTCTGACCTCCGTACTTATATTCTGTCAAGCATGAAGGCACGCACTCACAATAAATAATTAAAATGTAATAAAAAGTTTTAAAATCTGCCATCCAATTTCTGAATTTTCATTGCTGAATAAAAAGCAAAAAGAAATTTAATGTGATTCAATATTAAAAAATAATAATCCCTCCCCTCCTCCAAAACAACGCATGCTTAAAATTCTAACGGACCTTTGAGCTCACTGGGTTGCGGGAGGTGTTGACCATATCTAAACACGGGGCAAACTCACTTTGCCTACCAAAAACTAGCGAACACATAAGCATATAATAAGTCCTTTCCAGGTGATCAATGACAGATGTGCAGCTGAGACTTACTTTCTGTGCTCTGAGCTGAAGAAGAGTCCACAGAGATACAAGCCAAAAAAACGAGCAAACAAAAAAGCACAACAAAACAAAACCATAAAATTTAAAAGGAATGCATATTCTCGAGTCCCTTTGGACATTATCTCGCACCAGCAGAGGACTGCAGCCTAAGTGTTCTCTGACCATAGCAGAGAGCAACAAATGCTGCGTAGCTGTTTTCCCTTACATGAAAAGAGGAGCTTGTGCTATGTAAATTGCACGCTCCAGATGGTGTTTTCCATCCTGCGTGCTCTTCTGGTTGTGGCCACATCTTGCCTATGGCTTTTGTGGCAGGGACACACTCTCCAGTCAGCAATTTCACCACTGCTTGGGTCCAAATGAGCTATGGAGAAAGAAATTAGGATGAATGGAGAGGCCACAGCTGGGAGAGATCAGCCACACTCAACAGTCCTTCTCCCACAATGCATAAACACAGGAGATGGAAGGAGGGCGGGGAAACCAAATCCTGAGGTTTCCAGGCCAGTGCTTGAGGCTGGCAAAGCCCGCTTAACCACATGACATGCTCCTACAGGTCCTAACCCAATTGCAGAAAATGCCCTGAGTGTCTCTAAAAAGGTGGCTATTAAATTTCTCACCCAAAACACTCCAATGCTTTCTGATACCACAAAACATTTTTTTTTCCAAGCACTTAAACTGTTCCCTTAAATACCTAACTGAAAGGAGAGGACCATTTAGTAAGTTTATTCTTGTGTAGGAAAATACCTCCTTTAATAATGGACTGCGCTCGCTGGGTTTTAAGTTCCGCTGTGGTTTTAAATCTCTATCTTTGCTCCAATTTCTAGATGAAAATTTCTAGAAGTCAACGTTCATGTGGCCCATGATTCCACGCTGTTTATTAGAAGATACATTAAAGAGCATAACGTGTCTTTCAGAGCATACTTGAATTTGCACCTGAACTGTAAAAGGAAACTAATGTCTGTAGCAATAGATTATGGCTTTTTAAGTACCACTTTCCTCGCATAATACAGCCATAAAGAAAGAAAACATGAGATACCGGTATTTTCTCTTCAGAAGAGTAGGGAAAGTTTTTTTCTTTAGCTCCATAGTTGTTTATGTTCAACCACCTGCTACTCGGACGCTAAGGCCTCCTGTTTTTCTCTTCTTTTCTTCAGAAAAGAAGCAGCATCCTATCTGTCCTCTTTCCCATCCCTCTGTGCTACAAATCACGCATGTCAACTCAGCCCTTGCTGAGAATTAAATAATTAGCATGAATTAAAAAAAAATCTTACCCACCATTCCATTGGCTCAAGATGCTTCTAATCCAACTGGGTCTCTTCCAGGAAAAAGCACTAAATCTAAGCATCAGTTGCAAAGGCAGGAAAGCCCTGAACACAGCTCACCAGCGTATTTTATTTTAGAATGCATAGTGCTTGGCAATTTTGGGTCTACCTTCTAAAAATGAGTTCATAAAGCCTGTAATTCACTTTTCAGTCCTTTTTATCAATTCTCTTAAAGTAAGAGCGAAAGTGTAAAAAAAAACGAAAAAGAGGAAATGCAGAAGGGGCAGAGGTGTAGGAGAAGACAGTAAGCCCCTCTTGCTGCTTCTCCCTGGGTGTGCTGACGAGTCAGAGAAAACATACTGAGATTTGAAGTTGCTTGCTCCCTGGGAACCAGCAATTCCCTGTCTAGAATTTTATCTAAATCTGAGATTCAAGTAAACATTTCTGGAATTTGTTTAATTGATGGTGATATGTAAGAAATGGAGTCATTGTCCATAAGTAGTAAAAAAGCTCTATCAGTTATGGAATGAAATTGCTTTTAGCAATATCAGAAACACTGAGAGACCAGGCATGGTAGCTCATGCCTTTAATCTCAGCACTTGAGGTGAAGGCAGGCAGGTCTCTGAGTTCAAGACCAGACTGATCTACACAGCAAGTCCTAGAGCTACATAGTGAGAACATGCCTTTGAGAGAGAGAGAGAGAGAAAGAAAGAAAGAAAGAAAGAAAGAAAGAAAGAAAGAAAGAAAGAAAGAAAGAAAGAAAGAAAGAAACTGTAAGAAGGCTAGCATGATGCCTCTGTGGGCAAAAGCACCTGCCATCAGCAGGATGTCCTGAACTTGATCTCTGGAACCCATATGGTAAAAAGAAAAAATCTCGCAAGGTGTCCTCTCCAATTTCCATGTGTGTGCCACATCCAGTCATTCATTCATAGATAGATAGATAGATAGATAGATAGATAGATAGATAGATAGATAGATAGATAGATAGATGTGAGACAAAATTTTGTTTTTCAAACACAAAACTTTTGCTGAGCATGGTGTTATGCACCTTTAAGCTCAGCACATGGAAGACAAAGGCAGGTGGATGTCTGTGAGCTCCAAGACAGCCAGAGCTGAATAGTGAGACCCTGTCTCAAACATACACAAAAAAATATGATTCTTTTATAAACATGTGCATATATAGTTATTTTGTGTTGATTTATACATACAAGTAAAATTTGTAAAAGAAATAGATATATATGACTTTTTACTTTCATCAGCAGTTGAGGCAAGGGCAATTTTTTGCCCAATAGGCCAGTTTTGCCAAGAAGAAAGCAAACTCTATATGCAATGTCTTTGGTGCCCATCATCCTCTCGGGAGTACATTTGTTCCTGCTGCTGCCAGGAAAAAACATGTCTCACCTCAAAAGAATTTTGTTATTGAAACATTTTAAATGCCATATTCTGTAGATCTTTGAAGTATTTATAGATTATCTATTCATCTGAAATATAATTCTGTATGTCCTGAAAACCTAACATAACCTTAAGTTTGACTACCATAGATGACAAACTGTATTTTTGCAAATTTGTATTTTTTAATTATATATTACATTTTTAATTGAGCTGTATAAATATAGTACCTTAAACAAGAATAAAAATATACATACAGTATAACAAAATTAACCTTAAATTTATATCATTATTCTAAAATCCATACCAATGTAAAATATTTTGAAATTAACAGTAGTTTTTAAGATTAAGATAGATTTAATAATCTACCTTCATTTTTTATATCATATCCCCCTTTCTTCTTTTAGAGAGAGATTGACTATGACCAATAACAATATTTAACCCACCCCTTAAATGAAAATAAACATTTATAAACAATATTTTAGGAATTTGAGCATAGTTCTCTAGATTATTTCCCGCTAATTGGGAGTACTAGTAATCTTTGAGAGACCCAGAGAGAATTTAGGGTAATGGTTAAGTCTTGGCTATAGTAGTCTGGGAGGATGGATAATCTCAGGTAGCAGTTTTGAAGTTGTTCTGGATGAAAAATTCATGAGAAACTGCAAGAGTGGCATTCTGAAACATTGGTTCATCCAGGCCATCTGTTCCCATTGGAAATTTGATCAAGTCTCCCTTGATCAAAACTGATTTTTCTTAACCCATAATGAATCCACAGTCTCTTATTTTTTTTTTGTGGAAATAAAGGCAGACCCTCTTTTCCAAAGTAACATATTTTTTTACTTCCATTTTGAAGCCAAGACATTTTTAAAATATAATAATTGGCTTAATTAGAAGTTTCCATAATCCAACGACTCTTAACAGCCAAAATTTTAAAGAAAACACAATAATATAAACAATCCAGACTCCTTGTTTAGTAAACAATAACAAAGACAGCTTCTTTATTAACCAATGGTATTCACAGTATACAGAGGGGAATCCCACATCACTTCCCCTTTTCTGTCGAAATAAAAAGGAAGGTTTTAACTTTAACATATCAAAATTATATACAACAAACAATTATCAAGCAAGAATTGTAGTTACAATATTTATATCTACTTTATATTTTATCATAACTAAGAAAAACTCTAATTATAACTATCTATTCTTCAACTCCATCAAAGACTCTAGAAGGATATAATATTACCTAAGTAAACAGGAAGTGCATTGTAAGTAATTTCCAAAACTCCAGAATTAATAGAAACATTTTGCTGCCTTGACAGTCACTCAAAGTTCCTCTTATAACAATGGGGCAACCATCTTCAGCCTTCAGACCCTTAGTATCTGACAGACTTTTCCATGAGGCAGGAAATTTGTAGGACTGTTTTACTTCTACTGGCAGTTTGTCAGTCACTTTTTCTGTATCCTGCAAAATTTCTGGCAGACTCTCATGAAGCAGGAACTCTGAAGGACTGTCTCACCTTTAGGCAAGTTCATCAGTCATTTTTCTGTGCGTCTTGCATGTCTAGTTCATACAGCATAACATCAAGCAGTCCAGGCAAGAGCAGTTTTTTACCCAAATGGCTAACAAACTCCATAACGAGCCTCTTCAATATCAATCATCTTTTTTAAGTAGATTGGTGCTGCCAGGAGTTTATGTGTCTTATTGTCATGAAAAGTCCTGAGTTCTTAAAACATTTAAATATCATATTCTGTAAGTCTTTGAAAGGGTTGAAAAATACCTATAAATCTGAAATATATCTATGTACATATATAAAGCCTAACTAATATAACTTCAAGTTTGACTATTATAAATGACTATCTATTAGTCTGTATTTTTAACTATCCATTACATTTTCAGATTGGCTGCACAAATGCAATACCTTAAACAAGAGCAGAAATACATTTAACAAAAGTGACCTTAAATTTGTATCAATAGACCAAGATACATCAAATGCAAAGTATTCATCTCTATAACATATCTCCCTTTAAATGTAAACAAATAACTACAAACAGTATTTGGGAATTTGGGCATAGTTTTCTCCAAACTGCTTCCTGCTTTTTGTAGGGTGAAGTATTTGGGGGGATTTATGGAGACCTTTCAAAGGATCTTGGGCCATCAAACCACATTAGTCTGGAAGGAATCTACAGGTTCTAATCCTCTGTGAAAACAAAAGCAGAATCTTTTTTCCAAGGCAACATATCCTTAGACCCAAATTTTGAAGTCAAGATACCTTTAAAATATATATGTTGGTTTGGCTTAGCAGTCTGTACAATGAAATGTCTCTCTGTACTTAGCTCATTCACAGTCAAAAATTCAAAGAAAACACAATAATATATATAATCCATACTCTCTATCTATATTCCATCTTTACATGGCTTATTTTTCTTACTCTTACTTTTTCTACAAGTTTAATATTTATTTTATTATCTTTACTCCTTTAATCTCTGACTGTCTGTACTCATTTTTTTAATTTATTTATTTATTAAAGCTTTCTGTCTCTTCCCCGCCACCGCCTCCCATTTCCCTCCCCCTCCCCCAATCAAGTCTCCCTCCCTCCTCAGCCCAAAAAGCAATCAGGGTTCCCTGCCCTGTACTCTTTTATATTGTAATTGTCTATACTCTTTTTCCTCTCTCTCTTGTCTATGTACATTTATCCAACACTGTGACACACTTAAAGGTCTTTTTCATGTGAATCTGTCTTCATTGCATACCTGTCATTATTTTCTGACCAGGAGCATTTTTTTTAAATGCTAAGCTGGCATGGTTAGGACCAACTCCATGCTCCTACCTGTTGGCTCCTTTCAGTCCAACATGGTAGAGGCATGTTTGCTGCCTCTGAGAGCCATGCATACTGCCCCAGCTCACAGCAGGTCTACATTACCATTAAGCAACTAATACCATGCTGCTCACAAACCCCATTTAAGTGCTCATCTTCCTAAAAGAGTCAGAGTTCATACTTCCAGCAAGAACCAGGAAGCTGCCATTTCTTATCCTGAGTCAGTAAGCTTTCTGGTAAACGAGCTGTGACATCCCTACTCACCACTAGCAAACAGAGCCTATCTGAAAAAAATGTAGTTACCAAGAAACTGAACTTAACTCTGTTCTTTTGTGCCTAGAATTCCTTTCCAAGCTCTCTCAGGTTTTATGTGGATGTAGTTGGCATATATTGGCATGCCAGTCTGCAGGGACAAATGCAAATACCCATACTCAGGCTCATATGCAAATACCCATACTCAGGCACATATATGTATACCCACACACAGGTACATATCCACATTCCTACACAAAGGCACACATGCATACACATAACTAAAAATAAATCTTAAAGAAAGTTCTTTTTGTCATTGCTTGGTTTTTGGATGTAAACTGGGGCCTTGTATATGCTGGCCAAGCATCACACAAGTTGACAACATCCCCAGTCCCTAAAATTAATATCTTTGAGACTAGGATCTGTGGGATTCTTTTTTCTTCTTTTCTTTTTTTATATATGTTTCTTTAGAAGTAAATCATTTGTTCATCAGACACATTCTATAGAGACCAGAGATTATGCTTGGGCATACTTATTCAACAGCCATTCGTCTGACTTTTTTAAACAAGGTCAATAAGTAGAAGTAGGGTGACTGATGAAGAAGCCCCAGGGATTCACCTGTCTCCACCTCCCCACCACTAGGATCACAAACATGTCCCACCATACCAAGGTTTTTATGTGAGCTCTGAGGATCACACTCAAGTACTAATGTAAGCATGTCAGACACTGTCTTCCCAGTTCTTTAACAGATGTTTTTAAATAAATCAATGTTTCGTGTAGTCATCAATTTAGAATGAATGTGGGCTTCTGCCTCTCCCGGCCAGTGCCTGACTCTGGGGTGGTGGTAATGGCAACATCAGAAATCTGCATTAGAGAATTCTCCCTGATCACCTTCATTTTCCTGCTCAAGCTCATCCAAGAAATCATCTGCTCTAGCTCTCCACCTCTCAGCTTGGAGAATTGGTTCCCTCCCCTTGTTTTGTTCCATTTGGTTTTGGCAACCATTTCCAGACTGTTTACCTTGCATACTGACCTTGGACACCCCTAACCATTGCCTCTGCTAATTGCCTCCGCCTCCATTGGCTTCAGATTCTAAGCTGTTGCCCAGACCAGGCCTCTGAGACACCACCTGCCCCATCTCACAAGAAAGGGATCACTTCTGATTTCCTTGGACAACATCCATCTTATCAGGTTCATTCAAAACTCAAATTTATGTGTAACGGGCACTTCAAACCCCGTCTGCGATGGCACTAAAAAGTTTCTAGCTGTGAGAGTGAGAGGAGATTCCTTTCCAATTAAAGGCACTGACACTGACAGTGTAGCCAGCAGGAAAAAAAGGAGGCACTCGATAAAGTGAGGTGTGGGGAAAAATGTGAAAAATAATTAGAAGCTGAATGAGATAAAAGATAAGCGAATGACAGAAATGTTAAAAAGAATGTCTGGGCTCTAAATAAGTGGATCTCATAAAAACTCATTCAACCCAAATCTCCATTCAGAATATTTCTGAGATACGACCATGCAGATTCTGTTTCGGTATTTCTAAAATTAAATTCTGTGGTATCTTCCATTTTGAATGGAAAAATTACATCAGTCATTGCCAACTTGTTTGTCCTAGATCATTCTTTGAAACCCATTTACAAAGTATTTTTCTGTCTTGAGAGATAACTCTTTGGACACCCCCAGATGACCTTGTAGACCCCACTACCACCACCCTCTCTGTGTCAATGTGTGTGCGCACGCACAGGTGAACACAGACACTCTCAGCATGTTAACATCAAGGTAAGAACAAGATCTATATTATCTGATCATAATTTTGTGGAGTGATTATTGACTCCACACGTGGGCTCGTGATTAACTCCTCGGGGCATGATTTCTCTCTACCACACACGACTAATAATGTGAGCTTCCAGCTTGAATTTTAAAATGAGACTGATGATACATTCCTCATCGAAGTGTCTGGAGGCTTACGTGGATGAAAGTCTGTTTCGAGGACTGGATGAGGTAAAGTATGAAAATCACGGGATATGGATGCACCTTGTCTCTTATCAAGCATCACTGTTAACTGCCTCCAAAGCAGGCATTCTCTCCCTACTTCTAAACAAGTGATTCAGTAATAAGCACATAATTATAAGAAAACATAAGCACTATGGAGGATTGAAACAAAAAGAGGTGAATATAAAATGCATTGAAGAAATTAATATAGTATTTAGAATATGGCTATGAATTTTTTTTAATTTTCAAAGCATTTAATTGTTTATGTAGATCACATGATATTCTGGGACATTAATGCACAAGAATCATTCCACGTTCTTGGATACTTTGTCTCTCTGTGTGATATTCAATCAACTGGCTACATCACAGCCACAGTAGCTAGTGTCCTTATTTGAATCATATCCTTCACCTGTTTGATTTTTTTTCTTGGCTTTCTTTGCTTTCTTTAAGGGATTTGCTGCTTTCTTCCAATTTTTTGTCTTTTCCTCCACTGTTTTAAGGAAATATTTCGTTTCCTCTTTATGGGCCTCTATCATCTTCGGCTTTGTCTGCGTTGGGATGTTCAGGTCTCGCTTATGTAGAACCACTAGTTTCTGGAGGTGCCATATTGCTCTTTATGTTGTTGAATGTGTTCTTTTGCTTCCCATCTCTTCCTACAGTCGGCTCAGGTGGGGCGGTGCTTCAGAGGGTCCCTCTTCCTCCAATTGATGCAGGTAGGGCCTGTGGCTTAGGTGGTCGCTCTTCCTCCGGGTGCAGGCAGGTCTATGCCTCTGTTGAGTGCTGAAAAGGCTCTGAAGCTACTCCAGGTGTAGACAGGGCCAAGGCTCTGGTGGTCGGAGATGGCATGGGGGGTGGCTAGGGACTGTGGGGAGGATGCTCCCAAGTCTCTGAGGCTTTGCTGGTTGGGGGTGAGGCACAGGATGTTTTTCCAGCGTTTAGGGCCTAGAGAGTAGGGCCCTCAAAGCCAGAGACCCAGATACTTACATCTCTAGGTGTAGGCGGGGCCAAGGCTCTGGTGGTCACAGATGCTGTGGGGAATGGTGAGAGTGTGGGGACCCTGCTCCCAGGTCTCTGGGGCTCCTGTAGGTAGGGGTGGGACACTGGATGAGGCTTCAGGGGTCTATGGCCTAGAAAGTAGGACCCTTCAGCCAGGTTACAGACACTCACCTTTCCAGGTGGGGGTGGAGCCAAGACTCCTGTGGTGGCAAATGCCATGGGAGGTGGTTGCCAGTGTTGGGAGGCTGCTCCCAGGTTTCTGGGGTTCTGCGGGTGGGGGTGGGGTGCGGGATGTTCCTCCAGAAGCTAGGGCCTAGAGAGACTCTTTTTGTTTGTTTGTTTGTTTTTAAGAGAGAGACATATGCATTCCAGACAACTTGGATTCACCGTGCAGTGCATGTGAACTTCTGGTTCCTCTGCCTTCAGCCCCTGAACGCTTAGATTATAAGCATGTTCCAGACGCCCAGTTTTTATGTAATTCTGGGGTCAAAGCCACAGCTCCGTGCATGTGAGACATGAATCCTACCAATTAAGCCATAGCCCCACCTCACTTCTTCACATCTTAAACTTTTACACCTATGAAAGTATCACAAGTGCAGCACATTGAATACCTGGGGGTTTTTATTTTTTTAGCAAAAATGAAACTTAAATTTATTTAGCTTATATAAAAACTATATATAAAAGGGAAATGATGTGGTATCTCAAACATGTACACACAGGACAATGTTTACATGGTGTTGAACATAACTTTCTCTTAAAGTATTTATTTTTCTGGGGGAAAAAAACAGTATTTATCAATTTTATTTTTTTTCTTGTTCTTATTTTTCTCTCTCCTCCTCCCTTAGAGAATTTTTCAAGTTTTACAAAATATGATTTCAAAAATTTTATCACATATACAAAAGGTTCTTTTAAGCTACTACATTCTCATAGGTGAACAATATATAGTTAGAAGATATAAGAACATGTACCCTTTGTAATCAAATAAAAATGCAATGCCTCAGTCCATTTGGGCTGCTATAACAAAATACTATAAACTAAGGAGCATGAGAGCAGCAAGTTGCATTTGTCATGGTCTGAACTTTGGGAGTTCAAGAGAGACTTAAGCAGATTTTATGTCTGCTGAGGGTTTATTTTCTGGTCTAAGGATGGTGTCTTCTTGCCTGTCCTCACATGGCCAAAGGGCCAGGCAGCTCCCTGGGGCTGGTTTTATGAGGATACTAATCCCATTAATGAGGGGCCCATGCTCCTGACCTAATCACCTCCCCAAAGACTCCGCCCTCAAATACTATTGCCTTGAGGGTGGAAATGTCAACATAGGAATTTTGGAAATACACAGCCCTTCTGACCACAGCAATCAATCATCTTATTGGCAACACATGTTGGATCTAGAGGAAGAAAACAATGGAAATGCACTGAAATATGTAAAAGGACAAAATTTATTTCTGAAAGGAGATATCAAATAATAAAGTTACTATTTTCCCCCAATTTATATTTGTGTTTGTAGAAAGTTCAATTCAAATGGTACTATGATTTGAAAAAAATAAATTTAACAAGTTATTTCTAACAGAAAAAAATCAGACAAGAATCAAATCTATAGTTTTGAAAAGAAATAAGGAAAGAAAATTGATCTCATATTTAGGTCCCCGAGACATTTTTCATCACAAAACTAAGGTATGTGTCTTGTAACATTTTTGGCAAATGCCAATGGTGAATTTTTTTTCTAAAGTCATCTATATTTTCATCATAAACATACAGTTACTGCTAATATTTAGATATACAGTAAATACAGAAATTAACACAAAGTTTCAGGCCATTGCATCACTACAGCCTGCTTGATTGCAGGATGGCATTATGCCACAGAGTTATGGGTACCTCATTATAAAATTGTAGGTGGACTTTTCTTCCCACCTGCCAATTTCCAGATAACTGACATCCATGTCAGTATGGGTGACTTAGTATGAATTATAAACCTTCGACCAATAGCTCATGCTTATTACTAGCTAACTCATACAACTTAAATTAATACATTTCTATTAATCTACATTCTGCTACAAGAGTTTACCTCTCTTTTATCATATGTCTCCGTTTTCCCCTATGTGCTGCTATGATAACTTCTTTGACTCGGCTTTTCTTTCCACTATCCTTAGTCTGGTTCTCCTGCCTAATGTTATCCTGTCCAGCTACTGGCCACAGCTTCATTATTAAACCAATCACTGCGTAAAGGAACATTCCACATAAAAGTGAGGTGGAAGCTCCCTGACCAACAGGGTTATGTACAGATCTGAAGAAACCACTAAAAAAGACACAGTGGTGTTGTGAAGATAATGTTATTATATTAAGTGCTGTTATTTAGTTCTTTGGAGATTGTAATTAATTTTAGATACAAAATAAATTTCAGTTCTCTACAAAGCTTGGCTGTCACAAAATAAGGTATAAAAAATTTTAAAAACCTATAAAATATACTAAAATTTAGCAAATCTAGTGTGCTAGTCAGTTTTTGTTGTCTTGACATAATCTAAAATCATAAGGGAAGAGAAAACCTCAGTTGAGAAAATACTTCCAATCAGATTAGCCTTTAAGCAAGTCTGTGGGGTATTTTCTTTATTAACAATAGGTAAGGGAGGACCCAGCCCATAATGGATGGTGAAACTCTGGGCAGGTGTCCTGGGTTGTACTATAAAAGCAGATTGATTGAGCCATGAAGAGCAAGCCAATGAGCAGCTTTCCTCTGGTAATGAACTGCAATCTGTAAGCCCTCTCCTTCCCATGCTGATTTTGGTCATGGTCTCTATCACAGCAATAGAAACCAAACTAGGACATCTATATAGTAGGGGACCTACTTTTATGGTATAAATTATAAATGTCTGCATAAAAAAGGTATCTGGGAGAGACATCTAGACAGGAACAACAGCTGTATTTGAATGATGAGCCTATGGAGAACTCTTTATCTGAATCAGCTTGTCTGCCTTTTCCAAGAATGTTACAAAAAGCATATTTTAACTGTTGAAAGATGTTATTTGGAACATAAATCAAGATAAAACAACTACACTGAGGGCAAATATGGGAATCTAAAACAAGCATGGCATTTCTTAAGTTCTTAGGGAGCATGAAGCACCTAATCCAAGGTAAGCAAGGATTCAAAAAAAAAGTTCATGAGAGAAAGTTTAAGTTATTTCTAAGGAATAAGTAAGAGAGAGGCAGAAAAAAGGAGCTCAATGACACTGCATGGGATGAATGAGGAAAGCACTGTGTCAGTGCCTAGGCAATACTTGGTATAAAAGGAGAGATAATAGACCAGGCGGTCATGGCTATTGCCTTTAGTCACAGCACTTGGGAAGCAGAGGCAGGTCTCTGTGAGTCTGAGGCCAGCCTGGTTTACAGAAGTAGTTCCAGGACAATCAGGCCTACACAGAGAAACCTTGTCTCAAAAAGATGAGAGAGAGAGAGAGAGAGAGAGAGAGAGAGAGAGAGAGAGAGAGAGAGAGAGATACAAGAAGTTCAAGGACAGATCCTCAGAACAAAAAGGAAGAAAAATGAGATAAAACAGAGAGGAGGAGAAAAAGAAAGAAGAAAGGAGAATGAGAAAGAATTAATACAGATAAGAAACAGATGGGGGACTACAAAAAGACAAGTAAAATATTTTTCTAGATAATAATAAAAAAATGATAAATCTTAAGGTAAGTGAAATGTGGTTATCATGTGAAACAAATCATCAAAAATTCTTATCTATTGTCTACCATTAACATATACTCAGTTCCTCCTGTATTTCCTCCTGCTGTTTATCCTGATCTCTATTTCTTTTGAACTCTAAAGTGGATTCTTCATCAGCACATGACCCTGTAAGGACAGTCCATGTGCCATTGCTGTTAGTACACACACACGATGCACAGTGAGATGGCTCAGGGCCACGTGTAACTCCAACTGAACTGCCCAACCTTCCAAGCTACCTCGGTACTGGTACAAAAGGAACCTACTTCCCATCTCAGTCAAAATGTTTACTATACTATTTGAGTTCTTACTTTAAAATCTACAAGTTAATAAATGGATTGAGCATCACACTCAGAGCTAAGAAAATAAATAGTATGACTGTTACTTGCTACAGGAAATGTGATTTGATCTGGTATATTTCCACTCATGTTATAAATCCTCATTTACAGCGCTGAATATAAATATCTCCTTGTATACTAGGAAAAGATTTTTCCTGAAAAGATGATATTTTTATCTATCTAAATCTGAATAACCAAAAACAAATATGTATGCATATTGTGTATATATGTGTATGTATATATATATATATATATATCAAATTAAAAATAAAACATCTCTGTTTTCATGAACCACACTGACCACATCGTTTGCTTCTTTTGGCAAAGGTACAGAACCTAATGTGTAAAAATAAAAAGCTCATGTTTCACCTCAAAAAAGATTTTTAATAAAAAATACATATACAGCATATTTGAGGAATGTTGTTTATTACAACTTGGTAAATATTTTTAAAGGCTTGTTTTGACAGAAGCTGTGTTTCTTCTAAGAAAAGAGGTTTGCGGGGAAAGTGTAGCAGCCTAGCATATGCAAATCAGCAGCGTTTATGAACTGGAAAGGAAGAACCTGGCATACAGCTGTGTAGGACATACCGTGAAAACGTACAACTCCCTGGTAAAACTGCACATGGATGTCTCAGAGTGAAGTTACTGTTTTTCTTAGATCATCCCTTCCTGGTCCTTACATGGTATTACATACAAATGCATTGTATAGAAGATACAAAGGTCCCAGGAACTGGAAACCAGAAAATAATTATGTATGTTACAAGAAGATCTAGTACATAGTTTTAATAGGTACTTATCTTAGTACACTTAAACAATATTTGGTATAGAGAAAGGAGCCTATATAAAACAGACCAAAATCGCATCTGTTCAGTAAAGTATACCAGTGTCCGCATTACCTGGAACCTGATTAGAATGCAAATCCTTATGCTCCACCTAGACATAATGAAGTGTAGACTCTGGAGGTGGACTCCAGAACGTGGTTGCTTGGCAAGCCCTTCAGCTAATGCTAGGATTTATAATAATGCTGCAATCCTCATAAATGCGCGCATCTATTTACTGCACACAATCTTTCCTTTCCATCTGCACCACTTTTTTCCGTTGTCCTCTGGCAGGTAGCTGTAGAGACAAAAGTGTAAGCTGAAAATCTGTCAGAGAAACAGTGAGAGGCATTAACAGCACTTGCAGGTGGAAATGTGTCATACAGAGCTTCTCTTGAAAATCCTGAAAGCAGAAGAGAGAGCAAGACTAACACCAGGGACAGGAAGAAAAAGCAAGGAGAGCACAGATTGAAGGAAGACGCTAGGAATTAAAAAAAAAAAAGAGGGGTATTTGATCTGTGACTAAAAATTGCAGACTATTAAGATTTGCATGTATTGTTTTGTGTTTAAAATGTCCTCCATGGACTCATGTTTTGAAAGTTTGGACCCCAGCTAAGTGGTGCATTTTGGGGAAGCTAAGCAGTCTTTGAGCACAGGGCACAGCTGGTAGACACAGGCTAATAGAGGTAGGTCTTTGGAACTGCATCCTAGCCTCACTTCCGGCCCAGATCTCTGCTTCATGACTACAGAAGTATGAATACACTGTTACCATCTCCCACCACCGCAGCTGAGCCATTCCAGACACCATATTGTTTTCACAAGGAACTGAACTGTTTGTCAAAAAAGTCTCTCATCCTTAAGGTACTTCTCCTAGGTGTTTTTTAAGAAAGGTAAGTAGTGCAGATTGTAACATGATCAAAGGAAAGAATGGATGCGATACATATGCACAGTATGAGTGACCTATAAATGTTTAGATTAAGAATAAGTAGCAAACATCTACATAAAGCATGCATCTTATCAAGAGTAAGAAAGAACTAAAGTATGGGCTGGAGAGAAGACTGCATGGCTAAGAGCATTTGCTGTTAACAAGGACCCAGGTTAGGTTTCCAGCAGCCACATGTTGGTTCACAAGCATCCGTGACTACAGTTCTAGGGAATCCTACACTTTGGATCACAATGGCTCCTGGACCCTTAAAAGGGGCTCATGATATACATGGATATACTCAGGCACATATATACACATAAAATAAAATAAATAAAAAATTAATAACTAAAATGAAATATAATTCTATACATTTTAGAAATATATTTAGATTGTATGAAGTGATATAAAAGGGAAAGAATGTCAGTTTGAACCCAGAAATTTCTTTTTGCAGTGGTCAGCAGTGACAGAGACTCATAACTGAGCGAACTACAGAGAAAAAAAATGATTATCAAGTGCCCAGACATAAATAGGGCATCTATAACTCTCACAAGTTTATCAGAGAAGAAAAGTTAGAAAAAGTGGAAAGGCCAGGGGAAGCGAAAAGAGTGATGTGGAATGCTGACTTCCAGGCAACGCATGGCTGGTGCACACTTAACCCACAGCAGCTGGGATTGCCTGCACAAGACCTACACAAGATTGGCCTCATCCACACCCTGTCATAAAAATGGGAGGAGCCAAGGGGTTCCACACTTCCCTGAGTATTTATATGTAGTAATGGTTGATGGGAGGAGATAGACCTTCTTCAGTGATGTAGCTACTGGTATACTGCCCTGTTCCTGAAAACAACCCTAATGAAAGCATTGGGTCACAAAAAGCAAGACATGAAAAGTAGAAGGGAATTGGCTGGCAAGAAGAAGATTGACAAGAGTGGAAAGATGACAAGGGAGGGCAAAAGGGTGCAGGGTGAACATGATTAACATACATTATGTACATGTAGGGACGTGCCATACTCGAACCCGTTACTATCTAAATTCAATATGTGCTAATAAAAATGTTGAATAAAAAAGCAAAGCAAGAGAACAGCGAACAGAAGGCTTGGAATGATGACTATATAAAAACCAGGAAGAGCCATCACTGAAGAGAATCACGTGGCCATATGGAAGTTACCAGGAAGACTTCATCTTCACATTAAGTGGTGGGTCCGTGACTGCCTAGCTCATTGTATTAATTATGGATTAATTAATTAATTAAGACAGCCATGAATAATAATGACCAAGAATTATAAGTGTCCAATTTTACATACTTGATACCCATTAATAAATTATAGAGATTATAACAATGAAATCAAAAAATATTCATTTGAAAAGTTATCCTCACAGTCAATCCCCCAAAAAGAAATTGCCGTTAAGAATAAGGTGTTAATATAACAGAAAGTCTCCCTGTACAGAAATAAATTATATATAAATATGTATAGTCTTTCTTGATGAGTTGTTTCTATGTAACAGTGAAAAAATAATAGGCAATGATGTCATTATTTTGGCGCCACATTGTTCCCCATCATTGTTTCTCCGTTCCTAAATTTTCAGGATGTTCATCTGTACGGAGCAGATATAGAGGGGCACCTCCCTTAGCAACCCTACATATAACTTTGCTCAGTCAAACCACTGCTGTCAAACCTGACCTCGACTGTGTCATATTGCCCAAGGCCTTTCTTCTGCTGCATAGCAATGAGTAACAATTATTCAAATCGACTAATTAATCCCTACTAATGAGCTACCGTTAAGTCCTCTTTGGATCAGGTTTAACCTGGTTGAAATGTGTAGCTTCTTGAAAAGTCCTTAAGAGTACATGAATGCTTGAAACCTGGTACTCTGTGGTATGCCATACAGAAGGAGCTACTTCAGATCAGAGTTTTTCCTCAAAGCACATCACCTGATAAGCACTTTATCTTACTCACATGCAGGATGGTCTCAGTGGTGAGGTGTTTTTTTTTTAATTTATTTATAAAGAAAGCTTAAATTTGTATTTTGTTTTGCAATTTGTTTTATTTTTTCATTACGAGGTATGTGGGGGTAGATGGATATGCAATTGTGAGTGCCAGAAGAAGCTAGAAGAGGTCAGAGGTTGTCAGGTCCTCTACAGCAGGAGTGACAGAAAGTAGCAGACATTCCTAACCACTGAGCCATCTCCCAGGTGGCTATACAGAAAATTTGAAAGGAGGGATATGTGTCCTATAAAGAAATGGCAGTTGCAACAATTGATTCTAGAAACATGTATCTTAATATCGCTAACCCCCAAACCATGATAAGTAACGTCTGATAGTAGTACCAAGAGGATTGCCCCATGCTCGCTCCATTTCCCTGGGCCTTAATTCAAAGCTTTATCGAGATTCTAGTTCTCAATTGTTATCTAAATGCTTACAGATTTTATGTGAATGCTGTTTATTTGACCATCGTTGCCTTGTGTATGCCATTAGGTTTCATCTTTTTCTTTCTCAGTGCAATGAAATGAAGACTGGGCACTGTAAAATTAGGGATAGATGCACTTTCTAATGATCTAAAAATATTCAATTATATTCACTTTCAAAGAAATAACATCTATAAAACAACATAAACTCACATCCTTATCTGTCTTGACTCAAATATCTTTAGACATTTAAAACTATGAGCATCTCTTTCTCCATTACACACGAGCAAGAATTCCTTCAGGGTAGGTAATGATTTTTTTTTCTCAACAATACAAGCAAAACACTAAAATGGATTTAGCTCAAGGCTTTGCAAAAGGGCATTTGCCTTTACATTATGATCAGATGGTCGTATTCTTGAGAAAATTCTGCACAACCTGAAGATATAAGTATAATAAAAATTACTAAACCATGGAACCAAAGTTTGACGTAGAAGGGCCAAACTTCACTTCTATTAAAGGGAAAAGGAAACATGATCATATATTCACCAGCACAGACTCAAGCAACATACCAATAAAAAGTCCATGGGAGGCTTTAGAACCTTATTCAAAGTTGTGGAAGAGCATCCTGTCCCACACCAAATCAGTGTAGACATTTGCTATATGTGGTGCGCGTTATGAGTATTGAGGGGATAGAAATTATACACATAAGAGGATACTACCATGAGAAATCACAATTCTCCAGTCTGAACATGTACAACATTTAAGACACCTTATTCTTGGCATTTTGCTGAGAACACTATCAAAAGTAACTGGACAGTTTATTGTTGACTTGCTCTCAGTAGATCTAATTTATAAGAGATGCAGGTGAAATTTTTCCAAATGCTCAAGATTTAGACATTTTATCACACACTGTTCAAGATCTGACTGGCCTTGGTCTACTTTCTCATCCCAGCAGCAAACTACCTCAACGTATCAAATTCTGTACCAGCTCTGTGTAGCTGTATAACAGTTTAGCTCAGAATAAGACTGCCTTGCCCTGCCACACTACTGATTCTGTTCCAGGCTTGGTTCACCTCTGTTTCTCAGTTCAAACTGTCTCATTAACCTGTACTTAGTATATTGTCGGAGACTGAATCTCAAGGTTCAACTAGGGGTAAACCTGCTTCCAGGTCTACTCTGGGTCTCCAGCATGTCTAAGGTCTCCCCCTCTCCATTCCAAGAAATATCAGGCCATTGTCCAGTTGAACTGTCCACTGGGGTGTTCACAGCTCCATGGTGCTGCCTTCAGGGCAAGAATCAGAATGAGGAAAAAGAGAGAGCCAGGAATTATAGCCTCTTTGTAGCCTGATTTTGGAAGTGAGAGCTGTTTCTTTTGCTGTATTCTAGCCATCAGAATTAAGCCTTGAGTTTCAAGCACAGGCAATTTGAGAGCAGGAGTAGGGGTGAAAGACATTGAGGCATAGGCATAGAATGCTAAGGAGTCATGTGTGAACCACTGTCCAGGAGTTACAGACAATTCCCAGATACACAATACTCAATTTCAGGTTTATCTGTGGTTAGTTTGGTAATTGCAGAGACATTTCATCTAGATAGATGAGAAATCTCAGTACATCTAGAATGTAAGAAAAGATTCTTCTGAACAAATTATTTTAAACAGCTATCCTAAAAACAGCATAGTTAGTCACTTGTGAGTGGAGGTCTCATTGCAAGAAGTAAGTTCAGAAAATCAGCAGTGGGGGGAGGAATCATATTGATAGCTCATCTGTTTCTTGATTACCACATTTTCCTATTTCTTATCTTTTATGCTGTAAACTATTAATAGTTACTATAAATGAAGACCACATTTCATTTTGGGCCACCAAAACCCAAATAATCACACAGAAACTATATTAATTGCAACACTGTTTAGCCAATGACTTAGACATATTCCTACCTAGCTCTTATATCTTAAATTTACCCATTTCTATTAATCTGTGTATCACCACCAGGCTGTGGCTTACCAGTAAGGTTCTGGCGTCTTTCTCCTTTGGCAGCTACATGGTGTCTCCTCAACTCAGACTACTCTCTCTATATATCTCTATCTGGATTTTTCACCTGTCTATATTCTGCCCTGCAATAGGCCAAAGCAGCTTCTTTATTAATCAATGGTAATAAAAACATATTATATATATATTTATATATATATATTATATATATATAAATATACCATATAGAAGAGAATCCCACATCAAGTTTATACTAATCTAGAACAGATTTCCTCATTTTCACAATCTTATGAACCTCAGAACCCCCATGTTTTGAGGAATCATGTGAAAGAGAATGACTGTGGAGAGAGAAAGGTGGGGAGAACAAGAAAGGTGATAGGGAAGTGTGGTATGAATAGAACAGTAGTAGGAAAGGAGGCTTCATGGTACCCAGACCTCTGCTTGTGAAAAGCAGCACAAGGCAATGAGATCTTATCTGAGGGAGGCTCTAGAGTCTTTCATTGTAAAAAGTTACTGTGGGGTTGAATGAAATTGAGTTTCAATTCACAGTTACGTAAAACACGAAAAAAGGCAAATAATGGAACTCTTGATAATCAGCATAGGAGCCCCTGAGAACAAAAAGCAGAGCAAATAAATATTAAGAGCAGCCAGTGTACAGAAGGGAAATGGGTCGCAGTTAAAGGCAAAGGCGAATTGCTTAGGGCTTGGAATGCTCAATGGCTCCACCCCCTTGAAGATGGAGAGAATGGCTGAGAATCTTATATGTATTCATTTATGTTCTAGAAGTACAAGAAAGATCTCTACATTCAAATAAGGAATTAGACACAGGAGAGTCTTTGCATCCCTTCAGACATATAGGAGGACATCTTGAGAAATGAAGCATATAGACAATGGCTGTTTCACTTTTGTTTTGGGTTTATTGATTTTCATATCTGTGAATGTTTTTACTGAATGTATGAATATGTATCAAGGGCGTGACTGGTGGCCATGAATGTCCAAAGGCTGAATCAGATCCCCTGAATTGTGGCTATGGATGGTTGTGAGCTGCTGGGTTGTGGGCTGCTGTGGGTGCTGGGACCTGATGCGGGTCCTCCACAAGAGCAGTAAGTGTTCCTAATCAATGAACCATCACTTCAGCCCTGGGGTTTCACTTTTAAGGATCATTCTAATCAGTTTTTGTATGCATGGAAAATACCAATATTTAAATTATGAACTAGTTAGACTTGATGATTCCTTGGATACCACATTTCCTTCCTTTGGTTCATCTTTTGTGCTGTGAGCTACTAACTGACTATGCTAATCTTAGAACAGATTTGTTTATTGTGATAAACTTAAAGAATTAAAAGTCATGTGATAGACACTGTCTATAGCACTGGTTCTTAGCCTGTGGTTTACTACTCCTTTGGCGTCTGAACAACCTTTTCACAGGGACTGCCTAAGGCCATCAAAAAACACAGATATTACATTATGATTCAAAACAGTAGCAAAATTACAATTATAAAGTAGCAGCAAAAGAAACATTATGTTTGCGGGTCACCACAACATGAGGAACTATATTAAAGGACAGAAGCTTTAGGAAACTTGAGAAACACTGGTCTATAGGATGTTTACATTGTTTCTGGCAATTAATATCAAACTCACTTTTTAAGATTTGTTTTTATTTTATTCATGTGTATATTTGTGTGTCAGTTTTACCACTTTCATGAAAGATCTTACAGAGACTAGAAGAGGACATTGGAACCCCAGAAGTTGAAATTACGAGTGGTTGTGAGTTGTCCAGTGGGGGTGCTGGGAGCTGTGGTCAGGTCCTTTCCAAAGCCATAATCACACTAAACAATCTCTTCGCTCCCCAAACCTGTTTGTTTTAAGAAAACAGCATATACTCATTATTCAGGGGCAAATGCACATCCATGCCATGCTGACCTATCTGATTTCTTGTTTATTTCATCATCACAAATATGATACATGGTTAAAAACATGGTCTCATGATATTCGTCATGCATTTATGCTACCCTGCCTTCTTGTAATTATATTACTTCAACCACCTTACAAGTTGAATATTTATTCATGCAATAGGTATTTATTGAGTTCTGACTTGTTATGTGCTTGGAATGTCAGGTCCTGGAGCTTCAAAGATGAATTGGGCAGCAGCCATGTCTTTAAACTCAGACCATTTTTCACAGTAGGGAAAATAATAATAATTTTTTTGCTTGAAAGTCATTCTTCACTATCAGTCACAATGAAGTTGTTCCATGGACCAAAATGGTTGATATTTCCAAAAACCCTGAAACATATGCTTTGAGAACATCAACTTGTTACACTATATAGAAGTCATGAATAAAAGAGTATATGGAATATTATCATTGCTGTTCTTTGTTTTATCAATGTATCTTTTTCCTGGCTAGCCCATTTTGAAAATGATTTCCCCATGTCCCTTACGATCCCTTTGATTGTGTTGACCAATGTCAGGAAGCATCCCTAATATTAGATTCCCAACTAGAATGCCTAATCACTGCCAACTTGGCAGGATCTGGAATCACCTGGGAGACACACCTCAAGGCATATCTGTGACAGTGCTTGCAGAGGTTTAAGTAGGGAAGAAAGAGCACCCCTGAAAGTGGGCAGCATCCTCTCATGGCTTGGTGTCCCAGACTAAATAAAAATGGGTATAACAAAGAAGGTAACTGAGTCCCAGAAATCACCTTTCTTAACTACGTGACTACAAATGTGATTTGACCAGTTGCCTAGTACTATTTTCATGCCCAGCACACAAATGAGACTCTACCCTCAAAACAGGAACCCAAACAGCCTCTCCCTTAAATGTCTTGTGTCAGTTATTTTGTCGCATCTGAGAGAAAAGTAATACACCAGTCATGCCATGAAATGTGTCAGAGAATACACAAGTGTCAGAACACATATATATATCAGAGAACACAAAGCTAGCTGATGTCCTCAGACCTTGTGCAGCCACAGTCACAGCCGTGTGTGCTCATCATGTCAATGACTGGAGTTGCTGCGCAGACTCTGCACTATTTCCTATGTCTTCTTCAACCAGTGCGCAGTGAAGGTCTATCAGATAAGCCCCACATCGCCCCTGTGCCTTGCAGCAGGCCTACATCAAAGAGGAACTGCAGCTCACTTGCATTTCAATTCTGAAGAATTGGGATAATCATGTTTTTCATACTTTATTCTATGTTCTATGCTCTCTTATGTGTCCATCCTCCCCACACACACATGTTGGTCCCTATCTAATCCTAGAGACGGGACAGTCAGAACCAATGTACCAGCTGATCTCTGAGTTTTCTTTAGTTATTCCTTACCAAGCTGGCATGCTTCTAATAATTCCCATCTCCCACAGAGCTTCTATTGAAGTAGTTAATGGAACCAGATGATGGTTATGTCCATCTTACCCATGGTTTATTCTACAAAGCTAAAATTCTAAGGGATGCTAATGTTTTACTCCAGTAAGAAGACATTCAAAAATATTTGTTGCTAGTAGGAACATTTAATAAGTGAATATATAGTATGAATGCTTATTGTTCAAATACATTTAACAAAGACTTCCTTGGTGAACTGAAGGTCCTAGGGGGATTTGAAACTGTCAAAGATACATGGCATTATATTCCACAAGCACATGATGAGTTTGATGGTTTTTTGTTGTCAAAGCTGAACTACAGTGGTCTACATTACTTGAACCAACAATTTGGAAGGTGTAAATGTTATGATAATTATTTTTCTCTGACATGGAAATAGAAGCTGACCAGCCTTGAGAACTATTTTCATCACTGTTTTGAGGAGAAATGTTTGTGAATGCAGCTTCCTGCTCTTTAGTTAAATGTCTTAGCAATCATTGTTAACTGTAACACATTTACATAAAACACATAAGCAGACATACTTTCAAAGTTTTATATCCTTCCAGTGGATCCTAAACTCAGCCCGACATATTGTTATTCTCGATCTAAAATAATAACAAAAACAACTGTCTCTTATGGATAGCATCTAAACATTCAACAAGTTTCTTTGGTTCAAAATGTTTTGCTAACACTGGTTCATATTATCCCACTATGGTGATGAAGGAAAAAACATTGCCATTTAATTAAAGAACTGGAATAAGGCCCATACATAGATAGATCTCTAATTTTAGTAAGAGCCATGATAATAAAAGAGGAAATTTCAAACTCATAAAATGCTGAAGGCCGGAGGGAAAGCTGCTTACTTTAGTATTTTCTTTGTCAATATGCTATTAAAAATCTTTCAGTGTTTGTTTCACTGAAGATACCACGTTCTGGAAAGCAACCAACTCAGAAAGTAGTTCAAAGGTTAGTTACAAGATAAGCTAATAGCTGTGCTAAGCTATTACTTTGTAGAGCCAATAAAAAAAAGAAGAAATAAACTATATTATTTCCACAATTTGTACAGCCAGCCCAACAATGCCAAATCAATAATAAAACATTTTTATTTAAACGTCCCCCTCCTTTGCTCTTTCTGCTTGTGAAATTTTATCCCGGTGGGGAAATCTCCTCAGAATACAGCATAAATATAAAAAAAAGCGAGAGTAGACAATGTAATAAATGTTTTATTTTCATTTGTTAATAGATGGTGGAGTTCAGCTCACTTGGGGTCTGACCCTATTCTACTCCGTGGACAATGTTTCTTAAATACAGCTTTCATATAAGGCCAGCCATTTCCAGCATCTCCCCTCGCCCCAGCTACCCTTTCACACACATCCACAAACAAACAGGGATGGCCGTGTAGCTTTAGTTCATAGAATTTTATATCACGGTGCAAGTCCAGATCTTGAGCCATCATAATAACAGGAAGAAAGGCCTGATAAAATTCATGATCCAATATATGTAGTCCCTAGACTATGGTATTGGGTAAAAACTTTTAAGATTTTCTTGGAAATATTTATGTCAATAGCAACTGCTAATAACAAACAATAAACACGCCCGATCTTTACTGCGATGTTTTCACCTAGGCTACGCAGTGAGATTGCCCATAAATATGAAGATTTGATAGGTTTGGAGTGTGGGCCAAGAAACTGTCATTTTTGAAGTTCCACAGGTGTTTCTGATAAAATTTTAAGGTCGAAAGCCATCAGTCTATTAAACCCTTACTGTGTGCTGAGCCCTGTGCTAAGTGATTTACACTCATTATCGCCTTAAATCCTCATTACTGTGTTGGCCAAGTTTTATTATTTCACAGATGAGGAGACTAGCACAGAGGGAAGCAGAGTAACTCTCTCAAAGGCTCCCAAAGCTGGAATTTAAAGCGAGATTTCATATATGTGTGGGAAGGCAGCTACACCTGATTCTGGATCTCATCGTATACAGTCATGTCCTCAAGCAAACTAAAACTAAGGCTAAGATAGAGTGGGATCACGAGAATTCAAAGCAAATCAGCAAATGGTGTTTCCAAATGGCCTCTTTTGCTGGCTTCCGTGACCCACCATGACCTTCTACCCAACAGCCCAGCCATCATTTCCAGTGGAAACTGATTTAGGTACCCAGACGCTGAGCTCTGAACTCCATGGGTCACGTCTGGTTTTGCTGTACCCTGTGGAACACAGTCACCCTGATGTCTCCCAGGACCTGATGAAGGATCCACAAATATCTGTTAAATAAGTACCACGAAGTTAGTCCTCTCCCTCCCTCCTTCCCTCCCTCCCTCCCTTTGTCTCTTTCTCTGTCTCTCTGTCTCTCTCTCTGTCTCTCTCTCTGTCTCTGTCTCTCTCTGTCTCTGTCTCTCTCTCTCTCTCTCTTTCTCTGTCTCTCTCTCTCTGTCTCTCTCTCTCTCTGTCTCTCTCTCTCCCTCTCTGCTGATTATCATCTGCTGGTTTTTTGGAAGCACGTCCTCCTTCCTAGCTCTAACCGCTCTCTAACCTCTCAGATTTCAGAACCTCTACTACCAGGCTCCCAGGTTCCTAATCACCTTCGCTCTTAGATCACAGGCTGAACCAAACACTTTCTGATCTCACTTCAGGGAGCTTGATTATTCTCTGGCAGCTCTCTCAACCAGGTGGTGTCCCGGGCCAGTAAGGCCCAGCATTCTGTTTCTTCTACGTGACCTTTCAGACCATAGTACAAGGCTGTCCTTCAGTGCTTGTCATGAATGTGGATCGTGCTAATATAATCCATACACTACATGTTTACATCTCCCTTACAGAAAAGGGAAGGGAGAAGACAAAAAGCCGTTTATTCATACGGCTCTGAGGACTATGTAGGGGGTTGGCGGGAAGACTGTCATATTAGAGAGTTTTTATGTCTAATTTAAATACAAACACCCAGACCACCTAAAATATGAATGTGAACCCAAGTTCATGGGGCCCAGTAGAGAATTAACCCTCTGCGACTGCCCACCTTTCAAGGTAAACAAAAGCTTATCCTCTGTATTTAGAGTGGGAAACACCTGAACAAAAAAGTCTCACCCTTCAGATGTGAATTCTGGGTACTTTCAGTCTAAGGAAACACTTAATATGAGCAAAATATGTAAAAGTCAGGAATTGCTGATTGAAGCGGGATCTTGATAAGGGTGGACAGTATTGGTGTGGTGCCTTGACAAAGACCTCTGCTTCTTGCATATGATTGTATGGTAATCTTACCCAGCTAGTGTTTTCTTAATGTCCTGGGGAGCCTGATCATTGTAAATTACCTGTGACATCTCATTAATCCTCTTTTTCCTCACAAACGCATAATTAATGGTAACATTGACAATAATACACAAATTAGCTAAGTGACGCTTTATGGTGTTGGTTTTGATTAACGTCAGGAACCCAAAAATGACATTAATGTAATGCAGATCCCAAAAGGCAGTATGCACTTTGACCCCAGACATACATTTCGTTTGCACCATCACCAAGATTAATCCTCCCTCTGGATGAAGACAAGACAAAACTCTGGCCACTGGCAGTGTGTGCCCGGCTGTCGGAAAACAAACCGCCTCGACTGCATTTGTGTAAGAAGGAAATCTTAACGCATAGAAAACAACAGCAGAGTGTCATTTCCCATTGTCTAGTTAGGACAAAGATAAATGAGCCCCTGTCAGCCTGAGATCAACTGCTTCTCCACTAACTTCTATTATCTGCTTATTTGTGGACCAGCGTTTAATTAAAAATATACCTAGATATGTGAACCACAGGACAAACTGATTGAAACTACTTCCCTTTCCACTATAAATGAGGTGTTTGGTTTTTTTAAAAAAAATAATAATAATAACAGTGAGCTGCATATGCATTTCAATGTGCAGGCTCTCTCCAGGATAAATTCTTATTAACCACAAGAAGGTGCAGGGGAAAAAAAATCAATGAATGAGGAAATAAATATCCTTTGTCTCTGACTTGAGTAGTAAGGAGAAAACCCAAGAGGGCATCAGGACAACGTAAAGTTAGCTGTGGAAGTGAGGAAGGCGGGAAGGAAGGTGATGCTAATTCAAAGACACTTTTTCCAGGTTACAAAGGCGAGACCCACGCTTGCAGTCAGCCAGAGAATGACCCTGTTGCAGCAGCACCAGTTTCTAAGTTCAGGTTTAGGCATGAGATGTTCTTAGACTGCTGCTTCATTAGTCGTGATTTTCACAAATCCTAGTCGAGTGTTCCGTCTTTCTAACACCCTAAAGAGGTGGTGTATGCTAATTCTTTTAAGATGAAACTCCCCCTTTTCTTCATAACAATTATTTATAACTGAAAACCCCTAATGGTATATATAGTTTTGGAAAATAGTGTAATAGCGCCATTCTTGATGAATTTGACATCTATTCATTTAGGCTATTTTTCAAAGGGTTGCAACTAAACCTCAGTCCTGGCTAATGACCATATTCCGTTTCAGTAATGGAGTAGGAAAAAAAAGCCATATTTCCGTGCTTTGTTCTATTATTCACGTAAATAACTACCGTGTGGAGAATGCTTTATGGAGAAAAATATATAACACATAGAGCAATGTTTTAAAAAATTTGAGCTAAATCTACTAGAACTGAAAAGATCACCAGAATTACAAAACAAAAAAAAGCATGTGTATCATGTTGGGTTTTTTTTTTAAAGGTATTTATAAAAACAAAACAAGAATATCCTAAAAGAACATTTTAGTTGCTATGGGCATGTACTTTCAATTATAATATCCCCTAATTCCCTCCTGCACCCCCCACCCAGATGAAAACAGACTACTTTACAATTGCTTTTCCTAACAATTTAATTTTGAAAAATCTCTCATCTGTCCCTACTTGCAGTACATTTGCCTTATGGCTATGTTTAATCTCATTTCTTTTCTTTTTTTTTTCTTTCATATTTTTTGGTTAGAGTTATGGGGAGAATAAGCATCTATTTGCAGAGGATTTTCCATGGTTGCTCATCTAAATATTATTTTTAAATGGAGAGCGGCTCATTTCTTTTACATCAACATATTAAGTGTTAGTCCCACGGACTTGTGGCAGCACACAAATCCTATGTAAAGCAGACAAGAATTGACTAGGACGGGGGTTCCTCTCCAGTTCACAGTTTCACTGCTCCTAACCGAACCATAAATTGAGATTATAACAATAAATTATTTTTATGATTTGGGGAGGAATAGGATGGGTTGAGTTTTCAAAGCTCTTTAGGTTCAGTTCACATGTTCATGGGACCAAAGATAACCCAGTGTTAGAAGAAATTAAAACTGGCTCTTTATTAAATAGAGCTCCAAGGTAGGTACAGTACCAAACTAGTACTTGATAAATATACTAGAAATACTTCATTTCTTTATACTGCAAAACCAAATAGGATGATTGAAAACTTCAAACACAAAGAAAGGGGAAAAAAAACTTAAACAAACCACCCTGACAATCTTTTAATCAGAGCCATTGTTTACAACATGGCTTTAAGGTCGTCGTGGCAACATGTTTAACTCGTTAACAACACTCGCCCCGCTATGAAACTTCTTTCTTGGGCCGTTTGATTCGTCTATAGCTGAAATCACCCCAAATGCCTTCATTGACATTTTTCCAACAGTCACAGTGGCTCTTAGAGCAAATGTATCATTTTCTCTTTTCATCTTCAGTTCTCAGAGAGCAATCTGTGAAGCCATAATTTTACACGAATCTCTTTCCAGGTTTAAATGCAATACACTAACTTTTAATAAGATCCCTGAGGTGCAGCAAATAAAGAGGCCGCTTGTGGGAAAGTGTGTTTTCCTAAGAGTTTAATCGGATATTTCCACATCACAACATTATGTAGACATGTTTTTTGGCTTTGAAAACATAATCTTATCAGGGGGTAGTTGGTGTAAAATTCCTGTCTGTTTTCTTACCTTTGAATCTGAGCTCTATTTATAAGGCTCCATGAGCGATGTCTCCAACTAAGGCGTTTCCTCACTGTGGTGTTTTACATGAGCACAGTTAATAAGAAAACACACAACAGTGTGTGCAGGATGTCAGTTCAGCTCCCCAGACAGTCCAACCTCATCAAAGTGTACCCTTCCCATTGGGGAAAAAGACGTGACGGCATGGTTAAAGCTGCGTCTGACTTTGTCTTTCTGGTATTTTCCTCTTGCTGAAATAATCTTTTCAAAATAAACAAAGAAGATGGATTCTCCGTCTTTTATTTGTGTAAACCAGTGAAGGTAGGACTCCCTAGGAGGGAAACACACACTTCTTCTCTTCTCGTATGGAAAAGCTGAAGAAACTTGCTGTGGCCAAGATGTGAACATTTAATCCTCCTGACTGGCTTTTAAAATGCAACTGTGGATTTTCCATAAATCTGTGTGGTGACATATTTCATAACATTACATAAGATCTTCCGTGCCCTTTTTTTTTAACTCTTGCAAGAGTGGTCTGCAGAAAGTCACACTGTTACACTGCACTATTTCAACAAGTTAATTTTCATTTGGATGCGAATCTCCAAGTTGTGGGAAAATAATTGTTACTAGATCATAACAGACTTACCTGTTGCTCTCTGAAAATTCCCACCATCAAAAAGTGTGGTTTTTATTTCAGTTTTTAGAACATCCCCTCCCAACCCCTGAGGGGGCAGGGAGTGGGTATAAACAGGCCCTTTGAATTTGCATTTGCCTTCTGAGCTTTGTTGTTCTAGACAAATGGAAATAAAGTCACACGACTTAGAGCCCCAAAGAACATTCTTCTACACACCTCCGCTTTGGTTTTTTTGGGTAACTGCCCTACGGAGACTGTCTTTATTAAAGATCTTAATGAATGTTCTGCCTGTATTTTTCTACTAGGAATGTCAAATAAGGTTTGGAAGCAAATGTAAACCGTAATGCAGTGACAGACACTAAAAATAGCCCTATAAATCTGTTCATTTTGTTTAGATAGTCTCCAGAGCTGTAAAAAGTAGAACTGCTCGGCTTTATTATTGTTTTGGAAAAACTAATCCTGTAGAGAATAGACCACTGATGATACTGTATTACTTTTCAAAAGATTTATTAACACTGTCCCCAGACTTATTTTTGAAAAGAAACTTTATCCTGTATTTTTCCCATAAATCCACTTCATAATCAACTCAATGGAATTTACAATGGCAAAAAAAATCCATTTATTCATTAGAATTAAGATTTTTTTCAGAGTTTTTTTATCTAACATGGAAATTAAATTAATTAAAATTCCAAATGGCACCCTCACCCCCAGCAATCAGCCACAAATAGGCTGTTTCCTACATTGCCAGTAACAGTCACAGGATTTACACCTAAATTACCAGCAAGGTTTTCAAAATAACTCCAGGAGAACATTTTTTTTAGAACATTTACAATTTGAATAGACAGCAACAAAAAAAAATAAGTAAACAAAAATCAGACATTTCTCTGTGAAAAAATAGCTACTGTAAATTACGATCTTTGATGAAAGGTGTATTTTTAGAAAACCGTGTAATTTGAATTTTAGAGGTTGGGTGGTGGGTCAAGATTGAAGGGAGATTCCTGAGCCTCTCAGAGTCTTAGGAGGGGGCTGGTCTTGTCTCCTGAGAAGTGGAGGAGGAATAAACCCTTCCTTCCCCCTTCCTCATGATAGGCATGGAATTCTAAGGACTGGCCGGGTGACTTTGCACTTAGGCCAAGACTGATTGCAGTCCGGGGCTTTGTTTTTAATGCCTATCCCAATGGAGGGGAGTATAAACAGACAAAATGACTAAATTGGGCAGCAGTCTGACCTTTCAGAGGAGAGGCAGTTTAAAAACTGCATCAACTTTTCTTTGAAGAAACAAGCTTCATGTCACTGAAGGGAGCCTCGCAGCTTGGCTCATTTGCTTCCACATGGCCAAACTGTACACTTGAATTACCAAGAAATAGGAGTTCCTAAGCTTGGAGCCTCCTTCTCCCTGCCCCCCACTCCCCAAGCCTCTTCCCCTTGAGTTCAGAAAGAAAATAGTGTTACTAGTCAAGTGATCATTGTCCAAACCACCGGCAAGCAAGCGTCGAACAAGGCAGAGCCAAGCAATCATTAGTTCAGCGTTCAGCTCCGATTTCTCTAATGTTCAATTAATGGGCTAGATTTCATCCGAGTTTTTTCTTCTTTCTTTCTTTTCTTGTAAAGTCTGGGTAATGCTTCCAGCCTTCTTTTAAAGGACTTGTAAGAGCCAGCTTTATAGTCTTTTATTGGTTAATATTAAATTTTTTTTAAAAAAAACTAAGCTATGGTTTCTGACAAGCTTGCACGTTCGGTTTGAAATGACTAATTCGGGGACCTGAAAGTGTATGTTGAGAAGGTTCCAGCATCACATTAGAGGTGAAACTGCAGCTTAATGACATAAGACATAAACAGCCAAGCCAGCTTTAATTTATCGAAAGTTTCTGATTTATGTAGTGAGGTAACACAGAGAAAAATTTAAGACTATCTCTTAAGTTGTCCAGCTGAACGGTGAACGACAGTCTGTCTTTCCCCTAAGTGTATTACATATAATGCTTCAAATATTGAGAGGGGTGTCGTATTTTTTAAAGTATTTCTAGACAAATGCCACCATAAAAAAAAAGCAACTACCACCGTGAAAGTAACCAAGCAGAACTTTCAAAAGTGAAAGAAAAGCGATAGCACAATTTTTGTTTGTAAACCCATTGACATAAAGAGTCTAACCTGTCGCAAATTAGGCTTCACTACCGTATGTTATGGAAGAACGGTCAAAGCTGGCAGCATTTTGCTTTCGTCAGTTTTTGTGTTAGAATTTTGAGAAGCTGGATTTGGTGAGGGAGGGGGTGACGTGGGGTGGAAGACAGGGTAATGTACCTCAGTGGCCTGTCTTCCTGGGCATGTTTACTCAGACTCACAAATAGGAAGCTGTTTGTTCTGAAGATGGGATTGCTGCTTCGAAAAGGCAACTCATGGATTATTTAATAATATTTTAAATGTCTACTAATAAGAGTCAGAAGAAAGAACAGAAGGGGAGAGAATTGGCTCCAGGGCCAATCACACCATCGTCAAAAAGATTAACGTGCCACTAGGGGACAGCAGAAAGTCACAGAATAAGGCTCTGGCAGGGACCAGAACAAAAGGCTTTTCTTTGTCGAAAGAGAGAGGGAGATAAAGGAAAAAGAGCGACAGAGACAGACAGACAGACAGACAGAGAAGAGAGAGAAAGAGAAAGAGAGAGAGAGAGATTTCCAAACCAAAATCATTTTACAAGTGAATTCAAAGTACATTCCTTTAAGCAGTAAAAATTATTTCCAGGAATCTATTTTTAGAGATATTCTGTATATCAGAGTGTTATAATATATACAGAACTACTACCTTGACAAATTTAAATATGATTCTATTTTCAGTTACTAGAGAGGAGAAAAGTTTCTTACATCAAAAAAAAAAAAATGCACCATAAAACCCATTAGATGAAGCACACTAATGACCAAAGCCAGCATTGGTTCAGAAAAGCTCAATGTAAAGAGGACCCAATCCATTTCCAATGGGCACAGCCACCATCTGAAGAAATACAGGTAACTAGAGAGTTGATGACAACTAAGCCAGGAACCCGGGAGTCAAGTGCTGGCACCGGCCCACCATAGACAAAGTACTTTGGAAAGCTTACACAAGAATCTGGGTATTGTGGGAGCTGAAATGATAGCTTAAAGAGGAAGAACATCATTTAACATCAGTGATTATCTTCAAAGCTAGTGTGCATGCTTGAGCTATTCGCTGTGTGTGTGTCTGCAACTGAGATCATTCCAAGCACCATAGATTCGCAGCCACCGATGACTGCCTTAAAACGCCAGTCTTATCACCAGCAGTCTTAGACTCCGAGTTTCTTAAACCCGTGGTTTGATCTCAACAAAGCCTACACCACTGGGTACTCAGTTTCTATCTCCCCTGCCAGCAATGTCAATGACGTTTTGGAATTTTTTTTTTTTTTTAGTAATTCCTACCATTTGAATACTGCTTTGATCTAGGCATTCCTAGCCCTTGATTTGTGTGGTATATACGTACTGTTTACTTGCCTCGCAATCACCGCTTCCCCTTATGTCATAAACTCAAAAGGTTGAGGAGGCTTTGAAAAGTCATTTTGTCCCTTTTCTGGTTGACTCTATTGTTTTATAAAGGCAGAAATAAAATATGGCCAATCTGCTTCTTGGCCCTGATTCTGATATTTAACTACCTCAGTTCCAAAAAATAGTGTGAACCAGCTTCTCATACACAGAGACAGTTAGAATTCTTTTCCCATGATAGAAACAAAACTTTGATTAAAATAATCTGCTTATTATAAATATTTCCCATACCTTTCTCCTTTTTTTTTCTTTATACAAACTCCCTCTTTTGTTTTTTCCACTCTGTATTTTTGTTTTCCAAACATCCTAACTCACACATTTCGCTCACCCCAGATGCTCTCTGTCCCAGATCACAATTTATCTATTCTTTTCTTCCCCAGGTTCCTACATGGGGGATTGCATTCTTTCTTTTTTATTTTTCAACTTGGACTTTCTGACTTAAAAAAATAATTAATAGCCATAAGTCAACACATTCTAAATCTGGAAAACCTAAAGATTCTCTCCTTGCGCATCCCCTGGGGTTGGGAAGGCCTTCTTAACATCTTGCTTGAGTCCCCATTGACTGCACTTAAGACCCCGCCGCTTGTACTGTCCTCAGAGGAAACAGAGACCAGCTGTTCACCTCTACCTGCAAAGGGCTGTGTTCTGTCATGGAGCTGCTGGTATGCTCTCCAGACTAAACAAGGCCGCTCCTTCACCCCAGGTTCATTGCTTCACTGAGGTTATATCTCAGTTCCTAAGCTCTCTTGCTGCTGCTTCTGGACCAACTCTAAGCTCTGCACAATTGACAGCAGTCTTGGGAACAAAAAGGACACAATAGAATAATAAGCAATTGATTAATATTGCTTTTAATATGGACAGGCATCGTCCATAGTCCTAAATTCCTCTGTGACTGTCGGTATTTGTGCGTGAGCAACAGGGCTGTTTTAACCCATGAGTAGCTTGTAGTCCCTTGTATCTTCTTTTCTTACTTTTAATTAAACAAATCCTTCCTGATTCATGAGTAATATTTTGATCTAATAGTTATTTTTATTAACTTTTCCGTAAGAAAGCTCACTTTTTTCTCTTTGTGCCTATATTTCTGTTTACCTTGGTTGTGTTTTCTTGCTCAGATTCAGACCACAGTAACCAAAATGTGTTAAATTTTTAGAATGTAAAATTACTTGAACTATATCTTTAAATGATTTTGTCTTGGTGTTTAGTGAGTTGTAAGGAAAGGAGAGGTCTGGAAACACGTTAGTGCAGCATTAAGAGCAAAGTAAATTTTTGCTTTCAGACAAAATCACTTGATTAACCCAGCATGAGAAGAAGAGAGGAGCAGGCATCCGTATGTGTACGTTAACTTCTAGAAAGCAAGAAACCTTTGGCCTTCACCCTGCTCTTAGCCTCAGAAAGCCTGTAACTGATGCTCCGCCTCATGACTGTGCTCACTGCCGTATCTAATGCTTCATCAGCCCACACTGAGAGATGGAGAAGCCAGATAGGCATAGAATCGCCTCTCAGGTCCCTCAGTCCTGCCGCTGGCAAACAGCAGCGTGCCTTCAGCATGCTCCTCTCGCAGGGCAGGTTATTCCACTCAGGAATGATAGTCAGCTTTTAGTCTGGAGATAAAAAGAAAACAGCAGATTCTGAGCCATTCCCATGATGAGTCACTGATAAACAAAATGGACAGGAACAAGAATAAAGCCAACACAGAGGAAAGTGAAGATTGCGATGTCCTGGCACTGCCCAGTGTTCTGGGACAAAGAAAAGGGGGAAATGACTAATTCTTATAGCTTTAACGTAAAATTATGCTTTGATGCCCTAAATGTTCACGCCCATCATCTACATAATAGAAGATGGCTATTTTTGAGAAAACACTCATTATCTGCTATTTATCCCGTGCCATGATTTCCTTTTATAGTGCTCAGGATTGAACCCAGAACTTGGTGCGTGATAAATGTGTTCTCTGTTCCTGAGTCACATGCCCCACACATGTGCCACAAACATGGTCTTTAAAAAATCAAGAAATTCTATGAAATTGCTTGTACAGTTCATTACTCATTCATCTCCAAGGTGGCCTTTACCAGAAAGGAGGGGGAAGGGGTGGAATTAATCCTTTAAAAATGTATCCTCTCATTTAGACGCTAGCCTACAGAAGATGGACTCTTTCACGGTACTCCAGGAGGCCACTGTTTCTAATGCCTGCACCCAAGGCACTAAGAAGAGCAGAACATAACTCATCTGTTGTTTCCATGTGCACAGGTCGTGTACCCAGAAACCCCTTTACTGACTCTTAAAGTCCATTGGCTGGCTCCACGTGGGAAGTACTATCTCCCAGGAAATAGGATGAAGAAAACTAAAGGTCCATTTTTTTAAATAATTTCCACTTCAAATATTAAGAAGCAAAATAAACAAAGCGTTGGGCAACTACTCCAGCTGTCGTCTGGCCCACGGTGAATGTAGCCAGACTGTTTACTCACACAGGAGTCCTATATGAAGGTCAGAGATGTAACCAGAGCCTAAAGAAGTATGGAGGGGACCAGGAAAAATGAAATAACACAAACTCCAAACGCCTTTCACACTCACTGCAGATCTTGTTTGGGGACATTCAAAATTATTATTTCAGTGGAAATAATTCAAGCATAAGAAAACCCTAAGTGAAAATACAAGCCTCTGTAATGAACTCTGTGGAGGTCCTAATATGAAAAACCACACGGAGGTACGCTGCAGGCTCCCACAAGGCCTATCACCCAAGTCCTTCCAAACTGGCTTGCTGGCACGAGGCATGTGAAGTCAACACAGGTGTCCCCTGAATGGACAGTCCTGTTGTCTGGAAAATACAAGGGACCTTTATTTCATCTCTGTTTCCTTCTGTCTAGAGTCTAGACTCGGGAATGTTCTCTTCTAGTCATCTTTTGCAATGCCATCCTTTCCCTTTCGGAGTCTACAGACTACCTCTTCCCTTTGTTTCTCTGAGGTTTATAATCTCTCTTTTCTTATGGAGCAGGGATATTCATTTAATTAAATTGTACTTGTGTTTCACTCCCGCTGACATCCCTTCTTTCTCTGTCATTTCTTTCTCCCCGTCCCTTTTTTCCTGTTAGGCCCCCTCTCTTCCCTTCACAACCCTCCCTTGTTCTGTCACATCGGGCTACAGCTAGGTTCTGAGCCCCTTCCTCTCTCACCCTGCACAATCCTCACCTGCAGCGCTGGTCTCTGCTCTCCTTCAATGTGCTTTATGGTGTATTTGGGGAAACAAGCTCATGCATGGGGCAAGGGATCGGGGAAGCGAGTTGGGCTACCCAAGAAAATGAAGAATGTCTCAGGAAGAGTAGACTTTTTTATAAAAAAAAAATTGTTTTAATGCAGAGTACCAACAGATGCAAAACTTTAAAAGTCATAGCCATAAAATGCCATTGTCTGCATTTCAAGCACACTGCCTTTATATGCTGCAGGTGTTCTCCTGGACCTAAGTGAAGCCCAGCCATTTAAAAGATCACCAGCAATTTCATTTTTTTTCTTTTAGCTCTTTTATTTCCCAAAAGGTTTTCAATTCATTCCTCTGGTATAATTTACTAAAAGAAAGACAGAAGCCCCCCCCCTCCACCCCCAACCCGAATCTGAATACTTTTGTTAAGCTCCAACAAAAAAGTAGTTTATCAAGTCTGTTCTTACTGGAGACACAATTTAACTAACCTATTGTGCATGTCATTTGTAAATAATTTATTACCAAATCCAAACGGCCACGCTTTCTAACGTGTCTAAATCAACAGGAGGCAGGACTCGGCGGAAGGGTTCGCCATTAGCGCAACTAAATTTTTGTCAAGAGTATATGAAAGGCATGGTTAATATTTAATTGAGCTTATAGCACAGAAAGGCTCTGTCATCTACCTCATCGCAGTGATATACTAGGCTCAACTCTGTTCCTCTTTTGGTAAAGAGACGAATGTTTAAATTTCACACAAATGAAGCACTGTTAGAAGCCGACTAAGTTTTAGCGCTCTGTGATCCCACCTCAAAAAGACAGAATGGCCATTTTTATGTGTATTGAGCAAGGACTAGGCTATCGCCCTCCTCCCACCTTCCACCCTCTAAGAACAATTCTCGCACAGGTTTTCCATCTCTGATTCTCTCCATGACAGTCCAGGAGCCTGGAGAACAATAGGTGGGTTTCTTATGGTGCCTGATTGATGTTTCTGGGGTGTGAAAGTCTCTCCTGGCAGATTAGCCTGATATTGCATATTCAAACACATACAATGATGTGTTTGTCATTGCCATTGACCTTTGTCTCTGCAGCTTCCTGACAACCTTCCATAGTTATTGACATTACAAATACCAGCAACCACGCACAGGGCAAAGTATAACCTTTCATTTACCTTCATGTCCCTCAAATGGCTTGTGTGGGGAGTTTCAACAAAAGCGGCAAACAATGATACTGTTGATTTCTTCCCCCTTAACTTGCTAAAATGTTTTCCATTTTCCTCTTGTTCTCAGAAAATCATGCCAATAACTCTCTACAAAGGAAACGATTTCAAATGAATACAGGTAATTAGAAGTGTCAAGAAATCAGCAAAGTAGGGTGTCTGCCATCATTTCTGTGGAAAGAGTGCCAGATTCTCTTTCAAAAAGGTCTTTGTCATTTTTTTAATAGAAGGTAATTAATGTAGACTACAGTAGAATGCGCAGGATCCCAGTCGCTTGTCTTTCTTGCCACAGAAATGGGACCATAAAGATGTTTTGATATCTAGAAACAATCTTCTGGGGTTATTTAAAAACGACTTTTAATTACAAAAGTGGTCCTTTTACTCTTTTCATTTTAAAAGAAAAAAAAAGAATTTAGAAAGAGCATATTTATTAGAAGACAAAGGGGAAGAAAGTTTTAAAGGGAAAATTCTCCGCAAAGTGAAACAACAGGGCTTGACTCAGCTGACAAGACTTGAGGCTGCTAGCTCAAGTCTTATATCAACCTATAATCTCAAATGCTTCCGAGAGGAGAGGACTAGTGCGCGCTGCTGTCCTGCGTCTCCTTGAGCAATATGCGATTTTTTTTTCACTATGACCAAAGTTGAATTGACTACTTGACTCTATTAAAGTGCTCCCTCACCTTAGGCAGGTGCTGTAGCTCTGTGGGAAACTACATTCCTCAGTATGCACTAGGCCTTGGGGTCCATCCTCAGCAGGAGTTGAGTAGCACCCCTCCATGAGATCCTTTTAAGCATCATTCCCATTCGTAGAGATGAGGACGCCTGCTGGCTCTCCTGTGCTGTGCAGCGGGACTGAGCCTTCTCAGGCTACTGCATGTACTAATATGTGTGCTCATTCTCACTCTACCCTTTTTAACACAGCATTTCACTTTTATTACAAGTTTTCCTACTTTAAGAGAAAACATAAGGTCTCAGTCACAACTCCTGTCTAAAACCTTGATTATGAAGTGTTCTCAATACTGACTCTAACATTGAAATTTGATTAACTTACGATCATTATAAAATATATCTGGCCCTAAAAAGACAGGGTGAGCCAAGCATACTCCAGCACATTTCCCAAACAGTTTCTCAGCACACAGTCTCACTTTAAGTACAAGCATGTAAATAAGAACCCAGTAAGCAGGATCCTTATCATGTCTTCCTGGGAACAAGATAGACTGGGGAAAATAGACCCAAACTCTTCTAATAAATCTTTGTCAACACAACAAACTAAATAGGATTCTGTTTTCCTTCTTAGCCCTCATCTTGAGATTAGCATCATTTGTGAAATCTATTCCACTCATCAGACAAATAAAAACATGAAATTATAATTAATGTCGTAATCACGTTACACCACTTATTAGTATATGCTGGAAAAGTCAGAATTTAAATGTATTTTAATTGATGAATCAGGCAATCAAATCAAAATTTCAGAAACAATGAATCTGGCAATTTTAGAGGAAATAATACTATATCAATACAACATAATCTCTAAAGGTAGGTGTTAAATTAATGCTTAAAATCTAAAACATTTATCTTTAATGTTTTACCCTCTAGTTGTGATATGGCAAAGTGTTGCCAAATCATCAGTAACAGATATACTTTCCAAAGGTAAGTAACGTCCTAAAATAGCAATTTGGTCAGATTGATTCAGGCACAAGCGAGGCTCGATGCAATGGGCCCAGTATTAAATTGAGGAAAGGATAAAAACATCAGAGGATGCTTAATGGTAAAAGAAAACTAAATTAGACATTGGCAGCTGAAGTGAATGAACTCTCAGTATTATGTAAGAAACAAGAGCATGAGTCAGGCAAAAGGAAGGAGAGGGCACTGGAAGGAACGCTGTGGAACGGGCACATGAGTTGGAGTCGGGCGACATTGCTTCCTCTATCACAGAACTCTCTCTCTCTTCAGCTGCAGAGCAAAGGTGGTCAGGAGAATAAGCCATCTGTGGCAGGCCTGAGACAGTTGCGTCACCTTGCCTCCCACATCATATCATTGCAGCTAAGGTCAGGACTCTGCTTTTTCAGAACTTGTGATACAAAGCTTACCTAGAGGCAAAGGATGTTAGATAGAATAGCCTGGCTGTGTATGCTCCAACCAGAACAGTAGGTGGCTGGTCCCTGTCTCCTCCCTGGCTTCCTCTCTTACTTGAGAAAGAATAACGGCACTAGGGTACAGAGCATTGCTCTTCTGTGAACAATGGATATGAGCTGTTGATTTTCAAGTTTTATTGTGTTTTATCTTCAAGAAATAGATGTCCTTATTGATTAATCACTGTCAAAAGTAATAGAAAAACGTTAACAATACTCAAACACAAGATGACTGGATATGCTTTATTGTACACATGGAAATTCTAGGCAGGGCCATGCAAAGTAAATAGCCAGTCATAGTTTTGCAACGGTCTCACCTCTTGCAAAGACCACTCATCATTCTTCAATCATCTTTGTTCTCCATCCCCAAAATAGGTCTACTCAGACTAACTGAAATAACACCCTATACGGCAACTGGTTCTCCAGGCATACCTTCGGAAAACTCCTTTTTCTCGCTGGCTTATGACCATATACCATGCTCCTACTTCTTTACCCAGTCTATAAGCTTATTGAAACACTTAGGTTTGTTCCATAAGACCCATATGTATCTTCTCATGACTACATAATTATAGATAAAATCTACACTTAAATTTTCTAGTCAAGTCGTGTCTTCCAAATTATAAACTGCAAACATGCAGTTGTCCTCTGGTTGAGCCAAATCAAAGGTGTAGGGTCATCTAGAGCTGCATCGGCACCCTTTCTCCTCACGGAAGGAGGATATGCTATTTGAGTAAGGTTTGTCATGTCGTTAACTCTGACTCGTGATAGAATACTATTTTTTCAACTGGGCCATCTGGCATGTAAAGTACATGTGTGTTTGGAGGAGGGTATAGGTCATAAAACCAGAAAAGGGTGATGGAAAGAGAAAAAACGGTCTCAGAAGAGAGTTAGGGAAGAGAAAACAGAGTCACAGAATGAGTGTTAGAGACTGGAGACCTGTGATGGAGTAGAATGAGAATCAGCAGAGGGAGCAGGAGAGAGGGGGAAGGGAACGGGGAAAGAAGATCAACACAAATAAATTACATATTTTGAAATGAAATATTTCATAATGAAACCCATTACTTCAAATTCTAATCTAAAAAATAACTTAAAATTGCTAAAAAGCTGAAATATATAACTCTCCTTCAATCAATACCAACTTATGCACTACTTTGAGGTAAGCAATCAGTAACATGCACTGTGCTTTGCCACGGAAATACCTGTATATTCCTGCATTGCTCACATTCGCTAAGACAGGGGACCACCCAGAGGCCCATCAACAGATGAAGGAGAAAAGGAAATGCAGTACACAGTCATAATGGAGTTTTATTTGGTTGTAAAGAAAAATGAAATTATGACATATGCAGAAAATGAATGGCAGTAGAGCCTGTGTTCAACAAAATATGACAGTCTCAGAAATATAAATATTGCATATTTTACTCATATGCATAAAACATATTATATACGTAGTGTGAAAGTAGAAGGCCAGAGAAGGTAATGAAGGGAAAGACGAAATATTATGGTTTTTTTCATATGTATGTGTATGTGTGTGGGGGGGGGTGTTTGTGTGTGCGTGTATAATTTCATGAAAATAGAAGGGGAAACTATGGGGGTATATATGAATATGAGAAAAATACAATTATACAAAAAATACAATTATATATATTTATATGTGTGTATAAGTATGTCTAATGAAGCCCATTATTTTTATTCTAAAAACCTCATTAAAACTTATGAGCATAGCATCCAGGTTGTAGGTGTTTGGAGTTCAAGCTTTATATATCCCCTTCAAAATCTAGCAAAGTAAAGTCAGGACAATATATCAATATTAGAGAACATTTAAAACCGTATTGAACTGCAAGCAATACACATTACCAGTGCTCCTTGTATATACTTAATAAACTCCCCTTTCAAAGCAAGAACCAAAAACCTGTTGATTACCAGTTTCTCCTGGACGACATTATCAATGAAGTAACTAACGAAGCCAGGAGACTTTATAGTCTGGCCCTCTATAAAGACATTGAAGTGAATTAGCAAGAGTGTCGGAAACCGAGTATCAGAGATGGTGCCATGAGAAAATGGATTCTGCATCTTACCAAAATGCTTGTCCAACATAGTATTCAACCTCACTCCCAAAATCTTATTTCCATTCTCCGCTTTAGCATTTTATCAAGGCACCCCTAACTGCCCGGTTGTCTTCTAGCTGTCCCCTTTTGGGGTTCCATACAGCAACAGTGATGTTTTCCAAATACAAATCAGATGATGTTTTTCCTCTGCTCAGAAATCATTAAAGATGTGGGCATTTCTCAGGTTTCCCCAGCTTGCTTAAGTGGTGTCATAGGCATAGACCTCCGTTTCTTTCCTGGGCTATTTCCCTGCCTTTACTAACCCTAGAGTCTTTGAAAACATTGATCCTTTATTCTTACCTCACTTCTGCCTTAGGCAGGCGCCCTCAGCGGATAATGTTAGAGGGGACACCTCAGGTTCCTTCTAAACAGGGGGTTCTGGTTCAAGCTGGGGCTGACAATTCCACACCTCCAGGAAGCTCTCAGCTAGTGCCAATTAAGCTCTGCTCATCCTCCTGACTTCTACTCTAACATCACTTCTTTGGGGATGCTCTTCAGGATTCTAAATCTAGGCTACTTTCTTCCCAGGTTCATCATAATAATCCAAATTTTAATCCACGGACTAATAAAGGCTCAAAAAAAATCCTCCTCTGTTACACACGCCACAAAAAAAACAAAGAACAGTTTTGTTTATCACTGAGTTCCTCACTGAATAAGATACTATAGAAAATATTCAATAAGTTGCTGGAAAGGTGGCTCAGTGGTTAGCTTGCACAGTGCTCTTGTGGAGGACTTGAGTACAGTTCCCAGCACCCATATTGAGCAGCTCACAACTACCTGCAACTCCAGGTCTTGAGGATAGAATGTCTCTGGTCTCCATGGGTATATCTGCACTTACATGCACATATTACACACACATTCACATAAAAACACGCATAACTTTAAAACTAATATAAAAGAAGTATTAAAATTACTAAATGAATTAAGGCTAGAAGAGTGGACTCATCTTGTAAATCATTGATATTTAGTATAATGGAGTGTTTGGAGTTTTTTGATGAAGTGGGAGTCATGTAACCCATCACTTTCTTTTTGTTCCCTTGTCTTTTGGAAATTTTTCTAAATGTGTCTTCTATGTAATAAGTAACTTAACACCAATGCTTTGGTTTTTAACTATAATAATCTACCTTCCATTTTCCTACTGTGGCTTTTTTTTTATATCTTATCTTTAACTGTCTTATCCATTGATGTTTTGGGGAAAATATTTGTAAACAAGACACACCAGGCACATTTGCAGTTATACTTTTATAGATAGACAGAGAGATAAATTATACATACATACATACATAATACATACAAAACTATAAATACAAAACTATAGCTATAGATACAAAACATGGAATCTGGAATTTCATAGTTGATATCTAAATCCTAACTTCTTGAATTAATATCATTATGTCCTTGGAAAGAAAACTTTTACTTTCTATTTAATAAGGTTGTATAATCTAATTTAGATACATTTAGAAATAATACTGGACCTCTATACTGCAAAAACTCAAAAAGTTGCAACTGTTTTTTATGATATCTATTGCTAATGGATACAAAACAGTTACTAAACCTTTTTTTTTTTGTAGATGCCATTTGCCATTTGTTATAGACTCAGAATGCTCCATTAGCTAAAACTTCCAAAGCATGATTAAGTGGATTCAACATTGAAGAACACTATGAAGGAATCTAAGAAAAAAAACTCCTCAAAAATAGAATAATATTGACTTGTATGCAAATCACACTAGACACAGTGCAATTGATTGATTTGTACAAAGTCATAAAGCTGGCCAGAGGAAGGGAAAGTCTACCTTTCAGCATAAAATCTACAGCTAATTATTACTTCAATAATTTTTGATTCTGCAATAATGTCCTAATAGTCAACATTAAATATCAAGATATTGAGAAAAGGGTTTGAAATACGGATAGTAAATTTTATGGCAGAATAAATAAAGTTGGGCAATTTATATTGAAGATATTTGCCCACAACCAGAGATGCAATAAAAACATCCTCCAATGCAGAGAGACTGGAAGAGCTGCCCCGGGGAAAGCTTCCAATCAGAACCTTCTCGGTGTGCTGTTTCCCTCTGTGCAAAAGTTTTGAAGCTTCACTGCACCTTAGCGTTCCTGACAATCAGTGTAAAAGGGACATCGAAGCCAGATTTGGATCTAAAAGAGGGGGGCCTTGCTGTCTACAAGCAGGGACTTGATGAGTACTGTCTCGAATGTAGCTGTAGGGACAGCATAGAAGGATAAAGTAGGAGCTCCTCACACAGCCCCTGGCACATCCAGGAGGAGGTGCTTCTAAAGGACGGGTGAGTACACAAAGGGGGTGAAGAAGAGAATGTGTATTCCCTACTAACAAAACCGAATCTCAACAGCCAAGTGGGGTTAAGCGTCCATTTCACTGAAATCAGATTAAATTGAAAATCAGATCATTTATAGGAAAGAGCTTGGAGTAGCCAGAACATCTTTTGTAGGATTAAAGATCTGTTTCGTCTCTCACTTGACGTTTTCAGTTTTGTTTCTGTTTCTCACAAGTCTTCAAAGGGCGGGGAGGGACTTTTTAGGGGAGAGAAAATATTGATTTCAGTCAGAGAGTGTGTCAAATTTCAAACCAAAATTAAAATTCAGAGTAATCTAGGCCCATAAATAAAGAGGCCACGAAGCCTCCCCTACCAAGAGCTGAGTCTTACTTACCTCCACGGACTGCGTCTCAACTCAATAAACCCTCTGGTGAGTTCAAATCCCATCTCTTGCTCTTTCCTTCCCCAGCAGAGTCTCTGCAGCCAACCTTTGGTGGGATGACTAGGCTCTCCTTTAATTCAGTTTTGAGATTTCCAGGCCGTGCACGAACCTGCTCTCCTAAAGCTCAATTCCATTCAAATCAGGAGAAGGGACAAGTTCTCTCTTGTGTAATGGGACTAGAAAAGCATGCATATTGCTTTAACAAATGTACAGATTCCTGCAAATCAGAAGGATTCTACACAAAAGAAAATTCTCCCATGAAAAGAGGAAAAAAAATCGGTTAATTTCTGGTGCAAAGAAAATGACATTCCCACTCTCCCCCGCCCAAAATGTGCAAAGCTGTGGAAAAATAAAACGCAAGATTTTAAGGTCTGAAGTGTAAGAAAACCCTCTGTCACGAAGACATCCAAATATCTTTTGAACTATTTACACCATATGCGTCCCAATAAGGCTCCTTTCTGATTAAATAATGACAAGTAAGTGGAACCAAAGAGGGCTTCAAAGACCTTTGGATCTTTACACAGCTTTTTGTAATTTTGTAAGTGTGAAATTTAGCTATCATTATACAAATGTTCTAAAGCATAATTTTCTTGGTCTGTAAAATGTGTCTAGGAAAAAGATGCTGTACCCCATAGTAAGCACTGGAGAAAGAGGGATGAATAAATTAATAACAAGTGAATGTTTAGGAAAGCAATGCTAATGGGATATGCATTGCTTTTAAAACTTCAAGCATAAACTGAATTACTTAAAAAACAGTATTTGTGAACCTACAATGGAAAATTGCCTCTTTAAGTTGAGAATTAGCCAAGCGGGTTAGATGGTGTACAGCAATTTACAGTGCCGGCTAAACACAAAGGGGGAATGGGACAGTGGTTAAAAATCTCAATAGCTAGTAATGATGTGAAAAGATATTTCTAACAAAATCTTAAGTGTAAAAGGCTGGGGAAACTGCTTACATAGTAAAATAGGAAATCTTTCATATTAATATGAAGCTATGCCGGATTAAAAGGACCAAAGAGTGCAATAGGAGATGGGATTAGAAATGTTTTCTTTTAATTTTGGTGGAAATGAGCATATCCAACATCTTTGCATATGAATATGTATGTGTTCATACATGTGCACATATGCACAAACGTGTACTTCTGCATGTGGAGACCAGAAGTCAACATCATCGAGTGTCCTCCTTGATTGCTTTTCACTTTATTTGTAAAACAAGGCTTCTCACCACATCTGGGTCTCACTGATTCGGTTGACCAGTGAGCTCCAGGGACTTTCCTTTATCTTTGTCTCCCCAGGACTGTGGTTACAGAGTATACTTTTACACTAAATTTTCACACAGGTGAAACTTTCTAAGAAAAGATGACTATTTAAAAAAAATTCTATAGACTCCAGTGAGCTGTCTGGAAATTCAAGGGCTTCCAGGCAGACACCTCACCCTGGAAGGCTAAGAGTGATGCTGACAGACCTCTGCATGAGATCCTGACCATGTCAGTTGCCCCCAAAGAGAGAAAAGTTGATCGAGCAAACATACTTGATTTTTAAATTAAATCAGAGAAACAAATCCAAAGCTCTAAGATCTTTTACAAACCACAAACACTGCTTTATTGTAATATTATAAGACCAGTCATCTAGATCCTTCCCAGTGAGGTAGCAGGATATAGGTAGCCATTCAACCTCACCATCATGGTTTCTTAGAAACTGCGGGGAGCTGAAATGGGATGCTTTCCATCTTCCAATCAGTGCCACCAACAACAAATGCCTGGGTCTAGACAAGATTTTAGGTAGATAGATGGTAGATAGTATAGCTGCCAGATAGATAGACAGACAGACAGATAGATACATAGATAGATATATAGATAGATGAGAAGGAAAGATTCTTTATTCCAAGGATTTTTCCTACCTATGTTGTCCAAGAACAAGGGCAATATGGAGTAGGAATTTTCCCAAAGAAATTAAAAGAAAAATAATTATTGTGTGTAGGCATCGTGAGGCTTTGCAGGTTTTATAATAAAGAAGCAGATAAATGAACATAGCGGTAAACCATTTCACAAATATTTTGGTGATATTAGCAAACAATGCAAGAGAACCAAAGACAAATTTTGCAGTGACCCATGCCATCTGCTGCCTGGCATGGTCTAGTACAAAACTGAAAATCCTGTCACCAACACCACATGCCTTCAGCCTTTCAACAAAGCAGCATCCAGTCACCCAAGGTGTTAGGCACAAAATGACTAGTCAGCAGTGCCCTTGCTTGGGTGACTATCTCTGATAATCCCACACAGCTTGTGGTAGGAAGGAATGTGTTAGAAGCAGTGAAATGAACTTAAGACATGCACCATGGGGTGAAAGATGCGTGTGACTGTGTTTTGCGATGACTGAGTTAGGCAGAGCTTGTGTTGGAAGATGTTTCAGAAAGCTGTGAAATAATAACTCAGGGGAAATTCTCGGTGCGGCTAATAAAAACTTTAAGGACAGCCCTGAATGCAGCTCTAAAGCACATGCACATTCACGTGCTGAAGAGAAAGGCCCTTAAGATGCAGAAACAATTAAAAGACAACATAAGAAAGATGGTACTGGAGAAGAACATATATAAATCGTGTGGAAAGAAACATTATTCTTTTGATTCACAGAATTTAGGTGATCATGCCAAAGCTCTTTCCTCCTCTTAAGAGGTACTTATTGAGGAACTAATTTGTGCCAGTTATAGGACCTCCTTCCTTCATGTGTGCCAAACAGATATGGCCTGTGTGTTCTAAAAGTTTCAAATCTAGAGAGTTTGTATCTAGGACAGGGTATCAAAGAGACATCCACCAGATGTTGTGCTATCTAAAAAGAGATGTAAAGAGTAAGCAGCAGATAACAAAGGCAGGAGTGAGCCAGAGCCTGAAAGAATCCCACTTGAGAACATCCGGAGGTAGCATGAAAAGGACAGTGTAGATCGGCATACTGAGCCTGGAGCCAAACTCTACCAGCTGGGTTTAATGGAGATGTTACATTACAAGGTCACTCCTATGTCTTCCAAACTCTGCTTAAGATACTAGGACTCATCCCAAGAGGCCTAAAATCCCAAGTATCATTGTTTACAGAGTAGAACTTTAGCAAGGTCATTGTGATGGTGTCATGGAAATGTTACCATTGTTTAATAAGGTTTGAGGGTGGAAGTTCAGGCTGATAGAGTGTATACAAGAACAATCAGAAGCTGACAATAGAGAGGGAAAGACAAGGTGCAAATCTGAGGTTTAATGATCAGAATTTATAAATGAATTGAATGAGTATGGTGAGGGACATGGAGATGTCCAGAGAAATTTCTCCTGATTTTTTTGTACAAAATGGCCACAGGTTGCTTGAGATAGGGGACCCTAGCAAGAACATACGATCTGGGGAAGGATGGACTTTGAATTATTTTGGATGCCTGTAGTCTGAGATGCTTTAGATATAGCCATTCATAAAAGTCTAGAGTGTTATGTGTGTGCAGTACCCACAAAGACCTGAAGAGGGCCTAGAATTCCCAGGAATTAGAGTTACAGAAGGCTGTGAGCCACTGGGCACCTAACTCTGGGTCCTATCATAACTGGGAAGCCACCTTTCTAGCCTCCAGAGCAACGCTTTGAAGGAGAGGGAGTACCAATTCTGAGTCAAGATACACTGTTTTGCACGATGAAAAGAAAAACAAGGTTGTGGGCTACAGACATCAAGAAAAGTGAAAACTGTAAGAATAAACTGCTAACCTTCTATTACTGACAAACTTCCGTAAATTCAAAGAATGCTCAAAAAAGCACACATCCACCCACTGCCCAAACAAACACAACAAAGCATTCCTTCGCAGCATTAAAGCATTTACTTTTAAATAATAATAGTGCTTTAGTTTGTGTACCAAAGGATGGCCTACCCACAGCAGTGAAAGCTTACTGGGTCTAGAAATAGAAGCTCCCGTTTAAAAATCACTCCTTCCAAAGCAATGGCTACAAAGAACAGGTCACTGAAGAGTTGTAGCCTGGATTTCTGGATTTCAGACAGGTCCTATGGACTCCTAAATTAGCGGTATCTGTGAATGTCTTCAAGAGGGCATTTTCACAACTGAAAGGTTCTTCTTCAACCGTTGAACTATTCCAAGACCACAGAGTGCCCAGGAAAGACACTGCATTTCTTACCTTACAAGGATTACTCCAAATTGGAGCACTTCCTGATGTTACTGATCCAATCACCCTGCCTATTGACTTGATGCAACCTTCATTGTTATTTCTAAGTTCAAATCCCACCCCCAGAGGGACTGTGGCTCTGTCTCTACCTCTACCCAGCAGAGCTGGAAATTCACAACCAATTCCTCCCCTAGCTCCGTCTCCACTTCCTCTTTCTTGTTTCATTTGAAACAGGGAATTGTGCTGGGATGTGACTCTGTCTAGCATTTTTTCTTTGGAACTCTCAAGCCCGACTGTGGGTTTTTTGTCTTGTTTTGTTTTTGACTGTGGGTTCTTAAGAGCTACAAGAAAGGGAGAAGGAAACATGGCTCAGTGGTTTAGAGCACTTGTTGCTCTTGGACCTGAGTTCAATTCCAAAACCCACATCGTGGTTCATGATTATAGTGGTATTTTGTTTGGATTTTAACAAATAAAGTTTGCCTAAAAATCAGAGTGCAGAGCTAAGCCACTAGAGGCCAGGGAGTGGTACCACAAACACCTTTAATCCCAGCACTAGGGATGTGGAGACAGGAGTGATATGGCTGGGCAGAGGGAGGAATAAAAGGTGAGAGGAGAGAAGAACCAATCTCAGTCTGAGGTTTGGTGGAAACAGTTGCCGTCTGAGAATGAAGTCTGAGTACATGATCTGAGGGCAGGATCAATCCTTCAGTCTGAGTATTGATAGAGGTAAAAGAACTCTCTAATGGCTGGCCGCTTTGCTTCTCTGATCTTCAGCATTAACCCTATATCTGACTTCAGGTTTTTTATCGTTAATATCAATTCGAATTCATGCTAATGCTACACGTGACTATCTGTAATGCTAGTTCCAAAGCTCCAGACACCAGACACCCACCTCTTCCTTTATGCACCAGGCATGCATGCGATACACATATACACATTCACAAATACTCATACAATAAAGCAAAATAAATCAGAAAATGTAAATAGTTGTAAAAAATGCAGACCTTAAAATGTAATGAGAGCTATTTAATAGGGATAGGATGCTGCATATGTTCAGCATGTGTAAGAAGAAAAAAAATGAAATGAAGTAAAAACGCGTTAGTGTTTTTCAAGAGCACAAGGCACTGTCCTAGAATTAATTAATCTAAACAATTTCTTCAAGAGCTAGACAGTCCTATTGTCTAATTCTATGGATGAGGAGGTGAAGACTCTGTGAAGCTAAATTTTGCTTTTCTACCTGATCTCCCTATGAGCTTGCTGCATTAGCTTGTGGCTACTACTAGAGGTGGCTTCTCCAGTGTGTGAGCTGTTTCTCTCACATCCATGACCAAATTCCTTACAAGGAACAATTTAAGACAGAAAGGATCTGTTTGACTCATGGTCTGGGAGGGAACAGCTTGTCATGGCAGGAAAGGCACTGCAGCAGATGAAGACTCCATAGCAGCGGGATTCTACAACTGGGCATCCTCACCTCCCGGCATCCTTACCTCCCCGCATCTCCAGCTCTGAATTTCAACATCTACCTCCAATGATCCACTGCCTCCAGCTAGGGCCCTGCTTCCTAATGGCTCCACAATTTCCCAAAATAGCATCCCAGGCTGGGCACCAACTTTTCAAATGCATAAGCCTATGGGGAGAGGCTGATTCAATAATCAAGTGCAGCTAGCATTTCCCAGATATATTGTGCTTCTATAGACAGCTTCAGGCATGGAGTCTATTCAAAAGACCCTGTCCCGCAATTGGGTTTGGTTTCAGTAGTCTTATTCCTTCATAAGGGTTAAGAAAATGTAAGAGTAGCCTATGATCACACACAGGAAAACTAACGTTAAAACCTCAATGGCAAACTTAATTTAAGAGTCCTTTGTCCATATGTCACTAGGAGAGACACATTATTAACTTCTGTTCAAATAACATTAACTAAGCACAAAGCTTTTCCATTGAACTCTGACCTTCAGACAAAATTCTCAAGCACATTCTTCCTTCCAAATTCTTTTGAAGCAATTTTCACCCATTTTGCAGACAGGAATACTAAGGAGCAGACAGGTTAAAGAGCTAAAGAGAACACAAACTGTACATTAGTAAAGACAATTACAGATTTCTCCCAAAAATGACCTCTCATACAAGCAAATCCCTTTGTATATAGTATATAGATTCTTATAGGTAAATTCTTTATATCAATATCTTCAGACATAGAAAAATTCTATGCTCATAACTTTATCTTTTTTTTTTTTACTTTAAGTCCCTGAATTAGTCAGGGATCTCTAGACTAAGAACTTACAGAGTGAATCTCTTGACATAAACAGGATAGGGATTTATAAGGATGACTTACAGGCTGTGGTCCAGCTAATCCAACAGTGACTGGCTATGAATGGCAAGTCTAAGAACCTAGTAGTTGCTCAGTCCACAAAGCTGGATGTTCTCAAGTGGTCTTCAGTAGGTGCTGGCATCCCAAAGAAGTAGGCTTTGATGATGTCAGTGAAGGAATAGACCTGCTAACAAGGTGAGGGCAAGAGGACAAACAGCAAAAACTTCCTTCTTCCCTGTCATTAGACAGGCTTCCGGTAGATGGTGTGGCTCAGATTAAAGGCGTGTCTTCCTGCCTCATGATCTGGGTTTAAAGGCGTGTCATTTCCCATTCAAGAGATAAGGATTAAAGGTGTGTCTTCCTACCTCAAAAGTCCAGGGGAGAAGTGGATCTTCCTACTTCAAATTAAGCGATAAATCCCTCAGAAATGTTGCCTCCGTTTTTGGATTTCAGTTAATTTCTGATATAGTCAATCTGACAACCAAGAATAGCCAGCACAGTCTCCATAGTGAGAATCTTAATGTAGAATCAGGTCTGGTTTTAGAAAAAAAAATTTTTTCAAACATTTATATTCTATATATAAGCCTTTGGGGGAGGATTATTTCAGAAGTCTGTGATAGGTTGCAAAAATAATTTATAAAATGTAATTTAATATATTATCACATTGCTGTTGCATTCTAAAGCAGAATGTCGCAAGTTGTACAAAGAGGCACTGATACAGGGAAGCTAGATTTTGGAACCTTGCAGCATCAATCATGACTCCCTTGAAAACTTGACACAACAATTAATGACATATCCTACATGTATAGGCGCCTCTAATCATGTCTTGGACTCCATACCAAAAGTAATACTGGGCAAAGACTTTCGGTAAATTACTTTCATTTACTCTGTGCAACTGAGTAGAAATTCTTCTTTCTGACTCCACTGGATAAATTTGTCTGCCAACATGTCCTTTTGATTTGGACAAGAGATCACATGGAAATGGTAGTGATCCTTTAGGGGGTGAGCCAAATAAATAATGTGATCTGTTCCAATGCCCAGTTTAGACTATACCTGCTTCTATCCTTTATAAAAGCGTATTGCTGCCAGAATTGGGAAGTGTGACTTTTGATCTTTCATGCTGAATAGTACCATAATATTCTCAGCAACCATAATATTCACAGAAGCAAAGATGTGACTGATATGCCATATGTCCCCTCATCCTGACGCTATTTATTCTGGAACCAAAAGTATGACTTCCAGTATTAACCCATTCTCATTCCAAGTGAGGCATTTGTGTTTAAACTTCACAGAGTATCATTTTAACTTGAGTTGCACCGCCACAATAATTTTTACATTAACACAATCATTTCTAAGCACCATGTTAAGGGTGACTCATTGTAATGCTATGTTAACACATCCGACCTCATAATACATACTTTTGTCCTAGGTCTCTTCATGACGGACACAAGTGGGAAGGTCAATGACATGTTAATAAGGCTCAGTTATGCTCATGAATTGTTAATTATGTTGGCGTGTTAGATGCCTCGAAATAACATACAATGTCTTCCTACATACATACACATATCATGATGTTCTTATGATGGAAGAGAAAAAGAAGGGAAAGAGATAATATTTTTAAGACAACTTTTATTCATAAATCATCCACAGGGTAGGTCTATCTTTTGCTTTGTGAGTTTAATTGAACTTTGAATGGCTAAGCAATATATATATTTTTAAACTAAAAATTGCCCAAAGGAAACAGGCCTTTGTAAGAGAAAAGATTGTATCTCCCTCTGAATTCCCTATGAAACAGTTCTTTGATTCATATATGCTTTCTTCCTACAGCTGATACACCTCTTTGTGCACAATCCTCTCAGCTATTTAAACAGGACTTAACATTTAACTGCTGCATTCGCAAAGACAAAATAGCTTTATTTGCCATCCTCAAAATGATTTGCCTGCATCGTAGGTGATTTTAAAAACAATGCCACCTCAATCGGAGGAAGAAAGAAGACAACGGCTTAGGCCAATTGCTCATAAATGTCAGATGCCCTTGCACAGGCTGAGATTAGCATGTCTGTTAGGTCACAAGGGCACGGCCCTTTCAGTTCAAAACTCCCCAAATTCACTTACCTTTTGTTTGTCATCTGTTGTGACATTTGAAGCTCAATTTGTGTGCCTGCCTTAGAAAGTCTTATCTCATTGTCCTGTAATTTGGAGTTGTGTTCTCCGTCTCAAGAGGAAGAAGGGAAACATTGGCATTTGTTCTCCAGGCCCACAAGTGCTTGTTTACAAATGATATTTTTAGAAGTGGAGTTTGAAGGGATTCTCTAACGCAATCCCAAGTACCTCTTGTGAAGGGGATAGGCTCCTCACGCCACAAATCACCGTATATTAAATATGGAAGGGGGAAGGAGAAAAGCCAGCCACACTTCTTCCACCAGATCCTACCATCCAGCCACAATAAATTCGGGTTTTCTTCAAACCCCCCCCCCGCCTTGATAGGTATTCATAGATGCCTTTTTGACGTACATAAAACAGAAATACCCACTGTGAAAACAAAGGAACGTGTGCGTGGCTGGTAATAACTCAGTCATCAGCCACTCCTGCCACGCACACGCCGTGCCTTCGATCCGTTTCCACATGCAAACTTCCTTCTGCGTATAAATCAGGAGACTAAAGGGAAATAAATACGTGCGCATCCCAGTGCTCCAACACCCATCCCAAGCAAGCCTCATCCTGTGTCACCGCCTCTGTCATGCAAATTACACCGGAGCTGTCAGTTGACTGAGATTAATGACACTGCGCCAGCTTCTTTGTTTCTCTCTGCGGCCATTTAGTGTGAAATACTATCCAAAAACATTATCTATCCTCGATTAATCCCACAAATTTGTTCACACGATGCACATTGTTTAGGGCAATTTACAACAGGAACATACTGAGCACAATTGCATTTAATTACTTGGGTTCTAATTACATTCATTAAAGGCTAATAAAATAAATGAAACAGCTTTAAAAGCTTCTGCAAAACACATGGGTCTTGTCTCCCTAGTGAAACATACAGTAGATGTTTGATGTGAAACACGGTTTTGACCATATATGTGTATTTATAGATTTACATGCACAACGTACGCCGCGCGGTATAGGAGGGAGATTTTAAATCCTAAGCCATAAAGCTTCAACTGCTCTATGAATGCATTTATTTAATGAGTGGCTGACAGGTTTTAGGAGCCTAGCACTGTTCCTTTTATTTTATGTGCAGAATAGAGAAAAACAAATCCATTTCAAAATCGCCTTTGAATCTTAATTGTTCCCACCTGCAGGGCCTGGATGCCCAACTCTGGCTTTTCCCATGGCCACTTTCGACGGGCCGCTGACCAGCAAAGCAGGAATGTGCTCCACTCAAGCTGGTTCCTAGAGAGCATTTCCATCAGGTTCAGTCCCAAATCTCAGCTGAGACTGTTGGCTGATTCTCCTCTAACACTGTGGGAAAACTGTATAATCTAGTGTATGAAAAGTTACGATTTAAGTCACACTGAAGTATTTTCCCTGGAAGGGCTTTAAAAATGAACATACGTGTGTGTGTGTGTGTGTGTGTGTGTGTGTGTGTGTGTGTGTGTTATGTATGTGCATACATTTCGTGCACATGTGGTGGGGTGCACATAAACACACATGTGCATGCATGTGGCGGCTGGTTAATGTCATGTGTCTTCTATGTCTCCACTTTTTGTTTTCTTATAGTTGCTGTTGCTTTGTTTTGTTTGAGACCAAGTCTCTCACTGACCTCAGAGCTCACAAGTTGGCAAAGCTGGTTGTCCAGCAAGCTCTGGGATCGTCCTGTGTCAAGTGCTATAAACTTAACACCACATCTTGTTGCTGTTTCATTTTGTTCTAGCATGCGTGGGATCTGACACACCCGTGCTCACAGAGCAAGGCGACTGCCAGCTGAGCCACCACTCCGGCATTACAACTTCCTTTTCAAAGCATGGATTTCTGGTCGTGTTCATGTATATTTATTGTATGGGTGTGTTTGGGAAATAATTGAGGATGAAAATATACAAAGTATTATCGTTGGTAACTCTGCCAGAAAACAAGCCAACAAACCACCAGCAAAACAAAACAGTGTTCAGCACTCAGCAAAGTTGTCCCTCTCCAACTGGAGCTCTGAGTAACCCACACGGTCCAAGGACAAATGTCAGCTTAACTAATTACACTGTGTGTCTTTAAAGCCAATACCCCGATTATGGAGACCATGGACAGCTTGCACTTAGCCAAGACGGAGCCTGTGCCTGAAAGGGTACTGATCATCCTCGGCACTGGAAGAAGGGGTGGGAACCCCTAAATACAATGTGTGACATAGATTTTTCTCAACAAAAATAGTTTGGTTCTGCTATAGACAATAATTGACATTTTTTTAAAAAAAAAATAGTCATCTGGAGGATGACTGGGAGGGGCACCTGGATTTAGAATTTTACCTGAATTCATCTTTCTTAAAATTTAAGATTTTTTAAACCGAAACTTGAAGTCCTTTTGGAAATAGCCTTTTGGCGCCTTCCCAATAGCTGCGTTCTTTGATACAGTGGGCTTCTCTTTGGGTATCTGCCTAATAAAAATATCCTCGTGTGCACACAAAGTTAGAAAAAAATAGTTCAGGCATCCCTGTTATTATGGGAGAAGAAATGGAGAGACTTTCCTCTTGTCCATCTGATATGGACACATATTCAGAAGACCTAGACAACAATGAAAGAAGCCGGCCAAGTCCATATGTAAAACATCAATTTATAGAATAATACATACGATAAGGAGTTAACAAGATAAAATTCTATGTAATAATGTGTGTGTTTAGGCAAATGAAAGAATTTAAAAAAAAACTGATAGTGAATAATGACCTTGGAAGTGATAAGAGTCCACATTGGTCAGTTGGATATGGAGTCACACACCTTCAATTTAAACACTAAGGAGGCTGAGGCAGGAAGCTGATGAAATAAATAAATAAAAATTTTAAGTTCAATTTATGAGAAGAACGTCCCCAGAAAAGAAATAGATAGCATTAATTACTCTGCAGATGGGAATATTGAGTAGATTATTTTTATAAGAATGTATTCACCAAGTATTGTTGTACCTGTATATTAATTAATTACACACTCTCTCTCTCTCTCTCTCTCTCTCTCACACACACACACACACACATACCCACACACCCACACACAAACATATGGTAATTTCCCAAATTTTGTAACTAGTAGCTCTTCAGAACACGATCTGGTTGAATTTCTCAAAAGTTATACGTATTTAAAAACAAAACTAGGTGAGGGGTTAGAATTTGAACATCTCAACATTTCTCACTCAGGTACACACTCTGCTCTTCGTCTGTTATTCCACATTCCCTTCCGGCAGCAGTTTGGGGACATTCATTACACATAATACAGTTGAGGCTTACTCGTTTCAGCGTTGCTCAGCCTTGCGCTCCTAGGAGCTCAGAACCGTGTCCTACTTGTGTGACGGAACACGGTGCGCACGGCGCACAGCAGACATATCTGTAAAGAATGCTGCTTTGCTGCTGTCCAGTCGTTCACATGAATACCTTAGCAAAACTGGGCACTGCTAAATAAAAGCGAATCATAACAGTTCAAGAAGCAGGGCTGGGTCAAATGAAACGCCAAGCAGGAACTGAAAACCCAAATGGATATGTTCTGACTCGTGCCTACTACTCCCCTCCTGCTTCTCAAACGATGGCTTCTCGACTGCAGTGCTTGGAAGATAGAGATCATCTCAGCGTGTGGACCATTGCCTCACACACGTTTGCCTCTCATCCCCCACGTGGAAAAGGCTCACAACCATCTACAACGCCACTTCCAGCATAGCCAATGCCTTTTTCTGGCTTCTTTGGGCTCTGCATGCATGTGGTTCGCAGATAGGCATGCCGGCAAAACACCCGGACATAAATATAAATTAAAAAATCTAGAGAAAAAAAGTAGTGTCCGAATTGTTTGACTTATTTCTTATTTCTGTGTATAAATATGCAACTCTTGGTAGGTAAACTATGTGCACACCTAACACAGTGACTGGTTTATAAATGCTTATTAAAAGTCTATCAACAGGCAAATGGAAAATATAAATGAAGGGAATGATTTTTTTTCTTCCTTTCTAGAATATGTTCTTCCCTGGACATGGAGTTTTATGAAATTACCTCAGAGCTGGTGTCAGACACTCCTGCGAGCTCACTGAATAGAGCCGTCCTGCAAGATCATTCTAACGTTACAGGAGCACCTTTATCCAGTGCAGAAGACTTCCCTTTCAAAGCTCCCTTTGAAAGTCTCAGACCCAACTCACACACGCAGACACTTCAAATTTGGTCTATTTTTCAATAAAAGATAAAGAATCACTATGCGTAAGAAGTTCTAGAGTACTGAGTCAGGATCTTTAGAATTTGATCTTGTACACCCTCACAGAGATGTAAAGAACCGTGTTTTGAATGCCATAAGCAGTCTAAGAAATGACAGCAGAGCCGGGCGATGGTGGCGCACGCCTTTAATCCCAGACCTCGGGAAGCAGAGGCAGGCGGATCTCTGTGAGTTCGAGACCAGCCTGGTCTACAAGAGCTTGTGCCAGGACAGGCTCCAAAGCCACAGAGAAACCCTGTCTCAAAAAAAAAAAAATCAGAAATGACAGCAGAAGAACAGGGTTCTTCGGACAGCGGGGAACCCCCCTACATCTTGACACTTGAGAGCAAAAAACCACGGGGCCTGCTGGACAGTGGGAAGTGCCTCCATCGTATGCACACAAATGTGTTCCTTCGTATAGTTCCCGAAGCTTCCTGCCTTTACTCATGAAGATATACAGTGGGGTAAGAAAAGACACAATAGTACCCCTATCTACCCATGAATGTCAGCAATTCTCTCTCTCTCTCTCTCTCTCTCTCTCTCTCTCTCTCTCTCTCTCTCTCTCTCTTTTCTTTCTCTTTTTCAACCCACCTCTGGGAAATTATAAGGAGCTGCTCCACATAGGCACCAGAGAAATATATAACTACAAACTGAAAGCCCGTGACCTCAGTCCCCAGCGCCCCTTGGCCCTCATTACAGCAGCAGTTGGTGTAGGGAAGGATTAAAGAGGGCTAGAAATCATTGGGTGAGCGCACGAGGTCTCAGAAACTTGACCTTGGTTACTTAAAGCACAGAGTCCCCACTAAAAGCTGGTCTAGGAGGAGAATTAAAAACAGAACAGGGAGAGGTCAGGAGGAGTACAGGCACACTAACAAAGATGAGGCTGAAACAGAAAAGAAAACCCCTCCAAAATAGACATGTTTTCTTCCACCAGACAGGCGTGGACACCACCAGGAAACATGCTGGGTTTTGCCATTAACCAAAAATGCAGAAGAATCTCCCACCAGACCATGCCAGAGGAGAAGCCAGACAATGGAGGACTTCCCAAGGCTACTCAGCAAGCTCCAGACTTCTTAAAGCACTTCCTAATGAAACAGAATCGGACTGAGCCTCCCTCTCTCTCTGATAGCTTTTATTATCTGGATCTATGAATTACCCGGCTTTAATGGGAAATACAAGAAGAGATTACAAAGGCACTGACTAGTAAAATATTTTTACAATTGTGAAACTTACAGCAAGGCTCATTCCTTTTCTGGAGAAGTAAAGTAAGGGCAAGGGGCTAACGCCATAAAGCATATGCCCGTGGCAACAGCCCCAGTGGGGGCATGAACTCAAAAGCATTTCAGAAAACCTACACTTAGAAGTGAATGATTCCCAGCTGTCAGCGACAATGGGGCCACATTATTCATTGTTCCTTCAGGCTTGTGTGCCATGGCCCTCAGGAGCAGGCTTGCTCTTTCAGGGACTCTGGTCATAGATGAGGAAACTGAGGCATGTGTCTTGGATTCCGAATAAATGACTGGCCCCAAGGAAATGTGCATTTCATCCTGAGGTTAGTCAGTGTTTGCTGAGTTCAGAAAGAAAAACCAAATAGCCGACTCTTTCCTTTCTTATGAAAGATCCATGATTATAGTAGCATGTAATGGTTCTATAACCGGTTGAACTTCTCAAAACATGTTCTTGCACTTTCAAAGATGGATAAGCTAAATGCTATCACAAAAAGATGGCAAGATGTGTATGTCGGGACCTTTCTCTCTGTACATCTGTCTCCATGTCTTGCTCTCTGTATAAACAAAGAAGCGAATCCTCTAGAAGAGAGTTGTCCCAAATGCGTATAACTCGATATGTTTGTGCAATGTAGATGTTTATAGTAGCTCTAATAAAAAAGGGAAAGTGAGCAAGTGAAATTATTTTCATGATACACCTTACGTAAACCATTGTATCAAAATGTTTAGAAATGCTAACCTAAAGTCTATGGTGATGTACTTTTGTACTAATCTTACTCTTTTTCAATCTTATTTTATTTAATTTTGTGTGAAGGGAGTGGCACATGCAAGTGGGTGCAGGTGCCTGTGGAGGCCCGAGGCACTGGGTCCCCAAAGACTTGGAGTTACAGGCAGTTGAGAGCTGCTTAATGTAGGTTATAGGAGCTGGACTCCAGTCCTCTGCAAGAGCGCTACCTGCTCTTAATCACCAAGCCAACTATCCAGCCCTTAATTTCTACTAAACTTTGAAAATCTCATGTAATTTGTACCTGAAGCATACCTCAACAGGATCGGTTACCTTTTTGAAGAGCACAACCCTATCCTTCTCTACTGTCTTTAATTAGAAGGGCCTACTTCACCAGTTTCTGTACTATAAGCTAAAAACAGAGTGACTTGAGTTACTTCCGATGTTTCAAAGATAAAGCTATCTAATAATACATTTGGAAGATAACAGCATATATTCTTTAGTGCTAAGGAAGAATAGATTAATATGTTAATGACTATACTACATCCTAACTGACATATACTCTTTTTGTTTGTTTGTTTGGTTTGGTTTTTTTGAGACATACTCTTAACAACCAGCAGAAACTGTATGCTTATTTCATGGAAAGCGTAGTACCGAACACCAAACTGTGAAGCCCTGCTATGTACTAGATGACTCTGAACACCAAGCCTCCATTTGGCTCTAAAGTGTTAAACAACTCTTAAGTGAGGTTAATTCAGCTTCAAACATGGACAGTAAAACCTGACTTCAAACCTTCCTCTCTTCTTTATAAGCACTCTGACTTTGTGTAGAGCATTTCCTCTGTGCAAATTTTACATTTGCTCATTGGTGAAATGAAGGCTAGATACCCTCAAATCAACTGTGCAGTTTGAAGAGGCTTTGACTGCATCGCATAATTTGCCTCTCCTTATTCAAAGAACCCATTCTTCACACTTCAATGACTGCCTGCATAGTGCAACTTATAAACTACACGTAGAACTTCTATATTTAGGAAAAATATACATATATGTTCAGGTAAATAAGTATGCCCCATGTACTATGTGATATATATGTATTTATAACAAAATTTGTGCACTGGTCACCTGAGTTTTCAGCTTGATTATCACTATGTATTTTCTCTGGTAACGCTAGGCCTTAAGGGAGGTCTCCTGTAGACCTGCTTCGACAATCAGAGTCTGAATATGGTGGACTGTGGCACAGAAGAATGGGACAAGCACATACTTGTCTGGCTTGGCATGACACATTTTCACTCCACGAGACTTGTTTCTAAGCTTCGCTTCATCCTTTGTCATCTTAAAACTAACATAAGAAGTAGGTGCTTCTTTATATTGTGTCAATGAGAGGCGTCGGGCAACACCCACATTCCGTGGGCACAGTAGATGCTTCTGTGCGACACAGCAAGCACTACATGAAACCCCACGAACCTGCCTTTTCTCATTCTCTGCTGATCCTCTGAATCCTACCCCTGTCTATCCCTTCTGGAACCATCTGTCCTTATCTGAACTCTCCTTACGGTTTGGGATATTATCCTACGGGCTGATACTCAGTGGCCGTCCAATTAGAATGCAAACACTTTGAGGACAGAAGTCTTTCAATCTCCATCTCTTCGTGCTGAATGAGAAGATAGCTTTTATTATTTAGTAGACTTTGCTGTTAATGGAATGATAACTCACTAGATACTGTTTAAAACAGTTCATGATTTTGTCTCATTGAAGCAAATCTAAACTGAAACCAGTAAAAATGGTCAAATTTATACAATCTTATCTATGCAACATACTAATATTTTAATTAAAGATGGCTAAAATGACCAAGAAGAAGCAGGCTTATAATAAAAGTTAGAAGGCTGGCCTAACAATAGAGCTAGCTGTACACTACCAGCCAGAGCAAGCCAGGGTCCATCCATGTCCCTAGAGTTTCTTTGGTCAATGAGGACTGCAGCAGGAGAAGGCCAATCTCATGCTCCCAAACTTTAGGGAGCGAAATTGGGCATTTTAGGTCACATTGAGGATCAAGGTTATCAGAGGTACCTGTCATAAAGTCTAGTCAGTGGAGAAAGTGACTGACAGGGGCTAGCAAAGCTTCTATTGGTGGTCTGGGATGTAAGGCAGGATGCTTATTTAAAACCTCAAGCTGTGCCTGCTCACTCTCATTGGCCTGGTGCAGAAAGATGAAGAGCAGCCTCACATTAGGTGACATACGAGTACCAGAACTAATGCCAGAACAGGAGGTCTTAGAGAGTCTATAAAGCAAGACGAATTTTAGATCCCACCCCCACTGAAGTAAAATCTTGCCTACTTCCCAGCCTCCCAGGAAGAGTCGAGCCCAGAGACTGTGTGCTAAATCCATAGATTAGGGGACTTAGCACTTACATTGAGCTATAGGCTTAAGAGAAGGGAGGACAAGGAAGGCTTGTGATTTATTGAACAATTAGCAGATCATGAGTATCATTGGGTAAATAGCTTTAATATCAAATTTATCCACAATCTCAGTAGAAGGCTCAGTGATGATAATGCTTGATGCACAAGCCTGATGGCCCAAGTTGGAATCCCCAGAACCCATGCAAAATCAGGCCACAGACAGCAGACCTATAATCTCAATAAACTCCTACGAGGAAATGGGAGATGAGACAAGAGATCTGCCTGAATCTCACAGGCCACCTAGACCACAATCCACAGTGGAAGACAAACAAAAGAGACCCTTCCTCAAGCAAAATAGAAGGTAAGGACTGACACCCAAGTGTTTCTTCTGACCTTCACACAAGGCATGTACAAGCTCTGCACAGCTATGCAGCATCACATGGTACCCCAGAAACACATACAAGTTTTATAGCTTATGTATTAGTTTGAATTATAAAATTTTAGATTCCAAATGAAAAGAAAGAGAGAGACAAAACGGAAAGTCATTTTTCTAATCTGAAGTATGAACATGGCTTAATACAACGGTACAGAGTAGATGGTCTTCCTGGGTTTAGGAAGAGAGGCTTTTCTCTCTTCTCCTAGCTATTGAGTAGTAAGAAGTCTGTTTAGAAATAGGCAGGACTCACTGTATTCACCCACCACATCACTGTGCCTACTAACAACACAGTCATTCTCTTTGTAGATAATAATCTACATAATTACCATGGGTAAGGTAGCTAAAGTGGCAAAGCTATGTGATCCCACCAAGGGTAGAGTTCTCAAGGTCCCTGCACACAGGAGTATGGAGAAGGAATGAGAGGTGGGAAAGCCGACTGAAGGGGAGGCATCCGGGCAAACAGGGAGGGGTTCAGAAATTCTGCTCTAAAGCTTGCTTTCACACAGGTTTACCCAGCCTTCAATTTTGGCTCCCGCAGCCGCTGGCTTTTAGCAAGGTCTGGCAAAAGATTAAATCCAGCTTAAGCAGAAAGCCAACCGAAGAAATCAAAGACTTTTCTTATGTCTGCACCGTGGAGAGTGAGACTGAGAGGCAATCGGGGAAATGTACAAAATCGCCACCATTCAAATCCGAGAGTTAAGCAGTCACTTGTCCTGAATAGGATTAAAACTATGAGTCAAAAGTCAACGGAGCCAGGCCTGGTGTGGCACACGTTCTATAACCCCAGCACCCAGGAGCCTGAAGTAGGAGGATAACACATTTAAGGCCATACTGGGATACAGAGTGAAACACTGAATCTAAGACAAAAGAAAACAAATCAGAGAGGAGTGGAAAGGGTGGGTAAAACCAGGGCAGGACCTGTAAAAGACTCCTTGGGTCGGCACTTAAATCTGTGTTGAGAACTAGTTGCTTGCTTGATCACCAAGGCGCTCACCATGCTTCCAAAGTTTTCTCCCAACCATATATGTAACATAACCTGTAGAACTTAAAATGTGACTTGGTTTTCACAGATACTGCAGAAATGTTAGATTCAAGCAATAAATTGTTTTCCTCTGGCTATAATATTAGATATTAACATACAAAGGTACCAGGAAAATAACAATTGACCTTAACAATCTTTCATTTTCTTCTAATATACTTGAAAAATATTTGAAGTTTGTAATAGGCAGAAAATTGGCAGTGAGGTTAGGAATGTCTATTAAACATATAATATCAAAAAAAAACCCAGTTCTAAGATTTTTCCTGTTTGTTAAATATATGATTGTCCGCATCTGCCCATGCATGCTACACGTTAGTGCAAGGCTTTTCCAACATTTTAAATTCCATTACTTTAAAATAAAAAGCTCTGTGCCTGTGATATATTACTAATGCTAACCGATAAGATCACCCAATTATAAACTTCAGTTTGCTCTTATTAATGTAGCAAATGAAGCCATGGGAGTGAGTGAGATCTCATTTTGGATAAGGTCCCACTTGTTGTTAAATGTTGCTCTTTCAGAGCTGGGCATACATCATCAGTGATGTAACAATAACAGATGTCTTATTTGTGGACTCCTCTCCTGTCTGCCTCGCAGCAATGATTTTACTACTTGTGAAGGATTACAAAAAATTATGGGAGGATTTACATAAGGTCTGTGCAGTATTTATTTAGAAGTCAAGTATAATATTGTTTTCCCAAACCCATTAACCAACACGACTTAATCCTGACTCAAAGGAGCTGTGTTATTTTCCCCTTAGTCAGCCTGTGGGATTATGGTTTCAGAACCATCCATCAATAGAAGTTGGGTTAGTCACGACAGCAGATGTAAGGTGGGGGTGAGAAGATTCAGTCTTCCTATTGTGCTGGAAACACCATGATCCTGTTCTGCAAGAGGTTCTAGCACAAAGTTTTACAGTCTGTACTGAGTCTGTTTGCTTTCAAACTGGTTGGATTTTCCATGGCAGTGGTCCTTGGTCAAAGCGTTGGGAATCTACTTGCTTTCAGGCTTAACTGAAGATCTGTTGTGTTTTTACAAATTAGCAGAGAATAAAGGCAATAAACATTTGGAGATTTTCCAGCACATTTGATCACTTCCCTTGTTACTTAAACACTTACAGAGAAAGCCACAAGATGGGCCTGTAATCTTCACAGTGATGGGCAGTCCTAGGGCTGTGTCCCCACATATCGTTGACAACGCAATGCTCTAGATGGGAGAAATGTCAGAGCTCAAGTACGTAAGCACAGAGTTGGGATGCCTCTTAGGAAATACTTTCTTAATATTTCAGGAATTGCCCACAAGGCCATATTTAACATTACCAAGAATATACTAGTACAACAACCTAGTACTGTTTACATAAATGACAGATCTAGATCCATTTATTAATATTTTGTTATTTAGGCAGTGAACCCACCCTATATCAAGTATCCTGAAGGCATCCACTCCCAAAGTCAAACCTCCTAATTCAAAAAAAGAAGCAAAAGTATGCTTACATATCCTAACCATTTATCTGGGCGGAGTGGATCTACCTGTATGTGCCATCTTAATGTCAAAAGAACCAAGTAACCATGTCCTGGGTCAGAATGTGTAGCCCTGGTTGTTGTCAACAATTTTGATCAACCTCAAATTCTCTGACCTTCAGACAAGGTGGAAATAGGCTCACATTTTTGGGTCTCCACAGATCTTGACCTTTCTGGCTCCTGAAGTCCTTCCTGCCTATCTTCCAAGGGGGTTCCCCAATCTCTGCCTAATGTTTGGCCATGATCTATGGAACTGTTCCAGTCAGTTGCTAGATGAAGCCTCTCTGATGTCAACTGGGCTATGTTCTGGTCTACAAGTATAACAGATTATAATTAAGAATTTTATGTTTTGTTCTATTCTAGACCTCTGGACTATATCCAGCCTCTGGTCCTTGGCCACCCAGGCATTGTCAGGCATGGGTTCCCTCCTGTGCCATGGGCCTCAGGTTGTTCACTCCCACACATTCTACATCATCATTACCCCAGCATAGCCTGAAGGCAGGACAAATTGTAAACTGGACATTTTGTGGCTGGGCTGATGCTCCCACTCCCATCATTGGAAGCCTTGTCTGGTTACAGAAGATGGCTGGTTCGGGCTCTGTATCTCTCTCTATTACTAGGAATCTTCATTAGGGTCACCCTCATAGATTCCAGAGTTTCCATTGCACTAGGTTTTCCATATTACCTCCAAATACCCCTAATTCCAGTCATCACTCCCCGTACTCTCTCTCTCCATCCCTCTCCCTCAAGCCTGATCCCTCCTGTTCCTATACCCCCTCAGCCCAAGTCCACCAGTGAAATCTAATCTATTTCCTCCTCCCTAGGAGATCCATGCATCCCCTCTTGAGTCCTCCTGTAACCTAGTCTCTATTGGTCTGTAGATTGTAGCATGATTATCATTTACTTAACAACTAATATCCACTTACAAGTGAGTACATACCATGCTTCTCTTTCTGAGTCTGGGTTACCTCCCCGAGGTTGATTTTCTTTACGGTTCATCAATTTGCCTACAAATTTCAGGATGTCATTTTTCTTAACAGCTGAGTAATGCTCCATTGTGTAAATGTGCCACATTTTCTTTATCCATTCTTCAGCTGAAGGACATCTATTCTGTTTCCAGTTCTTCGCTATTATGACTAAAGCAGCTATGAACATAGCTGAGCAAGTGTCTTTATGGTAGAATGGAACATTCTTTGGGTATAAGCCCAGGGATGGTATAGCTAGGTCTTGAGTTGGATTGATTTCCAATTTTCTGAGGAGCCATCATACTGACTTCCAAAGTGGCTGTACAACTTTGTACTCCCACCAGCAATGGAGGCGTGTTCCCTTTGCTTCACATCCTCTCCAGCATGAGGTGTCCGCTGTGTTTTCAATCTTGGCCATTCTAACAGGTGTAATATGGAATCTCAAAGACATTTTTATTTGCAATTACCCTGATGGCTAAGGATGTTAAGCAGTTTTTCAAGTGTTTCTCAGCCATTTGAGATTCATCTGTTAAAAGTTCTCTGTTTAGATCTAGACCCATTTTTAATTGGTTTATTTAGTTTGTTGATGTCTAGTTTCTTGAGCTTTATATATTTTGGATATTAGTACTCTGTCAAGTGTGCCATTAGTGAAGATCTTTTCCCACTTTGTCCTGTTGACAGTGTTCTTTGCCTTACAGAAGCTTTTCAGTTTCATGAGGTCCCAATTACCAACTGTCAGTCTTAGTGTCTGTGCTTTTGGGGTTCTGTTCAGGAAGTTGTCTCCTGTGCCAATGCATTCATGGCTTTGCTCCACTTTCTCCTCTATCAGTGTCAGAGCATCTAGTTTTATGTTTAAGTCTTGATCCACTTGGACTTGAGTTTTGTACAAGGTGATAGATATGGATTTACTTGCATTCTTCTACATGAAGACAACTATGTATGCCAGCACCATTTGTTGAAGCTTTTTTCCCGTTGTATATTTTTTATTTCTTTATCAAATATCATGTGTCTGTAGGTGTGTGGATTTACGTCTGGGTCTTTGAATTGATTCCATTGATCAATGTTTTGTTTAAAATTTACTTTTAGTTTTATTTATGTGTCTGTGTGTATATTATATATATGCTGGTATTCACAGAGGCCAAAAGAAGATGTGGATTCCCTGGAGTTATATTAGTTACAGGTGGTTGTTATAAGTCACACCATGTAGGTGCTAGGAATTGAATTTTGGTCCTCATGAAGAACAGAAGGTGCTCTTAACTCCTGAGCCTTCTCTCCAGGATCATGATACATGTAGTTTCACTCTCTTAACAGCATTACAGTTATTGTCTAGTTAAGGAAACCCACTTTAGATAATTCATGAAGAGACAATGGTGACCTGGTGATGAAAGCCAGATAAGGAACAGTGAAGCTACCTGTAAAGACCTTTCCCATTTCCATGAGACAAGGGAGGAGGTGTTCCTGGAGCTAAAACTCCAGAGCTATTTGGAGTAACTTAAAGCCCCAGAACAAGATCACCAGTGGAAACCAGGACCACATGAGAACCATAGGCAGAATGGCTACACAGAACCAGAACAGTAAAAATCCAGCAAAGAAGCAGCTTTCCAGTCTTGACAGACTCAGGGCTGGTGCAAGGCTGGCACTGTTGTGTGCCCATCTTCATAATCATTCGTTGGCTCAAGTTCTGTTACCATCTGAATTACCTCAAAACATCTTCTCCCCAGCTAACCAAAGCATAATTAGGGTCCTCACTCTATTATTACTGTCATTGTTATCTACTATGGGACGTCTGGGGAGAGATAAAACTTCTTAGCTAAGGAGCTACAACTTCGCTCACATACCCGATATTGTTTTTATTATAGTCCCAATTATTGTTTGAGGTCTTAGGTAGTCTATTCCATGAGCTCTTTATGTTGCTTGTGTTTGCTTTTTTCTATTTTTCATTGTTTTTTGCTTTATCTTGTTGTCTTTGTTTTGTGTGTGTGTGTGTGTGTGTGTGTGTGTTTGAGACAGGGTTTCTCTGTGTAACAGTTCTGGCTGTCTTGGAACTTTCTTTGTAGACCAGGCTGGCCTTGAACTCACAGAGATCCACTTGCCTCTACCTTTCAAGTGCTGGGATTAAAGGTGTGTGCCACCACCGCCCAGTGCTTTGCTCTGTTTTTACAGAATCTTGACCTTTCCAGGAAAGTAAGTATCACATTGTAGTAGGAGTCTTATCAGTAGAAATATCACTTGGCATGGTTGTATAAAGTATTATAAAATGGACATAACATTGACGTGGCTCTTTCATTCATGCATGCAGATTTTACTAAATATCTTTGTACTGAGCAAAGCCAGATATCAGGGAGAGATTTATCCTGAAGAGTCGGCCTGCAGGACTGGAAAGAGATCATTAGAAATAAAGCAATACACACTGTAATGGAGGCAAAACCAGCACAATGAGAGGTTGGAGCAGTGGTTCTCAGCCTGTGGGTCGCCATCCCCTTGGAGCCAGATGACCCTTTCACTGGGGTTGCATGTCAGATATTTGCAATATGATTCATAACCAAAGCAAAATTATAGTTATAAAGTAGCAGCAAAATAATTTTATGGTTTGGGGGGTCATCATAACTTGAGGAACTGTATTAAAGGGTCATACCATTAGGAAGGTTGAGAACTAGTTCAGAGCAAGTCAAACATGACTTTAAGGTTTTAGTAAGAAGTGATATTAGTATGATCTTGAACAATATGTTTGCCAAATGGTAAAGGAGAAAAGAAGCATCTTGAGCATAGAAAGTGATGGCAGTAATTAGGATAATCAACTAATAGGAGAGTATAGGTCAGCACTTGGGAATGGAGCCAGCACCTAGAGTTCACACAGAAAAGAACCAGAACCACTGTTGGCCGGCAAAGTGAGTTGCTCCCTCTCCATAGAGGCCTGGTGGGCCCACAGAGTTTACAGAGCACCCTGTGAACTGCTGACTCCTGCTGAGCTCTTGAAGGGAAGGAGTACCTTGATGAGAAGTGTGTTCAGGATGATCAGACTGGTGTCTCTGTGAAGACTGTTTGTGGGACTGAAGACAGATGCCTGGGAGATCAGATGGGAAGCGCTGTCAATCCCCTAACAAAATAATAAGGGTCTAAGCCAGTGGCCATGAGGATGACAAAAAGGGACTTTAGCCAAAGGACCAAAATGTTGGACATGAAATAAGGAACCTAAGTCAATGACAACGTTCTCAGATCTAGCTGAGGCAACAGGAAAAACTGAAATGCTGTTAGCACAATGCCGTAGCAAGATGCAGGCTTTAGGATGAAGACGATGGGCTCAGCCCCACTATTTTGACAACATCAGGTTTATTTCATAAGTGGACATGGTGCTTCCGGTTCTGCCAGATAGATATAACCATTGCTGGTAGAAACTGCTTAATTATTTGGTTTCTATATTAGAGCCAATAGTAGGTAATCCAATTTCCTAATCTATTAAGCATGTTTTACTAACCAGGGCTTGTAAAGAGATCAAGTTCAAGTCTGTACTTTCAACATTAAAAAATATCATTAACAGCAACAATGTATTTCCATTCCAGAGAGCCTCTGTCTGGTTTGGCAAGCATGTAATAGAAAGGCTAAGAAAGAAACAGTAAAATCCAGGGTGGGAGTGCGGAATGTTACAACCAACTACAAAGGCAGCTTCATGGAAATGCTTCCAGTGTACATAAAGAAGGCAATACACACCCCTGAATTAATAGGAATATATATTCTAATTAATTGACAGCAAGAGCTGTTGATAGAAAGAAAGAATGGATCTCCAGCTCCCCAAGCAAGCACCCAGACACAGCTAGATAAATTGCCGAGACTCCGTCTATATAATATATGAAGCGGTCCCGCAGTAATCAGCCTATGTTTCCCTGCCCTCCATCTATTATTGTGGATTTGGGCTTCTTTTTCATACTTACAGCGAGCATGCATACAAGAGGAAATCCAGAGGTGGGAATTAGAACAAAGGGAAAAATAAAAATTCCAAAAAAAATGCTTCAGTTCAGGTAGAATAACCAGCACATCACACACTTGAGGAGCCTGTTACTTCTTCCAAAAATAAAAATGATGCTGTTTCATGGCAGCGCATGTTCCAGAAGTGGCGGGTTATTTCGGACATTTTCTTATCAAGCCCCCTGTGACTGAAGCACATCCTAAGCATCCGAGTAGGGCTGGAAACGTAGTCTCCCTGTTACTGATGCATGGACCGCTTTGTCTCTCAGGAGTTTCTTCCGGTTATAAATAGGCTGGAAGTAGAGCTCCGTGATGGAATGCATGCCTGACACCCAAGGCCCCGAGTTCTATTCTCCAGCCCTTCAACCAATAAATAAAAATCTCTAGGTTAACTAACCCCCATGAAATTCATCTACATGCTTGTCAAAATCTTAGGATGTGTTGAAGTCACAAAAGCAGGAGGAGAGGCTTTCCTGAAGCCTGAGCACCCATCTAGATACCTGGCTTTCGTTTCTAATGCTGCCTTATGCAGTAAAGTCATGAAGCACACAGGCTCTTCATTGGAGTGTTGTTAAAAACAATGTGTGTGTGTGTATGTGTGTGTGTGTGTGTGTGTGTGTGTGTGTGTGTGTGTGTAGGCACTGTACTGATTCTGCTACACAGAAATATTATAAGATGCTATTCATACAAACCCTTTATTCTAATAAGCAATTGATTAGCTAGTACTGCATATAAAGTGAGAATAATTGTAAATTGCCTAAACAGTCTAGAAATAGTCCCCATAGGAGTGCCAGAACTGCAAGCTGTAATATTAGGAGAGCAATGGAAAGTTGCATAAACTTCTGTAAATTAAAATGAATTCTTAACGATGTCTCTGCCAAGCTAATATTATCATTACCAGTTACTAAACTCTTCACTTGCTGCCGGGACCTGGGCTTAGAGGAAGGACCAACAAAATGGAATTAACCTCTGCACTTACTAGTTTAAACCAAGCATGTGGCCCCTTTCTCTAATCCTGGCACTCGGGAGGCTGAGGCAGGAGGATTGCTGTAACTTTGAGGACAGTTTGAGCTATACATTGAGTTCCAAGCCAGCCCAGGTTACAGTGTGAGATAATGAGTAAATAAATAAATTTAAAAATCTGGTAGTTTAGAGGAGAAACTCAAAGTATTCTAGCTATGTAGAACAACAATGTTAAGTGCTATTACACGTTCAGGATCATATGTTTGTATAGCATATGAAAAAACACCCATTAAAAGGCTTAGCCCACAGGCAATGTTTGATAGACGCTAATTCTGACTATTGGGAAAGCCTTCACCTCCACAGGGGTTTAATCAAGACATGCTGTTGGGCCAGGAGTAATCAGAGAGCATCTCTGGATGGGATCCATAAGGAGAAGGCAAGAGCCGGCCAAGCTGGCAGCAACAAGCGCGTGCATTAAATGATGCAGGGTATCAAGAAACCACAAAGCATTAGATAGTGCAGGTAAAATCGGCAGAGAACAAAAAATCGTGGTGAGAAGAATGTACGCAAAGGGGACAAGTACTGTTTCCCCTCTGCGGCCAAAGTGAATGCCTTCATCAAGCAAAAGAGAAATATACAGACATCTCCCATTAAGCAGTGCAAGATGAAGAGGCATGTGTAAGGGAGGCAACGCATTCAGAGCTCAGCATTACCATTCTGCAACCCATCCAGAGTGGCTCGAGAGAAAGATCCTTTCCCCAGTTCAGTGTCTCAGTCCTGGGATGGAACTGGGAATCTGGCATCCTTGCGATCCAGAAGGCTCAACCCACTTGTTGAGACTGCTTGTAATTTTTAGCTCACACCACAACAAAAGACACCAGATCCCTCAAGGTCCAAGACACTGAGGGATTGGACATGAATCCATCTGTGAACTGTGACCTGTTGTAGGTTTTCTAAAATTGCATTGGGAGCATATATTATGTGGTACAGGAAAGCAGAAAAGAAACACTTTGGTAGATCGAGATCAAGAAGAAATACCCGGAGAGTATTCTCTGCTCCTTTAAAGCCCTGCAAAACTTTCTTATTGCGATGCGCAGAGAAATGAATTCCGAGTGGGAGTCAAACAGTAGGAGGCCGCTGCTGACAGCTGGAGCGGCTGGAAAGTTGCTCACTTATGAAAAATGCTGCAAGGAAAATTGTGAATTTCCTGCTTGGCATTCACTTCGATTCAGCGATACATTCCTTTCAAAATGTAAGATGCTAAGGAAATGGCAAATCAAGTGCATGTTTTATTCGTTCATGACTGGAGAGTGTCTGCCTTGTGCGGAGACTAAAACGCCTAAAGGCAAAGGGATCTTTTCTCTCAAAGGGAAAATGCGGCGGCTAAAAACGAAGGTAGAGTTGAGGGGGTGGGGGGAACGGCCTTCATGTGGGAAGACCCTTAAATTCATTTCAGCCACCGAAGTACCAGTTCACACATGGTAGGTATAATTCACTGAACAGAACCCTGGTGGCCTGAAAGAATCAATGCTACCAAAGAGACAGCCTTACCTACAGGGAGCAAATTAGGTGCTCACTGAATGTCTGGTTATTTCGCCATTTGTATTTATAGAGCCAGGGAGTCAACAAGTATTTATTGACCCCCACCCCAGAGGTTGCGCGGCTCTCTAATAAATGTGTGGGAGCTTATTAGTAGTTAGACACAGTCTCTTGCCCTCAAGGAGATTTACAATCTAATCAAGGTGGCAACTATCCTTTAAAATGGACACTTATGAATAAATACAACAAGAGGAAAATTAGAAAGCATGTGTTGGGGATTTCTGTGAGACATTGGGAAAATGCAGCACGAATAAATCAGGACGAATCTTCAAGGAGGTGCAATGGAGGGGTTTTTGTTGTTGCCGCTGCTGTTGTTCCTTTGCCATTTGGTTTCTTTTGCTTGGCGTTTTGGGTCTTTGAGTTTTATTGTCTTATTTTGTCTTCTTTTAAAAAGCAGCGATCTGGCATGACAACAAGAAGGAGAAAATTGCTAGAAACCTTCAGAAAACAATTCAGTTAAGAATTTTTTGAGATCAAACAAAGAGGAAAAATAGTATTAGACTCAAATACATCCCATCTCATTTAGAAGGTTGAAAAAGACATGATCTAAATGATGAGAGAGAGAGAGAGAGAGAGAGAGAGAGAGAGAGAGAGAGAGAGAGAGAGAGAGAGAGCGAGCATATTTCAGGGCTGTGTCTGTCCAATGAGGAGGTTTTAAAGGGCAAGATCAGGAGCTAGGAAAGAACCCACATATCCCCAGTCTCAGTAAACAAGAGAGAGGGATGAATGGATAGCCCTTCGGCTGTGTACGGACAAGACTGAGGAACTGGGAGACAAGACTGCTCAGACAGCTCGGGTTGTGTAAAGCTCCGTGGAAGCCTAGAGAAAAAGGAGCAGAACAGAAGATGACTTTCAAATGATCTTCTGAAACAGGGGCAAACTGTAGCAGACGAGCTCAATTTTAGTCTCACTGGTCTTAATAATAATCACAGGAGATCTGCTGAGGGCCAGGAGAAATCTGGGGACCAAAAGGAAAATTTGAGAAGAGAAGGAGCTGAGCTTGGTGGCTCATGGAGGCTGAGGTAGGAAGATTGCTCTAAGTTCCAGGGTAGTCTGGGTCACATAGAGAGCCAGTAAACAAACATTTTGCAAAGTGGGACCATGAGAGATTAGTCCTTAGAACATGATGGGGTTTGAGTAAAAGCTTCAGGAGGACTCTCTACTGAGGGAGCCATAATGACAGAAGATGAACTATAATTGTTCTCTTTGTAAATGACTGATTTTTTTTTACATCTTCATCACATTAAACAATTTTTAGAAGTTTTCTCCAGTGTTCTATTTGGAGTGGAAAGAACAAAAACACCTGAGTCAGTGATAATTGAAACAAAAATTGAGGGACACTGACCAAATGAAGCCTCCCTGAAGCCTGGTGATGCAAGGCTGCCCTCTGCCTTGAGCGGGTCCTAGAAGTTGAGAGCTACCGTCTCATTCACAGTGCCAACCCACTCAGGCCTCAGCGGTTCTGCATGGCGTATTCCAGGGATCAAGCGACTCAAATTCCTATTGTGCTACGAATGAGCTTGTCTTAAACCTATTTGAGGATCCATTCCACTCTAAAATCTTTATGATAAAAAATGGTTTCTATTTCAGAGGGATGCTGTGAATGTTAAAAGATAACATATATTATATGTGTGGTATATGTATGTTATGAACTAAGTAAACACAACTTATTACTGTAATATATAAGTATAAAAGCATATATAGTCAATATACCATCAATTTATCTATGATTTTTATTTTCCATAATTTTATCTTCTTAAAAACCTATGTTCATTTATTTTGTGAACACACACTCAATTTGTTATTTTGGGAAGACATAATCCCATTTAGAATGTTCCATTATATTTGTTTCCAAAGTTATAAATGTTCACTTGGACTTTATATCAAAACAATATAGTTAAAATTTAAAGGACCAGGGATTTGAAAACAAAAGATGTAATTAAAAAGATTTAGTTAAGCAATTTAAACAAAACTCTTAACCTCTATATATCCAAAGTGTCCTTATATTGATAAATAGAAATAATCAAAACGTGTTCTATAAACATCAGCAGCAGTTCACGGTTCTTTCAAACTCTTTAGGTCTACAGTATTTTTAATATTCCTAATAGAAACGATTATTAGGGGCTATGGTCTTTTCATCAACTGGAAGGTGAAGTCAGAAAGCGGACACCATTGCAAACCATACAGAACACCCACAGTTAGCATTTAAGAAGTGCATTCTAAATGTCTGCGCAGAGTGGATGGGCAGCAGCCATGGACAGATGCTGAGCAGTAGTGTGTGTATTGGAAAGGTAGGCAGCAAATAAATAATACCAACTCTTGTCCGCTTGTTGATCTTCTCGGACAACAACTATGGAGAATAGAGAGTGGCTTTTAGTGTGTGTGTGTGTGTGTGTGTGAGAGAGAGAGAGAGAGAGAGAGAGAGAGAGAGAGAGAGAGAGAGAGAGAGACAGAGAGACAGAGAGAGAGAGAGAGAGAGAGAGACAGAGACAGACAGAGACAGAGACAGACAGAGACAGAGAGAGGAAGGAAGACAGACAGACAGACTGTTCTCTACTGGAATAAGATGATCTGTTGGAGCTGGTTCCATCATCCACCAAGTGGATCTCCGATCGAACTCAATTTCTCAGGCTTAGCAGCTGAGTCATCTCACCAGTGGGAGAATGGTGTTTTTGACCATAGGAATTAAGGATTTCTTGGTTCAAATTTGTCACCTCATCTCTGGATCCTACACAAAGGATGTCCCATCATGGAGTTGCCTACCTTTAATTCAACCTTTAACGCTTACACCAAAGCTCTGGAGCTGTGTGTTGGCCTGTCATCTTCAGACCATGGGATTTCTGAATTAGCACATCACTTCTAGGAGGCCGTGGAGAACTTTAGCTAGCTTTCTAATGATGGCGCTCGAACGTCGAACAGGAGTCTGAGCTTCGGGTCTAGAGTTATGACTCTTTCTCATACTGCCCATTAATCACAAGACATGCAGACTCCGAACCAGGTTTTATTTGCTCTAAAATTACTCCCAGGTCTCCCTGTTCTTCTCTGAGTCCCACCTTCTCCAGCTCTAGCTCTGAACGTCTTTCCTTGTCGTACGCTGTCTTTATGTGTAATTAATCAACAACAATGTTTCTGCTGCCAGGTGAGGAGGATTCAGCTTTAAAAAGCAAGGAATGACACCTTCATGGGTGGTAATAAAACCAAACCAGCATGTGCTTTCCCCTGAAACCAAGCTGAGGTCCATTAAAGAAATAATACTCAGGCCGACAAGATGACTCGGTGAGTAAAGGCACCTGCCACCAAGCTTCACAACCTGAGTTCAATTCCCGGGACCCACTTGGTGGAAGGAGGGAACAATTTGTCTTTTGACCTACACTTGTGTGCTATGGTACATGTGTGCATGCACACACACATACACACACCAAACAGATTTTTTAAAAAAAATAGCAATAGCATAATCTACATCCAAGGTTGGTTAAAAAAAAATTAAACAACTAACCTTCTCCAGACAAACCACACATACCTAAAACTACCTTTTGAAATAAGCGTTCTTCTGTCTCTCTGGGTAAAACATGCCTCCACTCCTTTTCTCCCTCCATCTAAACATGCTAATTCTCTGTCCCAAGCCCAGTTTCTAATGACACTTTTCTCCACTCTTATCTCCCAAAGAGCACTATCCTCCTCTCCAGCTTCTGGGGCTCCTCTTCTCTACGTAAATTTCTTCTGTCTGTCTGTATTCTCCCCTTCCTCACTCAGCCCCTCTGCCCCTCCGTCATCATAGGCAGTGAGGGAGGTGGAGTGGAGGAGAGGGGAGGTTGGGAACATTCAGGTTTAATAGGTGTGCCTGTCACAAAAATTAACATTCTAAATTTTGAAAAACTGCCCAAGTTTGAACACTGTCTGAACTTGATGGTGGTGCGTAAGTAATGAGAAAAGAAAAATTGAAACCCTTCTAAACTGTTTTGTACACCTGGATATGCCCCGCAGGAAATTCCTGCTGGTGACTGCCGTGCTAATTTTCCCGTTGCGTGGCAGACAATAGCGAAGAATGCCCACCAGTCATCTCCCATGAATCCAGCTTAGATGCTGTTAGCACAGCCCCAGTATTTCAACATTCCTTTGGCTTTGCCATCTTTATGTTCATTCTAAATTAAGAAGTCTGAAGCAGATCTTATCAAATCCATGATATTGTTAAGAGCACTTCAAGGTCCTCTTAAAAACAAGAATTACTTACATCAACCTACTTTATTGCTTCATTTTCTGACTCCAAAGGACACCAAGTATACTAAAGCAATTTCGCATGGCTGTAACCTACAATTTCAGCTTCCCCCGAGGGGCCATTTCACCTCTTGTCTTCCTTTTCCAGACCAAATCAATAGAGGGGAGAATCAAGTCAAGACACATGTCATAACTGTATCAAAGGTCAATGAGGTTTAAACAAATTGGGCTCCGCTCATAAATAATTGACTCACAATTTGCACCGAGGTACGGGGTGAAATGGTGTTCACCTGAAACATCTTTAAGGTTTATTCAACCTATTGTTGACACCCTGGGAACTGTAACTAAACATGTGCTTGGGTATGAAAGTCACCTATCAACAGAGACGTTCATGGAAGTAATAATCCCATAGGGAGCGTGAACAGTTGGCCTCGTCCATCACCAAAGAAGCGAAGGGAAGCTATTAGTGTTCCTACTTACAGATCAAGGAGTGACAGACCACGAGCAATCCTGAAGGGTCTTCCTCACCACACAGTTTGTACCTTTGCTGAAGCATGAGGGTAAATTCCAGGTGCTATAAAACCGAGTATGAAATGGCCACACTCCTTTAGATGCAGATCTTCAGCATCCAACTGTGGACATGGTTTTCTGGTCCTCTGTTTAGCATCCCAGAGCTTGTAATTGTTGGGAAGGCGCCACAAGAGCTTAACAGGCTTCAGTTACAATTAGGGTGAGATGTGGTGACCCCCACCTGTAATCTCACCCCTCGTGAGAGGAACCTAGAAAGACAGCCAATTTGAGGCCAGCCTGGGCTACACAGTGAATTTTAAGACAGCCTAGTGGGTTGTCTAGTAAGACCCTGCCTCAGAAAAATGAAAGGCTAATCAAACATCCTCCACCAAAACAAAAACAAAAATCTCTTCAGCAGCAATTGAGGGCATTTGGGAGACTTGAGCCCATGGAATATTCCTGCTCTGGACAGAAGATGCCGGCTGGTGCCTTGTGAGGAGGAACTGAGGAAGATGCTCTCTCCTTTTGTCAGGGAGCAGGAGATATGCGTAGATGACTCAGCAGGGCTGCCTCTCTGCCCTCTTTCTCTCTCGTGGTGAACAATAACCAGATGGCTGCCGCTAGGACAGCCATCTTACAACTGCGAATTAACAGGCAAGAAAATAAAAATCTAATGCACCAAGTATGGTAAAGAGGAACTTGAACTTGGGCCTTTTAAGAAGTCGTTAAGCTGTCATCTATTCTCAACCTTGTTGTTCTGTGAAGTAATTAAATATCCCTACTGTGCAAGGCTGAAAGCAGCCCTGATGGGCACCGGGATGGATGCTGCTGTCCCTCCACCAGAAGAATTTATTAGCCACTCAGGGAAATAACAAAAGGACCCAAATAAGCTTTATGACTCACAGAAACGTGTAGAAGCCATGAGAACAGTATAAACAAGGCACTGTTAAGATTGACAGGTGGGACTGACCTGGTCCAGATGGGGAAGGTAGACTGGAAAACAAAGAAAAGGCAACGAGGAGGAGAGAACTAGTCCGGGCTGGAAAAGGAACTCTGGGGGACATTGGCTGCTTTTTTTGTTAACCTTTATTTTTAAATTATACATACACTTTCTCTCTGTGTGTGTGTGTGTGTCTCTCTCTGTCTCTCTCTGTCTCTCTCTCTGTCTCTGTCTCTGTCTCTCTCTCTCTCTGTGTGTGTGTGTGTGTGTGTGTGTGTGTGTGTGTGTGTGTGCCAGCCGAAGCCAAATGAGGGCATCAGATCCCCTGGAGTGAAGTTAAGGTGGTTGTGAGCTCTCTAGCCCAGTTGCTAGGAACGGAACTCAGATCCTCCAGCAGAGGAATTCCTGCTGCTAACTGTTAAGCCATCTCACCGTCCTCAAAGCTGTGCGATACTGTACATGTGGTTTGACCCTTTAGAGTGCTAGCTCCTCTTGAAGTTTTCAAATATTGAAAGGTAAACTTCAGTTACGAAACTAGAGCATGGGAAATTATGCATTTAGTAGTTTTTTTTTTAAAAAAATTAGTATCCTACTTCATAGCTTGTCTCAGGGAGGGAAGCCATACCATCGTTCCAGTTCACAGTAGGCTCCAACTGAAGGAGCCTCGTTCTGGCTGTCAATCTAAGTGGGTACTGCCTGTATAATGATTGTGATAAGGGAAAAAAATGTGGTTGCAGAGATGCCTCTGTGGTTGAAAGCATTGACTACTCTTTCAGAGGAGCTAGGTTTGAGTCCCATCATGCCCCTGCTGCATGCCTTCTTTTGGCTTCCACCAGCACCAGATACACATCCGATGCACGGACATACATGTGGGAAAGACATGAAAATCCATGAAATTTTTTTTGAGTTGAAAAAAAAAAAGAACCAGAAAAAGAAGGAAGTGGTATCAATAGTCTCCCAGATTACTTGTCACTCTGAGCTCCAAGAATCACCTCCCAGCAGATGGAGAGTGTGGTCCGGCTCCTCGGGAAGGGATTACAACTGCTTTCCGGGCCAAACGCCGCCACGCTTTACCCTCTGGAATTATCACCTTACATCCAGCAAGTGTGTCTCATTATCACACATTGCTGGTGAGAAAGCAATACATTAAAGACAGAAAACCAGCCTCAAGTAGAGTAGGGAAAAGAAATTCACACTGAGATTGATTTTAAAAGTTCTTTCCATTCCTTTCTCCTTGATCTACAAGTGAAAGAACACGGCAAAATTATGTTCTCTCTCACTTCCCTTCAAACACTTCCTCCGTCAAAGCTGGTTTTTTCATACTCAAACTCATAGAGATGGTGTTGTCTGATTCATGGGAATTGGTGTTTGCTGGGCACCTACGGCATTCTGTTAATAACATGAATCCGACAGGTTAAGCGTACATCTCAGAACTGTAAGTGATAGAGATTTATATCCAATGAACTTTAAATCAGAACCTGGAGCTCAAGGCATTAAATACAGAATTCCTTGTATGAAGTGTTAAGTAGTGAGTGATACTCAAAGGTTAGGCCTGTGTAAATTTGAAGTTCAAGTTTTTCATCTACATCAGCTTCCCCTCTACAACACAAGGAAACTTCGAAGATATTTTGAAGTGAAGCACACCAAACTGCCTGGACCACAGGGAAAGCAGTATTTAAAAAAGAATGCATAGCTATGAACAGGGTTGTGAATAAGACCTTGCGTCAATCAGTTAACTTTCCCAAGTCAAGAAATGAAGAGGAAGGGGACAACTAACCAGGAAGGAAAAAGGCTAAAACAAAGAAAAATATTAGGGTTGAGATAAAATAGAGAAGAGTGAAAAATAAATAAAATTAAAGTTCTTTGAGCACTTGTGAGGCAGGGGCAAGACGATCTCTACAAATTCAAGGTCCAGTTGGTCTACATAGTGAATTCCTGACCAGTCATGGCTATGTATGGTGAGACTTATCCTCCAACCAAATGGAAAAAAGAGTTATTTGAAAAGATCAGCAAAATTGATGAATCTTTAGACTAAAAAAGGGATAAGAATAAGATTATTAAAATCAACAAGAAGATTATTTCAATATGTAGGCTTGTTGAAATTACTAACTGATGTATCTTCCACAATCTGATTTTTTAATCAGCTAAGTACTTACCAATATTAATTCATGTTATAGCTAGAGACAGATACATGCAACAGAGAGGTTAAGTGATTTACCAAAGTACACACAGCTCTTTAAATGGGGATCCAGGACCTGAAATAGGACAGTGTAAAAATTAATCCTCCTCTCTGCCCTTCATCCATTCTATGTCATTGTCTTTCTTTGATATAGCTCAACTGCTTCAAAAGGTCTTATTTCTGCCCTTACCAAAACCTACAAAGATGATAAAACACCCACCTCAAGTCTTCTTTGAGAGCAACAGAAAAATAAATCGCACTTACATTATATATGTATGTGTGATATTAAATTTTCATCCTCCCCTCGGGCAACAGAAAAAAAATGATTTTATAAGATTTCACTACCATAAAAAGGGACTTAATTGGCTCCAGATGAAAAGCGAGCTCATTGTCGCCCCGTGTAGGGAATACTCAGAGGCCTAAGCAAGCCAAAGTTTGCACTCCAGCAAGTGGGCGAAGCCTCCGAAGATGGGTCAGCCAGCCTTGGAGAATAAGGTCAGAGTAGCAAGAAGTTTTGGGGTGGCCCTGGCTTGGGCACTGGTTTGCGAGTTTAGAATATGCTTCTCACATGGCTCCCTGACACTGTTCCAACTTAGTCAAAATTAAAGGTTCGCCGGCAAGAAAACAAACAGAAGCAGAATTTTCCTATTAGGCCATTAATTCATTTACGTTTTTATGACAAAGAAAAAAAGATAATTGTAATCTATTATATGTATATGGGGTTCTACCAGGTAAAACTGTTGAAAAACCTTTCCCTTCCTTGACTATGTCTCCCCTGTTCAAATAAAATTTCTGAAAATTTCTTCAGTATATAATTTAAGTGTGCTTGTGTATGTGTGTGTGTGTATGTGTGTTCTGTATTTTGTGCAGATCCTTATTAATCTACCCGCTTTCCTTTTAGTTAATTTAATCTTTAGGGATCTTAGACATCATCTGAATGCCTAACTATTTGTAATGTCTACGAATACACACCCTACCCTGTAGACTGCAATGAGAATGATGAAGGACTAATGTATTTTTTGTTTAAGTGATAATCACAGCAATATAGATTGCCAATCAGAGTCCCTGCAGGAAACAGACGTCACTCTCTACTGGGATTAATTGACATTTCAATGTAGGGAGTTTTTACAACTTCTCAATTGAATGATTAGCACCCCAGGCCTTAGCACCCAAAGACCTGATGGGTGAAAGGGAGAGATTTATTCTGGGAATCTACAGAGTAGCTAAGTAGAGGGGACCACTAGGTAAGAACTAAGCCTACCCAGCTAGGCTACCTTAACCTGAAAGGGAGGGAATCATAAACAAATACCTTTAAATTCATTCTTTCCCTGACTTCTGAACTTTTATCAGTGCCTCCCATTGCCTGAAGCCAACATGCCGAGCGGAAGAGAAACAGGGAAGATTCCAAGAGCACCAGCAAAGGTTAAAAGTGCAGGCAGAGAGGGCCAATAAAAATACCCCGTGCATCTGCCATTTCTATAGGCCTGAGATCTTGAGTGATAGCTCTAGTTTACCTCCCATCTACTTGCTGAATACTTACATGCCTTAACACTCATTCTCCTAATTCTTTTGTTTTACATATGCAGCTCTTCTCAGTTTCTGATGCATTTATTTTTACCTCAACTAAAAAACATGGAATATGTTTGACTCTTCCTTCCCTTTGATTTTCCCCATGAATAAGTATTTCTAGACAATTATTCTGAAACTTTGGTTCCCTTTCCAGTTTCTTCCCTTTAATCAATACCCTAATGTTCTCTGTCCTATAGTTATGCAATGATTGCCTGACTCAGTTCCCACTAACTCTTCTTTTTTTGAGCCATTCTTTTACAGACGTCACCCTGCCATCAGTTACCTTTCTAAACCGCAGATCTAATCATGGCATTCCTTTGTGAAAACCCCTAATGGACCTTTGTTGCCTTGGCATAAAATCTAAACTTTGCACACGACCTACAAAGCATTAACCTGCGCTGTTGGCACCCTGTGTGTTTTATTCAATAGACATCTTTTGAAAACACTGTGTCAGGTAAGGCACCAGATAAACGTGGACACTAGACAGCAACGGGAGTAGCCGATGAATAAAAATTCAAATCAAGCGATAGTCAGTAGGAGACAGAGAAAGATTAACTGATGAGACGTTTTGGGGTGTGGGTCAGGCAAGAAAATGGAAGACCGTAAAGATCTAATCAGCCTGCAAGAAACAATTCAGTTAGAGGGTGAAAATCTGACCAGAGAAAAATGCAAGTTCCTGTGAATCAAGTAGACAATAGCAAGGTTAATTTGGTGAACTTAAAGAAGAGTTACAATCATAGTCTTCAAGAATAATGAGTGAAAAATCATACTTTCAGAATAGATAAATTATACCTTTTTGTTTGTTTGTTTCTCCAAACAAGGTATCTGTATTATGCAATTCCGACTGTTCAGGAATTTACTATGTAGATCTGTTCCTGTCTGCTTTTCTGGTGATGGGATTAAGGTATGTGCCACCACACAACAATCATTTTTAATTGAAAGAAACTTTATTGAGGATGGTGAGTGAATTCTATATGATTCTGGGCATATTCTTAAGAAAATTTATGTTATTGAGTGTGCTAGTGCAGGCTTTTAATGCCAGCACCCAGAAAGCCTAGAATAAGAGAAATTAAAGCCAGAGAAGATTTAAAATACATTTGTACCTCTCAGCATGTATGCAGATAAATTTCAACTTCAAAGATTAAAAAAAAATTTCGTCATGGGCTGAGTTTAGCAGTGTACGTCTTTAATCCCAGCACCCAGCAGGCGCAGGTAGGAGATGTTTGTGAGTTTAAGGTCAATCTAGTCTACACAGAGTTTTCCAGGACGACTGGGGTTATATGGTGAGATCCTGCTGCAAAACAACCACAACAAAAAGCAATGCAAACAGAAATAACCACAGAACGGCAGCAAACCATTACAATTTATAGTATCCACATTATCCCTCTTCTTCCAAAAGGACCATTTTGGAATCCAAAAGACTTGGTCTTTCCCTGTCATTTATCAGTTGTATACAACTGGACAGGTTTCATTTTAAAAATTTTTTGTAGCTGAGCCTTCCATCTTGGGTCTCAAAGGACTCTATCTGAGGTTTAGCAGGAAAAATAATAAATGAGCTCAGTCATTATGTAGTGTTTATCAGAATATATAGAAATAAATAAAATCTTATGAACCTACCAGGACATTTCAAAATGACCTCTTTTTTTTTTGATATTTGGGGTTTTTTGTTGTTGTTGTTGTTTTGTTTTTCTTTCTTTCTTTGTTTTTGAAAACTCACCTTAGTTTCTTTTGATACATAGAGCTTCAACAGAGGCAAAAATAGCAGGAATAGTGTTAGGTGTCTGATAAAGAGTCTACACTGTGGCAGTAGCTTAGTTTTATAGTGACAGATAAGATGCAGAAATGTCTATGGAGGCAGGGATGTGTGGCAATGCCAGCTCAAAGACTGAAAGCAAATTAAACAAGCCTTGGAATGATCTCAACTTTGGAAAAGTTATATTTGAGACACCCACATCCTAAGTGGATACATGGTTTCGAATGTCTAAGATAAGACAAGATTTCTCTTTGTATTATTTTACGTTGAGCACGCTGCAAGAATGAAAAATACTTACTAGCCAATGGAAAACCAAAATGAAATTAATCATTTGTGGAAATCTGAGTACTGATGGCTGTAAGCCTGGGGGATTTCAGACATAGTTGAACTTGAATTCAGGTCATCAGGATATAAATTTGAGTCTTGTTTGGGAAGTAAATAGGAATTTGATACAACCAAGCAAGTTGGCATTTAGTTATCTTGCTGTCTATCTTCAGAAAGACAGAAAGCTAGCCAGGTAATTATAAAAGAAGGAGCCAGAAGAAGAAACAACCTGTTTTTAGTACTGTTTAATATATTTATCAACAAAGTAAAGATTTGATTTCATTAACTCTTAAGATCACCTAATCTATTCTTCCCCCTGACTTCAAAGTCTAGTCTCATAAATATTAGAAGGCCTTTATTAGAGAAAATTCTTGATGCACTGCTGATGACAGCGTGGGAACAATCCACAGCTAGGAAGGTGACTGCGTAACCTGTATGTGTACCTCTCAAGACAGGAAGCCATGCTAGTCTATGTCCTCTAAGGAACAGATGCCAAGACAGAATCCGACAGGAAAAGGTTGAGATTGATTGGGGTTTTATATCTGCAAGGGAACTGTGCAGGGAGAGACTCACATGGGAGAGTTGTCTGACCCTTAGGAGGAGAAGAAAACAGCCAGGTAGACAAGAAGGAAGGTAGGAATTTGACTATCTTTAAAAAAAAATAGAAAGAAAAAGAAAAGAAAGAATTACAAAGATGTGTTTAAAGAGATGCTGTACTGGCATTTTTCTTTTTTATCATATATCTGAAGTATCTGAAATCTTTACGGTGATTATTAGTCCAGGCAGTATGATGTCAATTACATAAAGGGTGGCCTAATTCTACATTAAACATTCTTATAATATAAAAAAGAAATAATTTTCTACTTGAGCAAAACAAAAAAGTAGTTGTGGCCCATGACCGGGGGAGATCGATGAAGAGGATTTGAACATATTGTCTCAGTTAAACCGTGAGAGCCTCAATTAAGCAATACAAGCCACTCTCAGATGTCCTGATAAAAGTGACATGTCAACCAATGTCTTTAAATTGAACGGGGATGAGGAGAGCATGTGATGTGACTTAAGGACAATATGTTCCTCTTGAATTTATAAAGCAAAAGACGTTTTTAATTTAACTTGTAAATAGTCTCAAAATTAACAAGTTGCTGCAAAAAAAAGAATAGTACAAAACAAAAAGTACAAAGTGGCTATATATCCTTTAGAGTCATCTACTGCTGAGATTTTACTACACTGGAGGTGTCATTCACTCTTGTCATTGCCCTTGTCTTGGTAGATGTTTCTGTATCTATAGGGTAGTCCAGCTCATCATGGATTTTTTTCCTCTATAGATACTTCAATATATGGTATAAAAATAATAGGAAAGGGGTTTACTTGGTTTACTTATATTATCCAATTTTCAAATTTAATAAATCAATCATTTAAGTTTCCACTTAGTCAATTTATCCAATAAAGCCCTGTTTAGCACTTTTCTCTCGCTCAGGGTAAAGGGATGCATTTTGTCCTCTCACCTCTGTCTAGCTTGTGTTAAACAGTAACACGAAGTAAAGTCATCTTTTGATAAACTAAATCCCATTTGTTGTAGGATGTAAAATTTGACACAAAAGATGTAATCAGTCCTGTGCATTGCTAATATACATGACTTAAAACACTTCCTGAAGCATGGTATCTCTCAGTTAGTGATGAATGAATGAAGGAAGGAAGGATAAAGGAGGGAAGGAAGGAAGGAAGGAAGGAAGGAAGGATGAATTTTTGTAGATGGACTTTCTTTTCTACTGCTAGCCCCAAGTAATGACACAGAGACATTATCAATTATGAAAGCTTGACCAATAGCTTAGGTTGGTTTTTAACTGGGTCTTATAACTTAAATTAACCCACATCTATTAATTTACTTTCTGCCTTATGGCTTTATTCCCTCATCTTCATAGTGCCTATCCTGCTTGCTCGATGTCTCCTGGCATCTCCGCATTCTTCTTCCCAGGATTCTCTCTGCCACAGAAGTCCTGTATAGCTGTTGACCATTGAGTTTTTATTAAACCAATCAGAGTGACACATCTTCACAACATGCAAACAGATTATTTCATAAAAAGTTTTTTATGACTGTTCATATTTACTTAAGGGGATTTGACATAGTTGGAATTTATATTTTTTAATTTTGTCTGTGTAAATAGTTCAAATTTCACTTTGTGAGGATGTCAGTATGTGGAGAGATTAAGTGTTCTTGAAGATCTCACGTCTGTTGCTCCCTGCTCATACCATTACCTTGAGTTCCTTCTCATCTCTATGCTAACCTAAGCCTTTAAGCATGCTTGAAAGGAAAATGGAAATCCAAGCTCTCTGGCATGAGGATTGGCATCCAGAGTGACTGTGCTTTGAGCAATGCAAAACATTTTCTCCTTGCACCAATAACGATGATGAATCTGGATGTCCAAACATATGCCTTCAGTGTGCTAAAAAAGTAATAATATTGGCTTCTATCAGAATGCATACAAAATAGGAGGTTCAGTGACACCATGTCAATCATAGTTCTATAATGGAATGTCCAGGAAAGTTCTCCGTGAGTTACTAAAATCTCTATCTTAGTCAGTACATATATGACATCATTCTCGATAGAATAACAGCAGGTTGGTGAAGGAGAAGAATGCTTTAGCCTCTTGCAGCCATGCCAAGGATCTCACTCAAAGATTAACTTGAGAGTCTGTCTTCTATTCTCAGAAACCTACTACTCTGTTCTTCATGTGAACCAAAGGTCCATTACTAAGTACTCATGTAAGTAGATGTTACTTACAGTGTAATAAAAATTAGTTGGAACTGGACTCAAGTTATATATACAGTCTGATTTTATCTGGTAAAGAACAAGTAAGAAATGAGTGAAAGGAATGACACCATTGATGTCCAGTTGCAGATTTTCAAGTGCTAGGCCAGGGGATGATTCAGAATATCCGAGATTACATTGTTGGCTAAAAGAGATGCATATGTTTTGCTGATCATAAGTAAAGAAGTTGAGTTTTTAAAAGTATTTTTATAGGCTCATATTTTAAAATTAAATCCAAGGAAACTGGTTGAATTTGCAAGCTATTTTGTGCCTTAATTTCTCTACACGTCAAGTAAAAATAATTACACAAGTTACAGATTCTGTGATAGAAATACATTAGGTAATGACAGAATGTGCTTTTTGTTTTCTTAAAAAAGCAGTGCCTACTATTATTATAACTGCTATTCTTACCTATGAAGGAATTCCTTTTCTTACCCCTCAATCACAGAGAAAGAACGGGTTCTAAATCTTGACTGGCATCTTACCTTCTCTTTTGAAAGTCTAACCTAGTGGGATGGCAAGAAAGGGTAATGTTTTAAATGAAAAGTCTTAGCGCTAATCTCTATTTGACACATGCTTCCAATTCAAGCTTACACAGAAAGGAGGGCTTATTAGGGGAAGACTTGATTCCCTGCCTCTCGCTCCTCTTCGTTCCTCTACCAGCCCTGCTCCTTTCAGTTTCTGAATTTATAAATGGGAGAGATCCCTCAGAACATGATGTATTCTTGCAGAACAGTCTTGGGGACAAGAAGAATGATTGACAACTGCAGAAATTACATCTGAGGTTTGGTCCTGCAGGAAAAGGGGCACAAATTGCCTGTGAATTATCTGCAAGTCCCTGATGAGCTCGAGGACAAAGTTTAAGAGGCTTCAATCTTTCCCCAACACACCAGTTCATGTATCTCTCCCTGTTACAATGCAAACACCCAAGAGGAGTCATCCCTGCAAAAACACCACTTTTGTTCTTTATCCTTCTCAAATATGGTGATGGCAAATGTGTAAATGCCGATTGATACCATTTGTCACCCACCCAAGCATTCTGAGTATGTTTCAGAACAGAAAGGATATAAAGCTCTTACTGGTGGACTCAATCTAAAAAAGAATTGAGGCTTAATACTATAAAACACATGGTATTAATTTCATGGCGTAGAATTTATTTACTTGTATATGGTCTTGACATGCTAGGTAAATGCTATGCTTTTGAACTACATCCCTACATTGGATACAAATCACTTAATCTGCAAAAAAATTGTTACTTTTCTAACTGCATCACCAGAGAAGAAGGAAATGTAGTAGAACAATGATGATAATAATGATGACTAATACATAGAAGTTCAAAAGAAACAAGTTATATTCCTAACTAAGAGTTCATGGAAAAGGTGAGGCCATAGATTTTAGAATTAGCAGTGTTTGGACTTATGTAGTTTTCAATACTAATTTGATGAGATATAGCAGTATGTTGTGACGTATTTGATTATACTGTGTAAAGATATGTCACTGTGATTGGTTTAATAAAAACCTGAATGGCCAATCGAGAATGCTGGGAAGAAGAAGGGGAAGTCGAAAGGAGACACAGAGGAAGCAGGAAAGCAAGATGGATATAATATATATATGAAGTAAACGAGCTTCAGGGCAGCACATAGATTAATAGAAATGGATTAATTTAAGCTATAAGAGCTAGCTAAAAACAAGCCTTAGCTATCAACCAAACTTTCAAAATTAACAAGAAGTCTCCATGTGGTTATTTGGGAGCTGACTGGTGGGACAGACAAAGACTCTTGACAGTGATGTTTAAAATGTGGTCTGCAAGCAAGCAATGGTTGTCAAACTTTTTGCTACATATCTGGATATAGTAAGTATTAAAGTTTGCAAAGATCTATGATGTTATACTGAATAACATATTAACACATTGCTGGTTTGTCTTTGTTTAAATTTTGCCTTTCAGTAATTCACTTTTGATCTTATTTTAATAATTTGTACACAACAAATGGAAGGGAGTTTAGCATGGATAATCTGAGAAACACTATTCTGAATGTTGTACAGTAACTGATCAAGTAAACAGAAGCCACCTGTAGTTCTTGCCTTGGTAAACACTTTGGCAGTTTTGAATAACAAACACCCAGAGAGGTGCCACACTGGATTGCACATAGGTAGGGCAGTTTCTGCTCATAGTGGGTCTTCCCAATAGCTCCACAGACATGTGGCCTTTCTCTGGAGTCAGGCCATTGATTTTTACAAACCTTCCCCACTGACTTCTACAAGGAACCTAACATTTGGTTTTGTTCTTCCTTATTCTTTTACTGCTGGTTTGTCTTTCTGTATGTTTTCCTTTCATCTGTCATAAGTTGAGTAATTGTTTAATCTCCATTAATTATCAGAAACTTTTATTGTTTTGAGATTAGAATAAAATGATTTGTCACTGAAAGGTAAAAAGTATAAAGATTTTAACTTTGATTTAAAAGATGGATTATATAGGGTGGTATCTCGCAGTCAGATTAACTTGGGTTCAAATCATGGCTTTACAAGTTAGTAACTAGACATTCCAGATAAACTTCCAAACATTTTTTAAAAATTATTTTATGTATATAAGTGTTTTGGCTGCATGTATGTATATGCACCACATGTGTTCTTGGTGCCTATGGAGTCACTGGAACTGGAGTTATGGATGGTTGTGAGATAGCATGCAAGTGCTGGGAAACAAACCCAGGTCCTCTGCAAGAACAAGTGCTCTTAGCTGATGAACCATCTTTCCAAGCCCAACCCTCATTATTATTATCATTATCATCTTCATTGAAAATTATCATCATCATTATTATTGTTATTATTATTTAGCTTCATTTTCTAGTATGTAAACCAGAAGCTTTAAAGGTCAGAGTAATTGTGAAGATTAAATGACATAAGGAAGTAAGGGAACGTCTTAGGTTTTTTAATGCTGTGAAAAGACACCATGACCATGGCAACTCTTATAATGAAAACATTCAATTGAGGTGGCTTATTTACAGCTTCAGAGATTCAGTCCACTATTATTATTATCATGGATAGCACAGTGGTGTGCAGACAGACGTGGCGCTAAAATAGTTGAGAGTCCTACATCCTGAAGGTACGAGGAAGTTGACTGAGAGTCACACTGAGGGAAGCTTGAGCATCTTCCAAACCTGCCCCACAGTGACACACCTCCTAATAATGCCACACCCTTTGGGGGCCATTTCAAGGTTGAAATAACTTCCCATAATAGAGTTTTGAAAAGAAGAAAAAGCATTCTTCTTTCCCCATTTTCAATGAATATATTTCAATTATTTTTCTTTAAAATTATCACTGAAAATGATGACAGAGATCCCATGAATAGGAGTTACAATAAAAATACAATAAAAATAGTATGCCCATTAATTTAAAAACACACATTAGATTTGGTAAACCCTTTAAAAATGTGGCTGAGTCTTTCCAAGGTCAGGCACTCTTCACTCTGCTTAGAACTCTTTACTCCAGTATGAATAATTTCCCCAGGCATATAACATGGCTTATTCTTAATTTCACCCCTTTGTATTAGTGCCATTCTTGAATGGATCATGTGCCTCCCCTCCGCCCTCCATCCCTTTCAAAATTGTTCAATATTTATATCATCCAGGAATTGACCCAAGGAAGTTTGATCAACTTTTTTACTTTTTGTAAAATTGTAGGTTCTGCCAGGGTGCTCTACCAGGCCCTACTTATTACTGCCCCCCCTCCCCAGCTTGTTTTCCTACACTTTCCCTATATATATTTTTTAAGGTTGTTTTTTTCAGGATGAGAAAGACTGTCAGTTGTTCAAGATCAGACATTCCATTGTCTATTCCAAACAGGGAGATGGCCAGGTTGGTTTCTTGTTTGTTTCACCTTTTAGTTTTGTGCTATTATTCCATTGCCCTCTGTTACTTAGTGGGGTAATGGTATTTCTGGCTGATTGAGAAAAAAAGGGCATAAACTTTCAGAGAAAGTTCTAGAAGAAACAGCAGACAAGGGACACAGAATGTGATGAGAGATGTGAGTGAGATGGGCAGAAGCAGGAAGAAAGGCGGCCTCAGGTGCATACCCAGCCAGTCGCAAGCATTTCAGGAGGAAAAAGAAACCAATTAAGCCACAACAGAACAGTTCTGCCCAGCTTCTATTTTGTGCTCAATAAACAACACTACTGTCACTGCCAATGAGAGCAGCAACATAGCACGTCTTTTCTCCCAGCACCAGTTCTAAACAATCTACTGGATTTGGGTCAAAATAGTAAACAGCCAGCATGTTAAAAATAAAAAAAAAAAAACCAGAAAAACAAACCTGGCATTTTCCTTAAGGGCTGTGAGGGTGAACGCAGGACAAGAGCCAGGGAGAGGAGCTGCTATAAAAATACCTAGTGCAAACATCCTTGAACTGATGTTTTCTATAAAAATCCCATGGCTGTGAATTGGAAGGAGTGAAGCCGTGAAGGGGAGAGGAATGGGGGACCGAGGGGTGTCTGCTTATCGTCAGTCAGCTTTCATGTAAAAGTCATGGCAGGGTCAGCAACAAACCAGCCAGGTGGCAACTCCAGGCTACGCTCCCATAAATAACAGTTATGGACTAATGTCACACAACCAGAGCTAGATGTAAAGCATATGGGAAGGAAACAGTCTGATGTACAGATCTAGAAACTAGCAACGCTTGCTCAGTTTAGGGTCTACTTTCGGTACTGAACTTTGGAAACCATTGAGAAAATAAAGGAGTAAAACATTAGAGGGTGGAAAAAGAGCCCCAGGTATACATTTTTTTTTGAAATTAGAGTATTTACTTAAAAAAAATAAAACCTAACCTTAAGATTTGGAAGAATGACTATTCGATGAAGTGATTAGGAACTGTTGAGAGCCCACAACACCACACACCAATTTTCACTTGAATTCCATTCCTGCTATTTACTTGTTCTCATGACCTCTGGGAAGTTCCTTAACCTCTCATGCCTTTGTTGGCTCTGTACAAAGGAAGGAGGGGAGCATAATGGGGATAGAACCTGCACTAAGGGAAGTTATGGAGATTAAGTGAGTCTTTATAGGGGACCCCACAAAGCACTATCTAGTAAATATCCTATCCTGTTTACTTAACTCATTACTTTTGGCACTAACTTATTTTAAATAGACTGTTTGCTGGATGCTGTGCTAGTAAATTTTTACTTGTACTCTCTTATTGCTTCTATTGGCACATGGTCGTGCACATAGTGCTAGATTTTACAAATATAAATATAAGTCTATCATGTTCACACACTCTTCCAGCCTCGTTACTTCTTCAGTCTTTCTTGCATGTGCATGGATATATCTGTATATGAGTGTAAATATGTGTGTGTGGTGTATTTGTGATCTATTAAAATTGAGTGTTCACAAATGAGAGAAAACAGTATTTGAGTCCTTTTCTCAGAAGATAACATCATTTTAGTCTTTATAATTGAGTCTGTAAACCATTTTATCCTCTCATCTGCTGACTGACATCTAGGATGACTCAATAACACGGCTATATACTACCTTATTTAATCTTAAAACCAGCCTCATGAGTTAAAAACTTTTACAGGTAAAGTAATTGAGGCTTTGGTAGATTAAGAAATTTATCAAAGGGGTCTTATCTAAGCCAATCTTTCAACTTATGCTTTACAACAAATGAAAGTTACAGTAAGCGTGTTAAAACCTTAGCACATTTTCTTTCACTCGTTCAAAATGTTTAAATTTGAAGAGAACACACACAACCTATGTCCATCTTAGAAGAAAAAGAAAAGGTTTTAAAAGGAATAAGAGGGGCTATGGTTTTTATGGTATTGATTTTGGAGAACTGTGTTTCATTCACAGTAAATATTGAAAATAAAACATTAACTCAGCGTTTCATTTCTCTAAACATTTATTAGGAGCCCACTATTTTGGTGGCCAGAATGATGAATATACTTCTTGAGGTGTAGGGAGTGAAACTGACATTCTACTGCCAGTTGATTTAAAATGCAGGATTTAAGTCCTCAACAAAAACAGAATCGCTCTCCACGAGAGCGGCTGAAGAAATTCCCCAGCAGAAGCTAAGCTGCACGCTTGCAGAGATCCTTCCCACTGAATGAGACCAAGTTTCTGGCAGGCCACCTATTCCGGGCGGCGAGAACTGGGCGTGTCTGGAAACTAATTCAAATTCCGCGCTCCAGGAGAGGACTTCCGGGGCCCGGCTCAAGGCTGGAGGACCAACTCGGAGACCCGTCCCCTAAACTGTGCGACAGGACCACGCCCCTGGTTTCTGGCAACTATCAGTGTGGCCTCAGCTTGCTTCGGTGTTCGATCCCAGAGAGGTGACGCCGGGGACACCTGCCCCTAAAAGACTCTAAGAGTCCTCCGCTCGCAGCGGCCGCTTCCGGATTGCTCTGCCCTTACCTAAGATGGCGGCTAGTCGCCTTCGGCCCCGCTTACTGCGGCTGCTCAGTACTCTCCGCTGCGCAAACAGTTCCACAGCCCGCCTCAACCGCGGAGGTGCAGCTTGGGACGCAGCGTGTCTCCGCCCTGCGGTGCAGCTAGGGGGTGTGCTTTGGGGGCAAAGAAGGTAGCTAGGAGTAGGACCCAGGGTCGTGCTACGCTCTGCCTTTCCCTCGCTTCCGGGCACCAAGGCTGCACGAGCCCAGGGGTGATTTTTTTTCCTTGGGCCCAATATGATACTAACCAAAGCCCAGTACGAGGAGATAGCCCAGTGCCTAGTGTCTGTACCGCCCACCAGGCAGAGCCTGAGGAAGCTGAAGCAGAGGTTCCCCAGGTAAGTCCCCAGCCTCCCTCTCACAGTCCTTTTGCCTTCAGTTCAGTTCGGCCACCCTGGCAGTGCTTAGGGGCCACGTGTCACACGCAAATGGGAGGAACATAGTGACAGGTCAGAGGTCATTAGAAAGCTCTCTCCCTTTCATCTGCCTACCATACAGAACACTCTGGAAGACCCCTGGAACCTCTCCCAGTGTTGCAATTGAATTCAAGTCAACAGATGTTTATTGAAAACTTGATCCGTATGGGGTGGGGGGGAGTACACATAGTAGGTGCTTCATAACTGTCCAGCTGTTAATCCAGAGAAACTAGCAGTGGATGATGGGTAAATGGAGTCATTCCAAAGTAAAAATGTGAACTGGAGGCTCAGCAGACTGGCTTGCTGCCTACTTGGCATAGACACCTAGAGATGGTGGATTAAACAGTGGACCCTTTCAGTGTTGCCTCTGGTGACAAACAAGAGAACCAGGCCTAAAGGGGCCTTGTGATGTGGACTGTGCAATGGAAAGATTCTCTATGTAGTCGAGGATTTTAGTATCCCGTGGATTACACTCTTGTGTCTGGCCCTTTCGACCTCCAGGTCTGAAGATTTTTCATGCGCAAACATATTCCCCATGGGTTTGATACTTCTCTCTTCACTTTGCTGTGACATTTTAGGTTTACCCAAGATGCCAGGAAAGGTCTCTTAGAGATTATGTAACATAGATACCTCATCTCAAAGATGTGAAAACAGATGTAAACATTTCTTGAAGGACCTGTTCAAGACAACTAGGTTATCATAGTTAATGTTAAATAACACAGAACATTTTGTTTATATTTTTTATAATTTAAAACCGTATTATGGTATTGAGCATAGTCACCCCTAATGGAGAGCTTTCCTATCCATAATGCATAGTCTCTGACCAGGGATCACCAGAGAGAGATTTCATTGAGAAAGATGAGTTATTGGCTAATAGGTATCAATTCAAATTAGAAGGATATCCTTTATGATCTGATATTTGGTAGACTAATTTTCCTAGTCTCTAAATAGAAAAGCTTTCTTTCCAATATTGTCTATTCTTTCTTTCTTTTTTTTTTTAAATGTTTTTTCGAGACAGGGTTTCTTTGTAGCTTTGGAGCCTGTCCTGAACTAGCTCTCGTAAACCAGGCTGGCCTTGAACTCACAGAGATCCGCCTGCCTCTTCCAAGTGCTAGGATTAAAGGTGTGGGCCACCACCGCCTGGCTTGTCTCTACTTAAGGGTAATAGTTATCCCTTTATAGCTGGATAGCTTTTATCATGGCTGCTGTCCAAGAACTCAGCTGACAAGTTGGAATTTAGTTTTGTCATTAACTTTTTCAGGTCTGCCCATGAGCAGTCAAATGAGTGGTGTCTGATCACCCAAGGGAAAAAGTTTAAGGTGTACATATATGTCAAGTGTATATTATATAGCATATAATACATATGTATATATACACACACTTACATGCATTGCTCAGCAGTTTTGGAGCTTATTGATACTTTGCTTTCATTATGTATACATACTCTTGTTTTTAAAAGAACATTATTGTATATTCTTGGGCCCACTGTGTCAAGGTGTGTGTGTGTCGAGGTGAGGATAACTTCGAGTTGTTTCTTTCCTTCTAAATGGGCTCTGGCAATCAAACTTGTCAGGTTTGGTGGCAAGTGCTTTTATCCACTAAATCATCTGACCAAGTCTACTATTTGTTTTAAATGTATTGTATGGTTATATCTTTAAATATTTACTGAAATATAAATTAAAGCTGAGAAAATAAAAAATACTAAATTTTTTGAAAAATAGTAAGTATATTGCTTGTTAATGTATTTAATGTACAATAGCATAATATACAAATGACATGGTTATATACTTTGCAAATATCTTTAATGTCTACCTTAAATACAAGGAAGCGTGTCTACTTTTACATTGAACTGGTTGTCCTATATTGCTGATTAAAGGGTAGTAAGAGGACTGGGGAGATGGCTCACTGAGGAAAGTGCTTGCTCTGCAAGTCTGAGGAGCTGAGTTGGATCCCCAGCTTCCATGGAAAAGCGGAGTAGCTCAGCAGAGAAAATGCCTCCATCAGATTGCCTGTAGGCATTGTGCTGGGGCATTTTCCTGTTGAGTGATTGATGTGAGAGGGTTCAGCCCACTGTGGGTGGTGCCACCCCTGGGCAGGTGCTCCTGCCTTGTGTAAGAGAGCCAACTGAGAAAGCCCTGGAGAGCAAGCTAGTGAGCATTGTTCCTCATGGTCTCTGCCTTAGTTCCTGTCTTCAGGTTCCTGCCCTGACTTCCTCTCATGATGGCAATAGTAAGTGGAAATAAACTCCCTTCTCTCCAAGTTGCCTTTTTGGTCATGGCAACAGGAAGCCAACTAACATGGAAATTGGCACCAAGCTCACTGAATACTGCTGTGACAGACCTGACCATGTTGTATGGAAGAGGAATGCAATGGAAGGCCTAACACTGAAGAGGTCATGGAGAGACCCTGTCTCAAAAAATATGGGGAAGATATGGGAGCACCACGCGTGCATACATGGGCGAGTGCATCCACACACATGGCCGCTCATACACAGCTATACAGCACCGTAGAAAAAGAAACAAAAAAAAATGCTTAGAAACTCTGTCCACATATGTAGTCAGTCATAAAAGAGAAGAGTAATATAATAGACTTTGTAGATAACTGTGGATTTAAAAGATGCTTGTATTACGCAAAATCTAATGCTGGTTTCTTGAAGGCTGACTGTAATGTGGGATGTGAAAACCCCCGCAAAGGCGTCACCTTTTTGCGTTGGAACTTGCATTGTAACAAGTGGCCTGTTTTTAACTTCAGTTGGACTTTTCCCCATGGAATATTGGTTTTGAACCACACAAACCTTCCAAATGTTGTCACCTTTCATTCTACAGTATAAAAAAAAAATCGCATTTGCTAATCCCGTCAGTGATCTCATTAGATGTCTGTAAGGTTTGAAGCTGTCAAGCTATGGTGATGGATATGAGCTTTCTAATATTTGAATTTTCCCTTGAAAGCTCAAATTTTATCATTGGCAACACATGCTATTAGTTGTTTTTCTTGAAATGACAGGCTCACGTCATTTATGTTTGAGAAAACGTCTGCCAGATACCCAAATCTGAATAATCATATTTTGTTCATTGTTTATTCAAGTAAGAATTGTATTCCTTGGAAAAAGTGGCTAGCTCAGCTCTTTTGTCAGTTGCATTCCTCCGTGGAGACACCACCGTATCTTTAAAATGGTCTTTATATTTCTAAATCCTGCATACAGAATTTTAAAAGGATGAGAATTAATATCAATTAGTGACTGTTCTGAAGTGAAATACCCTATTTATTTATTTGTTTGTTTGTTGTTTTGTTTTGGTTTGGTTTTTTAAGACAGGGTTTCTCTGTGTAGCTTTGGTGCCTGTCCTGGTACTCACTCTGTGTAGCCTAGGCTGTCCTTGAACTCACACAAGTGCTGGAATTCAAGTTTGTTTGTTTTTGAGACAGGGTTCCTTTGGCTAGCCTTGGCTGTCGAGGAACTTGCTTGTTAACCAGGCTGGTCTTGAACTCACAGAGATCTGCCTGCCTTTGCCTCCCTAGTGCTTGGATGAAAGGTGTGCTCCACCACTGCCTGGCCAGTTTTAAATTTTTTTTTTTATGCTGTGTCGTGTATGTGAGTTTGAATATGACTGCAGTACCCCTGCCTCAATTTCTTCTGTTTGGAAGTTTAAAAGCTATCGACTTGATGGGTACTGAGCGTGGGAGGAGTCCAAGGCAGGGTAGGTGGAAGGGCTCGCAGAAGGGAAAGTGGTATAATTCTATTTCTATTAAAATCACATTGGAAAAAAAAGGAATTGGAAGTTTATCCTCTCTAGTATACAATCGGCACAAATGCCAATAGACTAGAAGGGGGGAAGTAATATTTTTGTAAAAATTAGTTCTGACCTTGTAGGCCCCTGAGAGGGACTTAGGGATACCAGGAAGCCACTGGCTGTTTGAAATCAAATTTGGTAATATACAATATGTGGGAGTTGACAAAGGACTACCAAGAAGATTGCTAATTTTTCCATCTGCAGAACATGGGAATCTCTGTCTCTGAAACTTTTGCCAACCCTGAGCAGAGTCATTATTCCAACTGTTCTGTCTTGAATTAAGAATGACTGAGTAATTTGAGATTATATTAGCTTCTTTTTTCTTTTTTTCTCATTTCTGGGGATCAAATCCAGGTTCTTATCCAAGCAAAATGATAATCTATCATTGGGCTTTACCCACACCTAGTGTTCTCAAATTATAATACATTGTAGGTTATTTCAATAGTTTTTGTCTGTTTAATTCTCTTTTTGCATTAATGGAGCCACTTGGTGTTCTATACCTATCTTTCTACTGGAGTGTTTGCTTTTATGAAATTTGTTATTATTATTTGTTGGGTGTGCTGATGTTAAAGATGTTGATTTTGTTTTTCTTATCTTTTTTGTTGTAGATGTTTTCTAGTTTGCTTTTACGTATTCTGAATTTAACTTCCTTAAACTTCAATTTAGTCTTTTTTCTTTTCCTTTTGTTTTTGTATTTTCGATTTTTGAGATAGGGTCTTTCTATATTACATAGTCCTGCCTGTCCTGGAATTCACTATGTAGACCAGGCTAGTCTAGAACTCATAGATCTTCCTCCCAAGTAATGGGATTACTGGCAGTGATGGCTCACGCCTTTAATCCCAGCACTCGGGAGGCAGAGGCAGGCGAATCTCTGTGAGTTCGAGGCCAGCCTGCTCTACAAGAGCTAGTTCCAGAACAGGCACCAAAAACTACAGAGAAACCCTGTCTCGAAAATAAAAAAAAAAAAAAAGAGCTGTCCCTTCACACCTGGCTAGTTTTTTGTTTTGTGTGTCAAGGTCTAGCCCTGGCTGTCCTGGAGTTCACTTTGTAGACCAAGCCTTGAACTCAAAGATCCACCTACTTTTGCCTCTGGAGTGCTGGGATTAAAGGCGTGCACCACCACACCTGGCTTTAAATTCTTGCTATCCCCAGTTGCGGTTCATTTTGTTATACCCTGAGAGGCATAAATGTAAAATGAGTTTTCCCCAGCATTAATTTTATTCTTACTCCATACTTCCTGAGGGAAGACTCATTTCGGTATGTCTTTGCTCTTTTCACTGAAATTGCAAAATTATATCATTTCAAGCCACCTCATTGAGTTGAGGAACTCCTTTTTACCTGTCCTTTCTCAGAATCACCTCCTTAGATAGCAGAGTACTTCCCAGCATGCCCAAGGCTCTGGGTATAGTTCCCAACAATGTTTAAGAAAAAGCAGAATCCTCTATTTATTGTGATGAGGTGGGACTTCGTGATCTTTAATGCTTTATGTTTTGAAGTCTATTTTCTTCTCTGCTGTTTAATAATAGTTGGTGTTTCCGTTCTTAGCATATCAGGTGTGCTGTGTAAGTCTAGAACTTAAAGCTGTTGTCAGGATTGTAGTTAATGTTTATGCTTTTTATTTTATTTCTTGGGTTTCTGATTCAGGAAACCAGTCTCAGTCCAATCAACTGTTCCTCCTAAGATTGTGTTGTATACTTTCCTGTCCAAACATTCTATTTGTATATATTATATGTATCTGTAAGTAGTATTAAACTCAGAGAAAATTTGTAATAGTATTCCAGAGAGTTCTTTATTCCCTCTCCCATAAAAATGTTAACATATTTCACAGCCATTGGACCAGTGGACAGGATTTCAAAATTAATTTTAGCATGATATAGTCAGTTGGTAGGTCTTTTCTGAACTCCACAGTTTTTTTGTTTGTTTTTGTTTTTCCAGGAATCTTCTTTTCCTTTCCTGTTTTTGCATCACACATTGCCATTTAGTTTATCACGTCATAGAAGCTCTCCTATATGTGATGTTTCCTCTTTGTCTTTCATGATTAGGACATCGCTGGAGAGTAACCATCGGTTGTTTTCAAAGAGTACCCCTGTGTCTATGTGCTGTTTGCTTTCTCCTGACAGATTTGTGGTAGGAAGTTTGGACAGCAGCACCCCAGAAATGATATGCCCTTCTTAGCGCATCCTGTCAGCAGCATGTGACTTCACATGCCTTATTGTTGGATGCAACCTCATTTGCTTTGGTGTGGTTGTGGCTGCTGAGCGTCTCTAGGGTAAGGCTGCTGGTACCCCTTTTATTAATTGCCTTTTGGAAATATGCCTGGAGACCTGCCGGTTTCTTGTTTCTCCTCACACATTTCCTGTTTTCCCAGGGAAGTGAGTGTCCATCAGTGGGTATTTCACGAAAATGATCAGTTACATATACCTAATAGTATTCAGTTTTTCCCAGAGTAGTCATCCGACCAGTATCATCCATCGTAATTTTATGGGAAACAACCCTACAAAAAGGCCATGCTTTTCATTGGTATTCTCAGAATTTTCCACCGCTTTGTCTCAGAACATTTCATCTGAAGTAATCCACTTTGTGTTTACTCTCTTTGTGACAGAATTTGGATTAAAAAACCCCCAACAATTAAAATTAATTTGAATACACTATAGTACCAAGAAAACAAATTAAAACACAACTAATAGGTATAAATAATAGAATTACAGAATTTTAGAAATTGAAAGATTTCTTGAGCAGGTTCTATTTATCATCTATCTATCTATCTATCTATCTATCTATCTATCTATCTATCCTCTATCTATTTATTTTGAGATGCGTCTTACTGTGTAATAATGTCTGACCAGTGCTGTCTGTCTGTCTGTCTGTCTGTCTGTCTGTCTGTCTGTCTATCTATCTATCTATCTATCTCTCTATCCATCCATCCTCTATCTATTTATTTTGAGATGTGGTCTTACTGTGTAATAATGTCTGACCAGTGCTAACTCATAGAGATTTACCTTAATAGTGGATCATAAAGGATTCTTATAGAAGATATACATTGGTTGGAATTTTTTTGCTAAGAAACTAAGCCCTCTTGCACATGGTTGAATTTCTTCACCATGCATTGATTATTCAATCGCTATCCAAATAAGTTATATGTAATGCAATTTCTAATTGGTCTTAATACTAAAAACCTAGAGCCAGATATTAGGGAGTGAAAGCTGGAAGATTAGAGAAGCAGAACAGCCAGCCACTAGTTCTTGCCCCTACAAAATCCCCAGGCTGAATGGGGTACCCTGTCTCTACAAGTCCTCAAACTGAATGCTGTCTCTACAAAACCTCAGACTGAATCCTGAGCTCCTGTCTCTTCCCGTTTTATATTCCTCTCTCTACTCAGCCATATCACTTCCCCTCTCCACCTCCCTAGTGCTGGGATTAAAGGTGTGAGTTACCACTGCTTGGCTCTGTTTCTCCTTTAGACTGATTTAATCTTGTGTAGCTCAGAATGACCTAGAACTTACAGAGATCCATCTGCCTCTGTCTCCCAAGTGCTGGGATTAAAGATGTGTGCCACCATTGCCTGGCCTCTGTGACTAACTAGTGTGGCTAGCTCTGCACTCTCATCTTCAGGCAAGCTTTATTTGTTAAAGCACAAACAACATGTCACCACATTTCCCCTTTTTTGTCTAAAATAAAAAAGAAGGTTATAACTAATATAAGAAAAAACTATATATAATAAGTATAATAACTATGTACAATATATACAGGCAATAAGTATATCAACAATGTCTAGTCCATTTATATTTGACAAATTCAGAGAAAATACTTCATTATCTATCATATCTTGATGAGTCCAAAGTGTTATACTTAATTCACTTTCTATCCTAGCTTGCATTACCAAAACTATCTTTTAATGTCTCTTAACCTTATATACTTTACACCTCTTTAGTGGATTTCTTTTCTGAACCTGGTAACAAGGAAAATTATAGCTATAAAGTATTCAACTCCATCAGAGACCTGAGAAGGAAATAATATTACCTGAGTAAGCAGGAAGTGCAAGCAAGTGACTTCTGGAAAATGTGAGAAATGAAAAAAAAAACAGCTGGATGCCTGAACAGTCACCCAAGGTTCCTCTGTAATGTTGGGGCATCCATCTTCAGCCTACAGGCCTAGCATATATGACAGACTTTTCTATGAAGCAGGATTTTTGAAGAACTGTTCCCCCTTGTCTTTGCAAGGTTTGGCTGTCACTCTCTTTTGTGTCCTGCTTGTCCTGCTTGACAGCATACTTTCAGCAGTTGAGGCACAAGAGCACTTTCTTGCCCAGTGGCTTACTTTTGCCAGAAAGAAAGTAAACTCTATGTGGCTTTTCTTCGATACCCATTATCCTCTTTGAAGTAAATTGGTGCTACCAGAACAGACATGTCTCATTGTCATAAAAAAGAATCTTTGTTATTAAAACATCTTAAATGCCATATTACACAGATCTCTGAAGTGTTTGAAGATCACCTGTCTACCTAAAATATATCTGTTTGACCTTGAAAACATACCTAACAAACCTAACAAGTTCAATTGTAATAGCTGACTAACTACTAACCTGTATTTCCTTACTATCCTAAATAGTTGGTTATAATAACTTTCAAGGGATAAAATTTACATTATGTTGTTAAATAAGTTGCATAAGTACAGTACCTTGAACAAGATTAGAAATGTATGTGTAGTATGTTTTAACAAAGTAACCTTAAATTTGTATCATATACAAAAATCTATATCAGTGTAAAATAATTAAAGTTAGTAATTGCTTCTTTGGTTTAAAAGTAAATTCAATATTCTCTCTTTTAATCCTATTTCTATATCCCCCTTTTTCTTTTCAAAGTAGATTCAATAATCTACCCTTATATCTTATTATATTTATATCCCCCCATTTTCTTTTCAAAACAAGAACCCTGAATCTAAGTCCTTTGTTCAACTTTTTCCTTGACCATTACTAATAACAACTTGTAAACAATCACTCAAAACAATGACAAATATCCATACCCAATGAACAACCCAAAACACCCACTCTACCTCTTGGGAATGTGGGCGCCATGTTCTTAATTTCATTTCCTTCTGTCAGCAGGGTGACGGCATCTTTAGGCGATCCCAAAAAGAAAAATTTTTCGTTAATTTTCAAGTCTTGGGAGAGGTAACTATATCATTTGTTGTCTAGTCTCTGCGTAATGGGAACGTGTAGGGCTTGTCTCAAGTCCTGGCTATAGCAGTCTGTGAGGCTGGATCATCTAACCTAGCCACCTACAAATTGGACTGAGCAGTTTGTAGTCCAAAGCCGATCTTTAGATGGTGTCTTTCAGCTTAGTAGTGTTATCTTTGTCCTTGTAGAGCTGTTGTGGGGCCCCACCATCCTTTTGGAAACTTCAAAGGTCACTGTTAGGTGTGGTCATGGTTCACTGCAGGAAACTTAAACATTTTAAATGTCATATGCAGCAGATCTTAGAGAGGTTAAAGGATCAATATTTGTTATGTACATCCAGAGTACAAAAACTTCATTCCTTGTTAAGTGATAGAGACTCAAACCTCAGTTCATGACAGGAAACTAGATGAAGCCTTTTTTACTCCCTTTTCTTGGGACATTTTTTCTGGATGATTTGTTGTTTTTCTTCAGATGTTTTATTTGCCTAGTGATCTTCATATTCCTTAGCTGGATCCTTTGTTGTTGTTGTTGTTTGATTGATTTGTTTGTTTGAGACAGGGTTTCTCTGTATAGCCCTGGCTGTCCTAGAACTCACTCTGTAGACCAGGGTTTGGGGATCATGATTCAACACCAATATCTATACCCTGTTGCTGAATTTTTGCCCTCAGATTCTGGGCTCTGGTTTTTCTAATTATGCCTTCCAGATCTGTAGGTATATTTTTTTCTGTGTTGGATGCAACATCTTCCTATTCTTAACATACTGGCTGGTTTTGCGTGACAACTTGACATGAACTAGTCATCATAAAAAGAAGCCTCAGTTGAGGAGATGCCTTGATGAGATTCGGCTGTAAGGCATTTTCTCATTAGTAATCACTGGGGGAGGGCCCAGCCCATGGTGGGTGGTGCCATCCCTGTGGTGTTGGTCCTTGGTCCTATAAGAAGATGGACTGAAAAAGCCATGGGAAGCAAGCCAGTAAGCAGCACCCCTCTATGACGTCTGCATCAGCTCCTGCCTCTGGGACCTGTTTAAGTTCCTGTCCTGACTTGCTTCAGTGATGCTCAAGTATAAGCCAAACAAATCCTTTCTTCCCCAACTTGCTTTTTGGTCGCCGCAACAAAAACCCTAATTAAGACAGATAGTAACACGGGCAACCATTCATCATAAAAATGACTTCAATTCCTGCTCCAAGTAAAATCTCAAAATTAGTAGTTAAAAACTGTGGCTAGGTCCCGTCTGCTTATACTCTGTGATCTTCTTGAGAACACTATCCATTCCTAACTAGAGTACCAGAGTGAAGGATGGTTCTGCTAGTTGAACTTACTGGTGGACTTAGGGCTCCAGTGTAGCTAGTTACAGACACGACGAAATGTTATTTATTTTATGTTTATTGGAAGTATCCAATAAACTTTTGTCTTTGGAACATCTCCTGTTCCCCACACAGGATGCATTTTCTGGTCTTAGGTCTTCTCATAGGAGTTCTCTGTTGTGTGTGGTCTTGCTTTCTGGAACCATTTGTCCTTAGGGAACCGCTTGGTTCTGTCTCATGTTAGTGTGGTTCAAATCCCCCCCCCCCCCCATTGTAAAAGGAGCCAAATTTTAGAAATAGTAGACGGAAGAAACGAGCTTCAAACTCCAATGGTGTTTTTCTGGAATCTTCCCTTGTTGCTGCTTCCTGGTAAGTTCCTTAAGGTTATGGTGAGCACTAATTAAACCAGAGTAGGGAAGCACTTGACTTGGTGCAGAGCCAACAGAAAGTGTCTGAAGAGTGATTCCTATTAGAATGTCGTCTTTTGTCTACAGTAGATGGCATCTCCGAGTGGTGTCGTTTCAAACGTATGTGCACGAGAGGCAGTAGATTAGCAGAAAATAGAAACATTTATATGGACCAGTTGATTATTTCTGATATTTAATATAATATGTCTTGCATATTTCAGTATTTTGTAGTTGAAAAACTTTTTTTTGTTTTTTTTTTATAAATACAAGTAATATAATCTTATCTCAGTTATACAGAAAATAAGTTACACAGTCAGAAACATCTTACTTGCTGTGAAGAAAAACAACAAAGGGTTCTGCTGGATAGGTAATGCGTTGGGAAGAGTTGGACTTTTCTGTCTTTTAATTTTCTTATTTATTTATTTATTTATTTATTAAAAATTTCTGCCTCCTCCCCGCCACCGCCTCCCATTTCCCTCCCCCTCCCCCAGTCAAGTCCCCCTCCCTCATCAGCCCAAAGAGCAGTCAGGGTTCTCTGCCCTGTGGGAAGTCCAAGGATCACCCACCTCCATCCAGGTCTAGTAAGGTGAGCATCCAAACTGCCTAGGCTCCCACAAAGCATCAGGTTGTTTCCAGGTTCTGGCTATTACAAACAATGCTACTATGAACATAGTTGAGCATGTACTTTTGTTGTATGATAGGGCATCTCTTGGGTATATTCCCAAGAGTGGTATTGCTGGGTCCAGGGGTAGGTTGATCCCGAATTTCCCGAGAAACCGAAACACTGCTTTCCAAAGTGGTTGCACAAGTTTGCTTTCCCACCAGCAATGGATGAGTGTACCCCTTTCTCCACAGCCTCTCCAGCAAAGGCTATCATTGGTGTTTTTTATTTTAACCATTCTGACAGGTATAAGATGGTATCTTAAAGTTGTCTTGATTTGCATTTCCCTGATCGCTAAGGAAGTTGAGCATGATCTTAAGTGTCTCTTGGCCATTTGAACTTCTTCTGTTGAGAATTCTCTGTTCAGCTCAGTGCTCCATTTTATAATTGGGTTGATTAGCGTTTTACTTGATTTACTTGATTAGTCTAGTTTCTTGAGTTCTTTATATATTTTGGAGATCAGACCTTTGTCAGTTGCGGGGTTGGTGAAGATCTTCTCCCAGTCAGTCGGTTGCCTTTTTGTCTTAGTGACAGTGTCCTTTGCTTTACAGAAGCTTCTCAGTCTCAGGAGGTCCCATTTATTCAATGATGCCCTTAGTGTCTGTGCTGCTGGGGTTATACGTAGGAAGTGGTCTCCTGTGCCCATGTGTTGTAGAGTACTTGCCACTTTCTCTTCTATCAGATTCAGTGTTTTCGGGCTGATATTGAGGTCTTTAATCCATTTGGACTTGAGTTTTGTGCATGGTGATAGATATGGATCTAGTTTCATTCTTCTACAGATTGACATCCAGTTTTGCCAGCACAATTTGTTGAAGTTGCTCTCTTTTTTCCATTGTATACTTTTAGCTCTTTTTAGCTTTGAAAGTTTTAAGAATCACAGTGAAGTATTACAATGTATAATTTATCCACAGGGTTGGTTTACATAACTGAAATATTGTTTCTGTAGGCCTTGTTTGTCAAAATTGAATTGAGTAGTGGTGGTTCTTAATTTGTGGTTAGTTTTTTACACTCTGCTAATGTTGTGGTGAGCTCGACTTCCAGAATAATAGGTGAGAATGGCTCATAAAGGGAGAAAAAATCTTTTATTGAACCTGAAATGTTGTTTGTGGCTTTACCAAAGAAATACAATTAATTTGCAAGACATTAAAAAGTAGTATTAATTCATGTATTCTGCAAATATCTAGATATGCTTCTGCAGGAGCTATTGATTAGGCTGTCTAAGCAGTGGCTATGATTGCTTGATGTATGCATTGGAAATCCTGTAAAATGTGATTTCTTTTTTAATTCTGTAAGATGTTAGGTTTTGATTTTGTTGTCACATTGTAGGTTAGCGTTCCATTTTTCTGAGAAATCATTTTGCTTGTGCATGGCCCCTTTGCAGAAAAAGATAAAGCAAGTTTATCTTTCATAAGGTATTTGTACTTCTCTGTATTTGTAACACTGTAAGGTAAGATGAGCCTGGATTCTTAGTAAAGGAATGTTTAGGAACAACCTCAGATAGCAATATTCTGTGAAGCAGCCACATGATGATTCCATTTCTTATTAGTTTTGAGGGGAATATTCAAATTATTAGGATACCAAATTCATTTTAAGCCTGTATTCAGGCATCATACCTCAGCTTTCTCAGCAATAACCTATATGAGAACGGTAATAGAGAATACATATTTCTTAGAAAAAAAGACTGAGTGAAAGTAGGAGACAATATTTTATTATTTAACATTTCAATAAATGTGGAGTGGATTTGCCTTTGTTTTTTATTATGCACTTTTATGCAGTCTTAGCATATTGGTTGAATTTTCTTTAAAGACATAACAGTCAGTATGTAAGTACTATGTTACAGGGAAGTGTGGAAAGTGACCTTCCTGTGTAAAAGTCATGCCACCAGACAGGCTGGAGAAAGTGAGTCTTTAGTTTTTTCTTTGTTTTAATTGCTTTATTGAAGGTAGATATTTCCAAACATATGATGCAAAGTATCTTTCTCCTTTCTCCTGACAAATAGCCACATTGGGCTGTTTTATAGAGCACACTGTGGCTGGTGCGGAACCCCAGCTGAAGGACTAGAGGGAACAGAGCATATACCTGGATGTAAGTTTGTGAGGTTTCTGGACTGGACAGCAGAGCAGAATATTCTGTGCCCCATGATTTGAGGTGGTGGTTATATGGGAGCTGGAGTGTGGGGACACAGCGACAGAGCGGGGAGCCTGTTGATCACAAATCCATCTTTTCCTGATGCTCCGTCTGCTTGTCTGCTCTTTTCATTCCTCTGCTCTGTGAGGCGAGTCTCATAGTTAACAGCCCTTCAGAATCCAAAGCCCCCTTCACACCGAGGGGCCCTCCCATGGTTTTCCACACCTTTGAGTGCTCCACTTGGTGGAGGTGCGGTCTTTCTCTTCACTCTGCCTCCAAACAGAAACTATATGTTTTTCAACCTCCTGTCTTGTTCCAACGGTAGCCTGATAAATTTTGGAGTCCAAGCAAGATGAGGGATTCTACTGTTCTCATTCCAAGCAAAATGTTGAGATTTTTCTGAACCTCTTTCCTTTACATGTTCAAAATGTAATGCTTCAGCTACCACAAAAATTGAAAACTATTCAACTTATCGTCCTAAATTTAAGACTATAAGAGTAAATATTTTGAAACAATGAAATTCATGGAGAGGGAAAATAAAGTAGTTTCATATCTATTGTTCAGTCAAATATTGAACTATTTGAGTTTTTTTCTGACTAAGTGCTGGGACCTAGCCTTTTTCTCTGATTGTCCTGGGAGCAGAAGTTGTCTGTAAAACCCAAATTCAAAACTCCTGGTGCACTGTTTTTGCCCCCCCCCCCCCAGTCCTGTTCCTTAACCTACTTAGATTTCTTTAAAAAATTGTTATGACCCAGCCTTTGCTCTTGTAACAAGAAAGGATGAGCTAATCTAATCTTGTGTTTATTCTATTGGAGGAAATGGGCAATACAGCACACCCTGGGCATTTACACGGGTTATCACTGAAGACCACTGCAAATCCTCAAGGTCTCAGTTAGAATCTTGTAGGATATCCAGAGCCTGCAAACCTGTGGGATGAGAGTGTTTGGTTAGGTGTACTCATCAGCCAGCTCACCCACTGCTTCCTCAGATCAGCTGTGATGGGGAAGATTCGGATGTGCCCACAGCAGGCTGCTAAGTCACTGTTCATCATGTGTTTGTGGTCCCTCTCAGGTAGTCAGAACCTGGCCTGTTCATTCTCCCAGGGATGGAGGATGAATAGAGATGGAAGATAAACACCTCGGATTGATGTTTTTCCTGTGTCACACTGTAGTCCCCTGAGATCCTGCAGCTTGCGGCGTAGTGCTTGTGACTCAGGGTTGAGTAAGACTCCTGTGAGTGCCTCGCTTGTAGATAGGATCTCAGAGACACAGCATCGTCTAATCAGCTTCCCTCCAACCACACAAGAAATTAGACCGGCGATTAATTTTTTCGATTCTTTTTCGTTCCTGTTCACAGTTCTCTCAAGCTGCTATCTTTTGCTTAAGGTATATTATTCCACTATTTGTTTTTGCTGATAATATTGGTAGGCAAAGCTGTAAAGTTTGAAATTAACTTGCACTTCAAGCCTCATTTAGCTAAGATGGTAAATGGAGTGGGGCTGTGAGACAGACACATTGTATAACAGTAAAAAAAAAAAAAAGCCCACAGACTCTTGTGCCTGTATGCATCAGCCTGCATGGAACACACAGCTCGTAGTCGTCGCTTTCTGACAGGTGAAGGGAAAGGTCGTCTCGATCTGTATTCTCTGCAGCCAACCAGTAATGTGTGGACATATAAAGATAAAGCCACCATTCGTCACAAATGTGCACTTTGAATTTTTCTTAGTGCCGTGGTGGCGCGTTCAGTACCTAGATGTACAGATCACAAACACCGCGATCCAGCGGCCTAGAGTGAACTAGTAGTGTTAGGTTCTGATCACATCTAGAGCTGGTCCCAGTTCATTAACGCTAAATGCAGATACCCGTAGAGAGGTCCCTGCCAGAACTCTGGCTGCTTGCCTTTCCACACTTGTTCTGCAGTTGGAGAGCTGACACGCACACCAGTGGCCAGGCAGATGTAGTGACAGTAGCAGTGAAGTCAAAGCAGGATCTGTGCCTGCAGGACTGTGGACCTGACTGCTGCCAGGGCTTCTCCATGGGCATCCAGTCTAGACCTTAACTCCCCACCTCCCAACCCTTTAAAAAAAAGATCCTGGGTGTGTAATGTTTTCAGTTTGCTTGAATTCTTAAAACACCATGTAGGTCAACATTTTCCTGGCCGAACAGAGTAAGTCTGTGAGCTGAGTTTGGCTGATGGCCAGTGATTGCTGGAACTGTCTCTTCTTGGCTCCGGAGAGTTGATTTTGAGTATCTTCTCCAAACCCTATGGCCTGTAGCTCACACTGGTTGCTAGACGTCTGTGGTCAGGGTGTTTACACCATAGAAATCAGCAAATGGTGCAAATCTGGGCTCCCCTTAGCCTCAACCTTGAACCCACCCAAAGGCAGTTGTTTAACTCCAAATGCCACAGTTTAAGATTTTGCATTACATATTATAGCACTATAACATGACTTTAATAGAAATTTCTTAATCCAATTTGTTTTTATTATTTTAATTTTTTTTCAGAAAAGGAGCTCAAACTACTTCCATTTGCTTTCCATTCATTCTTGTTGTGTTAGACTTTTTTCTCCTTATATGTGCAGTGTAAAATTCCAACATTACACCCTTACAGTACAGAGTAATAGCAGGTATTGTAATGTATTACACGATGGACATTTGAACTGAAGAAAGTTTTCTTCTTGTCTTTTTTATAAAGCCATATTGCAGATTTCTCCTTTAAGAAAATTAATCCCTTTCAAATAGATTAATTAGGTAAATTTAAGGATGTTATAGTCCCTTTTAGCAGGGATTTGGAAATGTTCCACCTGAGGGCTTATCTTGTCAGAAGTTATTTCTGGGGAAATTTTAAGCTTAGGAGTTACCCTTTTAATTACTAGTTGTTCCAGCATTAGAAGTGACTATCCTGTTCAGCAATTACAGTGAAAGACAATGGGAAACTCTTAATTGATTACAAATTAATTTAGTGCCATTTTCTACAACTGAAGTGATCTATTTCTTTTCTTATTTTTTATATCATAATTATTAATCACTAAAGATTATGATGGGCTGACGCGAGAGAGGGCTTAGTAGGGAATGTGCTTGCTGTGCAAATGTGGTCCCCTAGAACCTGTGTGAAAGCTGAGTTGGTATGGTGGCCTCCTGCAGTTCCAGCATTCAGAACTGGAGATGTGGGTTCCCCCGAGTAAGCTGGTTAATTGTGCTAGATACAATGATAGACTTGTCTCAGTTAATAAGGTGGAGAGCCATCCCGGAAGACTTCCGGTGTCAACCTCAGACCTCAAACACAGGCATCACACATGCAAACACACATACAGGCACACCACACACACATGCATGCAAGAAATAACAAGAATGTGACAGAATATAGTTTTCAATAAAATGAAGTCTACAAGCAGGATTGTACAATTTAGAGTGACACATGGAATCCCCTGGGGGTGGCCCACCAGAGTGAGTCAGCTGGGTATGCTGTTGAGTTTGGAGAGTTGTAGCTTGTGCTAGACTTTGGTAGGTCTACTTAGCTTTGCCTGCTTGTGATAATTATTTTATAAATTATGGGCCCAAAGCATATTACTATGAACCCCATGAGGCTGTGAGAGTTTTTAGTTTTAAATGCTTTCTTTAAAAAAAAAATTCATTTTTATGTTATGTGTATGGGTGTCGGGTTCCCTGGAACTGGAATTGCAGACAGCTGTGAGCGGCCATTTGGGTGATGGGAATCAAACCTGGGTTCTCTGGAGGAGCAGCCAGTGCTATTAACCACTGAGCCATCTCTCCAACCCCCTTAAAGACTTTCAGAAGTTGGTTTGAAGAACTTGATTCCTGGAAATAAATATACAGATGTGTGTCCTTGACTTCCTTGCCAGGTAACCTAGGATGGGTCTCTTCATTCCTTGACGGTACCTTTATTTATAAAATGAAATTATTACCAATTCAAATGAGAAAGTACATGTAATATAGTGAACACCATTCTTGATACCCTGACTAGCACAGATCTTGTTATTGTTACTGTTGTTTATTCAAGGGTGTTCATTGCAGTGCTCTTTAAGGTATGGGGATTAGACTTAAATTATTAGAAGGGAAAGGATTTTGCCTAACACCAGCCTTTTGTTGTCTATTTTCCAAAGTGCTTTCCTTTGTAATCTCCAAGATGATAGGTAGCTTGCTGGTTTTTTATTTTTAGTAAATTGTGTTGAAATCTTGATGACATATTCTGTTGATGTAGAGCTTTCTCTCTCTCTCTCTCTCTCTCTCTCTCTCTCTCTCTCTCTCTATATATATATATATATATATATATATATATATATATATATAAACATACATACATATATGTTTTAAATGAATTTTCTTCTCCCCCAAAGTAGTGTTTTATGAATACTACTTAAGACGGAGTAAGTCACAAAGTTAAAAACTGGGAATTTAAAGTATTTTTTCATGTAATTATTTTTTCTCTGGTGCAATGGTCTTCAGCCTTCCTAATGCTGTGATCCTTTAATACGGTTCCTCAAGTTGTGGTGACCCATAAAATTAGTTCATTGCTACTTCATAACTGTAATTCTGCTACTATTATGAATCTTAATGTAAATATTGAATATGCAGAATGTCTGATATTGAACCCCAATGGAGTCATGACCCTCAGGTTAAGAACTGCTGCTCTAGTGAAAACTTTGTTCTCAATCTGATATTTGCATTTATTGGTGTATTTAACTGAATACCAGTTTAGATTCTGAGTTCTGCTTATCAGGAAGCAGCTGGAATCCAAAAACCGTGTTTAGGTGTCTGTCTTCAGGACATGGTGGACTCGATCATCACATGAATGTTGACTTTGGTTCTAGTGTTTAATGCAAGCATTATCAGCTTTGAAGAATGTGTCTCTAAATAAGCTCAAGCCATTTTTCATGCTAGTATTGACTACGTGCAGACTAATGGAAAATACAGAGTTGCATTAAGTTTATAATGAGCCTAGAATTATTATTATTCCTTAAGTCTTTGCTTTTATTAATATGTCGTGTTCTAGAATGCTGCCTTCTAAGATAGCCTTTAATTTCTTTTACTTCACAGTTGAGTGATAATGACTTGGGCAAGACCTCACCTTTCTCCTTCCTTTTCTCCTTCATCACAGAGGTTCTGCAAGACTGTATTCTAGGTCAAAAGAGAAGCTTTGAGTTAGGTCTATTTCACTTCATCTGATTCAAATGAAAGTGTTAAAATAGCTTAGAGATCTTTGTCCTTTTGCAAAAATAATACTTAAAATCTTGAATGTCATTGACAAAATGTTGCCCGCAGCCTAAGTCTGCAGAAGTAAGCCGTAATTATGCTACAGATTATATGTTTGGGGACTCGTATTTGCCATCGAGTTCTTCTGAAGTGTTAAGACATTGGGTCGCTTTATTTCATCTGGTGGAGGTGTATAGGGAGTCTAGATTTGGCACATTGTCATGAAAAATATTTTATTCATGTGATAGCTTTTTAGACAATTGTATTCTGTATTATATTACAGCGGCACAATAAATTGCTGGATAAACTGTCTGCTCAGTATGACTTTACCATGAAAAATTTGATGCATAGTGTAGGAGAGGTTGGAATATATCAACCTTTTCTGACAAGAGACTTTGAATTTTGACCTAATATAGGTGACCTTTGTGCACAATAAAAGTGAGCTTAATCTCAAGGTTAAGGTTGAGGGGAATGGCAGGGCATGGTGGGGCTCACGCTGTGGGGAGGGGCTTCTCAGCCCCCTAGGTGTTGGCTAAGTGAGGCCTCTTTCTTACTGGCTTCTCTCTCTCTCTCTCTCTCTCTCTCTCTCTCTCTCTCTCTCTCTCTCTCTCTTCCTTTCTTTCTTCTGTCTTATTTTATAAACTGAAAGCATCTCTAGACGCTTATTTATAGCACACACTGACTGTTAAACACTGCTTCCTCCACTCTGCTCTGTGTTTAATTGTGCTAAGTTCTTCTGTTTTTGCATAGATTATCTCTGAGTGAAAGGTCTGAGTGTGATATTGTCTCTCTCACAGATAAGCTAGCTATATAGCTAAAAATAAAAATGTTCTATGGCTCATAGGGCAGATATCTAACATATATAAGCTTGGAACTGAAAATATATGTTCTTTAAGGAGGGTTTTGTGGTTTGTTTGTTTTTTTTTTTTCCATTGACAGGTTGAACTTTTGTCACTGAACTTTAGAGCAGTCAGAAGAGTTTTAAGTGGGGCATGGCTTTAGATAGATTGTAATTAAGAGGACTCATGTAAGTTATTGTTTCAATAGGCTCTTGTGATTTTGAGGTTGGTCCCTCCCCCCGAATTTCCTTTGAAATGCGTTGACTAATTCACTTGCATTATAATATAGTATAGCATAATGTGACAATATAAAATAATTTTGCGTGTTTTGCCTACTTTACCTAGAAGGCAGATTGTTTTTAAATGTAAATTTCACTGTTAAGTCCTTCACCTTGAATGCTGTATTATAAATAAAAGGATAGCCTATCAAACATTAGGAAAAGCCTTTAGGTCTTACAGTATCCGAACACCTATTGAATATTCTGCTCAAATAATTGGTTCAAACAACAGATAGTGGAGGAGAGTGTCAGAGGCTCGAATGGAAAGAACTTCTTTTTTAATCGAGCTTGCAAAATCTATTCCCCAGGACTGATCAGCTCTGAAGCACTGGGGTTTGATGATGAGGATGGCAGGAAACCATGCTTTCAGGACATAACGCATTGACGAGGCCATCCATCATTCGTTAGCATACGCCGAAATGTGGGCTGTGTGTGCAGAGGCTTGTGATTTAGTAAATACTTGGGAGATGAATAGAGCTTACACACGGGGGAAGATATTGCTGTCCTTCAGCAGCCTGAGACCCAGGCGCCTGCTGAGAAGGCCATCTGACGGCACATCATCAGTAACTGGCCTGTCACAGTCAGCGGTGCCCACCGACCATCACCAGTATATTAAATGCATTTTTAATATCTGCTTGAGTAGATTTAATGAAGAAAATTTAGTTTCCATACTCCAAGCACTGCTTCTTCAAGTGTTGGAAAGCATGGACTCTTCCCTGCACACAAAAGGAGGACGATCATGTTAGCAGCTGATTGGAAAGGGGTTCAGATGGAAATAATGTACACACACACACACACACACACACACACACACACACACACACAAAAGGTTTTTTTTTTATCAGAATGGGTGTCTTGTTGGTATAAAAGCTCATTTACAAAAAGAAAGGAAGAAAGAAACCTGTAGATTTTGGGTTATTTTCTGAGCCCTCAACTCTTCTTCGAAGCTCTTTGTGTGGAAAAGGACTGTAAATCTATGGCTTTGAAGGAACATGTCCGTGTCATGATGTGGCATGGTCTGATGGACCTGTGGGGAGGGATATTCACATTTTAGTTGTGTTGTGTTTTGAGACATTATTGTATGGTCCTTTGAATTGGTACCTAAAGGTATAAAAGAAGGGTTTTTTTTAAGTTTGTTGTTTTTAAGTGATAGAAGATTGAACATTAATTGTTAATTTGCTAATCAGTATTTTTTTGTTTGCTGTCATATAAAAGAATTCAAAATGAGTGAGAAAAAATGAGTGTTCTGCTTTCTTAGACTAAGATCTCTTTAAAAATTGTAGTTTTAGTATATTCCCTTCTGATTAGGCAAAGTATAGACTCACTCTCTAATGAGTTTCAATTGCTAGCATTATTTACTACAAAACAGCAAGACAACCAATTAGATATTGTTGCAAGTGGGCACTTTAAAGGTTTCCCTCTTTAAAAAAAAACACAGGAGAATATGCTCTGGTGTTCACAGAAGCAGCAGCTTAGGAATGGGATCTATAAATCTGACTCCTGCATGTGTCAAAACAGTAATGTATTAAATGCATATTATTATAAAAATTTAAGACATGTCTTAAACACACTTACATTTTTATAACACATGGCAATATTAAATAATACATTTCCTTGTTAGCATCTGTTTGCCGTCATTGTTGGCAAGACCTGTGATTTATTGCTTAAATTAATGACCAAGACCGTTTTGGACCTGATATATGCCCCTAAGCTTATTACATCACTAAATAAAGTAAAATGTATGTGCTTGTGACAAAGTTATTTTTATAATTGTTTATCCCTTTCAAGTGCTCTATTCAACGATTCGCTGTAAGGGTCACAATGGTTGGCTTGTGACCAGAAAATAATCTCAGAAAGGTAAAATATATTTCTTGTCTAGAAGTGAAATGCCGGAGTGATGGTGATGATAGGGGACCCAGCAAGAACACACAACACAACACTTAAACCCCTTTTCTTCAGTGTTTCTGGTGAACTCTGACTGCACGCGCTAATGTTCAGCCTCCCTGCCTTCATCCCAGCTCTCAGGCTACAGAGCTGAGAACCGACATACAAAGACATGCATGTGGGCCAAACATTTTGCTGTGACCCCAAACCGCAAAGGTTAACTCGTTCTTAACTCAGTGTTGTGCAGGTGCCATTGTCACCACACCTTAGACTAGGTTCCTTTCCCGTTTTCAGTCTGGAGGTGGGACCTTGCTGTTCTGTGCTGAACTCTATTTGACTTCATAGACTTTATCTTTCTTTTCTGAGGATCCGGTGTGACAGCCTCTTGTGTATTTTTACAGTGCTCTGTAATTCATCGGAAGGCACTCTGCCACCTGACTTGCAGTGCGGTATTATATGGCTCCCTGGTTTTCTTGCTCAACATGAAGTTTCTCATTGACTGTCAGCCCTCCTGTCATGGGAGGGAGAGGTGGAGATCTTGAGAGCTAAAGCCCTGCTTCTGCACTGCAGTGTCTGTCTTGAAATGAAGTTGCCTTGGATGTTTGCTGTATTACTGTGGCGAGATTATTTTTCTGCATACCTTGGAAGAGTTGGCATTTTCCACTCACAAATGGCAACAAAACCATTGCTAAGAAAGGTACTTTCTTGCTTATGTTCATCTCATGTTCCCTGCATTTCCGCCCCCTAGTATTCTTTCCCATAGCAGTTGATCTGATCTTTTTTTTAGGCTTTCACTCAGAAATGATCAAAGCCAACATACATTCATGTTTTCTTTGAAAAACCTTACTAACTTTCTTATCCTTTTCTCTTTTTAAAATTTATTTTCTTGTTTTGTATTTGACTTTTTTTAGATGATCTTCCTTTGTACACTGGGTTGGCCCGATTTTCGTGAGTGCTCGGATTAAAGCAGGTGCTGCATCCTTCACTCTCTGGCCTTTACCTGGAAGACTTGTCTCCTTAAAACAAGTTTAAAATGTCACTTCTTGTTTCTTTTTTTCTTGATTACATCTATTCTGCCTCCTCCCCTGTTTTCTCCTAGGCATCTGCTTCCTTTTGCTGTCCTCCCTGTCCCCACCTGTCCCATCCCCTTTTATTATCTTTGAATATTACAGTAGACCCACTAAACTTTTCTTCAACAGTTATAGTTACTATTAGCTATTCATCTAGAACCTATATATTCCTCTTTTGCCTCCTGTTCAGTGACTTGTGAATTTCCTTGATATGACTGTTTGGCTGGAATTTTATTTTTTTTAGCTCTTCCATTTAGTACCTAGGGCTGTATTGTATCCTTTCATGCATTTGTTTGGTGAATTCTTGCTAACTGTCAAATGAGGGCCAGTGTTCCTTTATGTTAATGACCCCTTTTGAGGTGGTGACTTAGAAGCAGGTTTGTTCCTCTTGGCCACTATAGTTCTGTGTGGCAGCATACAAAGAGCTTACCAGTGTTTTCTGAGATTGTTTCCTAAACTCTCACTCTGGAGTTAGGATACTTAAGTCCTGTTTTAAAGAAGGAAATATTCAGTTGGCAGTTAGGGATTCAGTCTGGTGTTCTTGGTCTTAAGTGAAATGGAAGAGACCACAGATGTAAGTGTGTGTGTTATGTTTTAGTGTGTGAAACAATGGCTGTAATTTTGTGAGTTGTACTTTGTTGTGTAACTCCAAGGCTAATCAAAATAAATCTTGGACAGTGAGTAAATATTTTGTGTTCATTCTCTGCGCTTTCAGAAGCAATGCTCCATCTATGAAATGTTAGTAAGTATATTAAATAAAAACAATATGATGTACACTATGTCAGATGTGATAAATTATTCGGTACAGAACATTTATACAACATATGTTGAGCTGGTACGTGAACAGCTTAATGACTATAAATTATGTTCATCTGCACTGCCATTTTTGTATTTTGTTTAAAATCACACAATTTGCATTATAGATATTTCTACATCTGGGACGGGGAGGGCAGGGCTGAGAAGAAGGCATCAGCAAAGTGCAGGTCATCTCCATGATGCTCTGACAGTGATCTGGGGCTCCTCAGCTGTGCCATGTACATAACACAGATGTTGGGGAGTCATCTGTCAGCCATGCCTCTCCTATGGAGTTAAAGTTCTAGAGGGAAAAGAATTTGACACCCTGCTGTCACTGTTACATTTTCACAATAGAAGAGCATGCAAATATTGAACCTCCTGCTTCGCCACAGCGTCCTGTCTAATGTCTGTGCTGGTTAGAATAAAAAATCATGGGTGCATCTTGGTCTCGGAGATCTGACAAAGGTCATGCTATGTTGGGCATTTGAATTGGAAATTGTCTGGACGTAGATTTTATAAAGCTCCCACTGTTGTGTGTGGGGAGAATTTCGGCAGGGTTTTGTCCCTGGAGAGGCCTCTTAGGCCCTTTTCTGTCCTATGAATGAATTTAGATGTGAGGTTACTCCTGCCTTAAAACTGGTAAGTTCATTTTGCATACATCCCTAGAGAGAAAAACTGGCAGATGCTTTTATCTTGGAAGTGTTTAAAAGAAAACTGCAGAGCAGGAACAAGAGAGAAAAGGGGCCCTGTGTGGAGTCCCAGAACATTTTGGAAATGGCCAATATGCAGTTTTCATCAGTATGAAGGCGGGGTGCAATATGGTGCCTGCAGCTCACAAGGGAATATGAATGTTGATTAAGCATACTCCCAGGCTTTGAAATTCTGAAAGCAGTGTCAGAATAATGGATGTTGAGCAAATGTCAAGCATTTGTTAATTTCTCTGTTATTTGGAGTTTATCTACCATGATCAATCAAATAAACTAGTGCTTCTCTCTTGTGGCATGTGTCATTGATATGGTGATTAGGTGGCTAGAGAGACCTTCTGCTTTTTTTCCAGGTAACGCATTATAAATGAGCAGAACAGAGCTCTTCAGATAAATTTTTATTTATGATTTGTTTTAGTTGAAATTTTTTTTGTAGCTAACAACTTTGTGTTGAACGTGATATTAAAAGGAAAAAAAAAAGTCGTGTGCCCAACTTATTCTTCACCACGTTACCATTTGCAACTCCCAAGCTGGCATTGGTGTCTACGCTTGCTGTCTAGATTCAGTTTTCATAAGTTTAGAAAACTTTGATACAAAACTGGCTGAACAAAACTGCCCTGAAGGAGTTCTAGCCTGTTCACGTTCTTTTTCACTCCTGGTCTTCCCACTCCCCTACATTCCCAGTGGTTAGTTTCAATTTAGATATTGGTTTCAATCCTTTAGAGGCAGTGCACGGATTTCCTTTGTGTGATCTGAAGTCATTTTATCTTGTTATCTCTATGCTCTTTGGAGGATCAGAAAGCTTTTGCAGCATTTGCTCAAAGCACTAAGTAGACTGTACAATGGTAATGTTTGCAGATAGGAAGGGTAGTTTCTCTTTAGAATGTGAGTGACTTTACTAATTGAGAGTTCATTATGGCTTCACACCAGGCACTCTGTGTGAGTGCCCTGACCCCGAGATGGGGTAAGTTAGAAGGGGGCAGGCAGTCTTCATGCACAACCTTTAAGCAGGAAGCCATACAGATTTATGACTAAAAATTTGTTTTTTTTTCTTTGTCATTTTCATATGATCCTAGGCTGACATGATTCTGATGAGACACGTGCATTGCATACCAGTCCTGACCATGTCAACTTTATACATCTGTGCTCTGTGGCATGGATTTAGCTGCAAACCTGGACCTTTTTGAATGATCTGCCCCATTATCAAAACCCACTGAGCCTTTCCTTCTAATGACTCACAGCTGAGCAGCCATAAAACATTGTGTGACCATATCACACACTGCGCTTTCTGGTGACCTCTTTAATTATCTTAACCTGCCAACATGTTCCAAGTATGGCAGTTTCCCAAGCAGAAGAAAGGTTTCAGCTTCCCCATCATCCTAACTGTGTATTTTTAGTCACTTGGCTTTGGCCTTCTCTGGAAATCCTAGCCCTCTAAGTAAAGTCCTGCTTGGCCAGTGGTGCTGTGCTCCTTCCAGCATCATAAACCAGGCAGCAGTGTTCACTGGCAGAAAGCTTATCATAACTATGACGGGCTGGAGCATCCCCGAGTCGTTAACGTGCATCATTCAGCCAAAGCGCTCATGTTCTCATCAACATGCAGCTCAAGTGGGTTCTGTTTATAGCCATGAATCTTACTTTTCCTAGTTGACATTCGAAAGGCTTGGATAATTTTGTTTTGGTGTTGAAAATTGCTGTATAATAATTTGAGAAAGACTGACTTTGAGCTTCTGTGATTCTTAAGCATGTTTACTCAGAGGGAGTGGATCCCAGGAAGTACTCCAGGGATAGGCTGAGAGTCTCCCATGGCAGGATGAGACTACTCTAGTGGCAGGGGGATACTCCCGTGGCAGGATGAGTGTTCCACTAACAGGTAGGCCCCGTGTCCCACCAGCTCCTAGCTCCTGAGTCACTTGCCTTCCTCTTATATCTGCTGATGCTCTCAGATAATGGAAGTTTTCTCCTCTGTGTGTTTGATTGTCTGTTTTTAAAAAGTCTTTGAATGGATGCTATTTTCTCATAGAAACACATTCTAATGATGGCCAAATGCCCATGCACAATGTCTTGCATATTTTTAAGGGTTACAAAGTTTGGTACATTGAGAATGGAACATTTGGAAACATAACTCTCATTAGGTTTGCTAAATTAAGGGTATGATGCTATAAGATGACCTTATAGCCTGGAGCCATAACCAGTTTTCTCTGTATTGCCAGTCAGTTGTATGTGTCTATGTTTCTAGACATGATGGCCACTCTGTATTTTGGTGTGACATGTAATGACTCAGAAATTAGCTTTGTTTCTTTTTTAATTCTATTATGTATTCATTCTCTCTCTCTCTCTCTCTCTCTCTCTCTCTCTCTCTCTCTCTCTCTCTCTCTCTGTGTGTGTGTGTGTGTGTAGGTGTGCATTTGTGTGTTTGTGTGGAGGCCAGGGGTTAATGTGTGTGTTCTTCAGTCACTGTCCATGTTACTTTTTGAGACAAGGTCTCTCACTGAGCCTAGAGCTCACCAGTTCACATAGCTGTCTGTTCCTCTTGTCTGTGCTCTCCAGTGCTGGATTACAGGTGCACACCAGGCTGGCTTGTGCACAAGTGCTGGGAATGGAACCCAAGGCTTGACGCCTTACATCATGAGCCATCTTCCCAACTCCAGCTCCTTTGTACTGAAACTGCCTTTCTTGCCTGCCTTGTGAGTGTTTGAAGGAGACTCTTGAAGAGGAGTTGTTGCTGGGCAAAGGCAGTGTCGTGGCCCACAAATGTATAGGTTCACTCCCCTCCATGGTAAAGACTCTGCCCGAAAGCATTCGATTAAACTACTTGTTTTTGTTTGTTAGCAGAGAGAGTATTTTATACTTAGTAATAAGCCTTGTCTCCTTCCTTATTTACTAACCCTTATTTATGCCCCATCCCCTTCTCTGTGCAGACCCTGGAGACACATTTCCTCCTACTTGCTTCCTTCACCCTCTTCTCTAGGGGTGAATAGCAGATCTTGAGGAGGAAGAAAGTGAAGGATTACATAAGTACTTCTTTTGAGCATCAGAGAAGTAATTCAGAATAGAACTTTTTGGTCAACTATTAAAACTTTTATTTGTCTAGAAAGGAAGACTGTAGTAATTTGGGAATTTCATCCTACAGTTTAAGAAGCATTTTTGCAGACCTGCTTTTTCTTTTTTTGTGATTCTCACAGATAGGGTGGGTTTACCCATTGGATAGTTTCAATTTTTTCTTATTTTTGTGCGGACTTTTTATTTGCCCAAGAGTTGCATTTATCTTTAAGAGCAGTGTGAAGTTACTTCTGTTACATCATGAAAACTCATGGTTTTTTATCTCAGGGTGAAGTGAAGAGGTTCGAATCTTATTCTGTTCAGAAGAGACCCATCTCTATCACAGAACTGGAGGAACTGCAATATAGAAAGGGAGACAGACTCTTGAGTAGACGATTACTGTCTGTTTCTTTCTTTGGACCATTTTTAAGGAGGGAAGAAATATACCTAATGCCATTTTCAGAACTGTGTGTGTGCACACGCACGCACGCTCATACAGGTAAAAAAGTAGAAATTAAAATTTTCAGATGAATAACCCTCCCCTTGACCACACCCTACCCCTCCACAAAGCAGCACCCCTGCATTTGTGAGACATTAGCCATCCCACATTGTGTTTGGTGCTAACTGATTAAACATGTTTTTGGTAAGATTTAGACCATGGAGACAGAACTTTTAGTAGCTAGGCACTTCCGTATCTTACTGTAAAGGTTTTACACTGAAGTGTTCCCTCAGTGTAAGTTCCCGGTAACAAACAACCAAACCTTCAGAACTTCCAAGAAGCAGACAGTGAGTTTTGGTGTAATCTGAACTTGGGTGTTTTCCTTTGTGCTCTGGTTCCGCCCTGAAGAGGGTAGTTCTGCACTTGACACATGCAAATGCTAAACGCAGCAGCAGCATGAGGTCTCTGTCATTAGCAGTAATTTATGTAATGAAAGCCACCTGGCTGGTTTTTATAATTAATTGCTTGTAAATAATAAATTTAAATATAATTTATAGTTTTCTAAATTTGATTATTATATAGCCCCAACAACAAACCTAAAAGATAATGATGATTTCACAATTAAATAGCATATATTTTTAAAAGTGGATGTGTTTTGGAGAATGATGGTGATAATCCATCCCCTGCTAGCATTTTTCTAGTTGGGATGCTGATTTTGAAATTCTCCCTAATTTATTCTTCATATTGTTACTTCAGTTGATCTTTTAATATATAATTTAATCCACAGAAGAAAATAAACTAATTAACACAGATGAAGCTAACTCTACTGAAAAATGTTTTAAAAACCATTTTATAAAATTTTAGGTATATTTGAAAAAAAGTTTACATATGGATGAAGAACTTAAGCACCTATATTGGTTTGTTATCCATTGTGGTGATAGTAAGAGGCTTTGCCTGGGAGATGCATCAAGTACTAAAGTTAGCCATTCATTTAGGAAAGCTTTACAGGATCTCTTCATTCATGTAGCCTGGTGTCTCAGCTGCCAAAGCCTTGTTCTGATGCAGAGGCAGGTATTAGCGATTCTCATGACTTCAAGAGAATGGAGAATTTGGAGCCTAGTCCTTGGTGCTCTTTCATTCAAAGAGAAAGAAAGGAAGGGCAGAAAGAGGGTAGAGAAAAGAATGGAAATTATGGTTTTATTTTTAAGACTGACAGTTATGTTTACTGACATCTCTATAAAATCTTCTCAAACTTTATACATTGGATTTTTAAAATTAATTTCTCTTTCCTAAAATGTATCTCTATTTAAAACTATGTCCTTTAAATATTTACTGTCATTTTGCTGTATAGCAATAAAATTACTGTCATTGCCAATTTATGGAATGTGTAGAATACACTAGGATTAATAGGTTAGAAAACTATATAGCTCTGAGCTATAGGCATAAACTAAAAATCATTTTCCTCTGTATGAGACCCTCAGCAAGTCTTGTCATAATTTAGATAAATCAGTACTGCTGTTTTATCAGTTGGATCTAGATTTTTTTTGATCTACAATTCTCTATGTTCCTTGTAGAAGACCAGCTAGATCATGAAAAACTTAGTTTTGTTAAATAACAGAATTGCATGTTGACTGCTCGTGCGTGGAAGGAGTCAACGAAGGGCTGTATGTGCAGAGGTTACTTATGAAAAGGCTGTGGCTTCTGTCTGTGGTCAGTGTGACCAGCATCAATCACCTCAAGAGCTGACATCACACTTGTTCGGTGCCTGCTTTCTGAGGCCTCTTATAATCCCTCAAGAATTTAGAATGTTGTTGACTGTCCTCATTTTCATCACTGAAGAAAGAGGCTTTGGAACAGGTGCAGGCATGGGGAATACTAATTGTAGGGTGTGCTTAATCTGTCCAGCAGGGAGAGGGACTCCAAATTTGGTATCTTAGAGCGCAGAGTGACCTTTTAAAGTCCTACGATGAGAATTGCCAACAATTGCAACAGGCTAATTATACCCACAAGGAGTTGTGAAGTGCTTTCAAGTTTCCTGTACACCTAGAAGTTCAGCCACCCGTTTGAAGTCATTAAGGTCTGACAGTTGCACTCGCTTCCAGGGCTCCTGCGATAAGACTTGATTGCAGAAGTGGGAATTTGACCACAGCTTATCATTGCTTTGTTAGCTTGCTTACTTACAGACAAGGAGGGTGGGGTTTTTTGGTTTTGCTTTGTTTTTCTTTTTGACTGTTATCTCATCCAGTTCCACATTCCTAGCCTCTTCTCTTTCTGCAGATAGGAGCTCACAACAGATAACCTTGATGCTGATTTTTCCCTAAGAAAGTTACACACTGACAGTGTTACATATATTTTGTATATAAACACGCAGTATATTGGACATATCATTTGTGTATTTATAATTTAACCTACGTGAGTTTGGGTGTTTCTGTTTCCCTTTACACTATTTCAGATGTAGCAGCTGTTTCTGTATAATTTTTGGGTTATATTTGTTTGTTTGCTTGTTGTCCTACTGTGTGTGGTGCTGAAGCTCCAGCCTGAGAGTCTTCCTGCGCGGCAGGCAAATAAGTGCTCAGGCATGGAGCTAACCCTCTCACTTCCAGCCTGTTTCTGTTGTTACCTATGGAAAGGTGCACACATCCTTTCTGGCTTAGAAAATAATTGAACATGCAACCTTTGTTTGCATATAGTTGACCACGGTTTGAAGTTGATGAGAACAGAGAAATTAATTTTGGATCCTTGCCTCTGGGTCCCTGGGCAGACAGGAAACCTTTTCTCTTGAATAAGGGAACAAATGGTGTGGGTGACCACATGAAAAGAAGTGGGTAGCAAGCACTCGGGGCCTCATACTGGAACCCCAGGACCACAGCACTTAACTGAAATTGCTTTTCATTACCTGCTTGAAAAGCATCCAGAATAAGTCATATAGAATTAAGGTGACGTGACAAGGTTTCTGGGTGAGACCAATCTCTGGTAATTAATTTCCCTTTTTAGTGTCTTTGTATGTACCTAAGTATGATTGTTTCTGTTTCACCATGGATTTCCTAATACATAGTGAAACTTTAGTTCAATTTGTTTTCTGTTGGGTTAAAATCTGTTTAGAGGAGTTACAATTCCCACAGGCTTTGGGGCATGATGTAGATTTTGTCTTCCCAAAAGGTATTCTCATGTTTAGCTGTATTCCCAACAGTTACCAGCAAGGCCTCTTTGTGCAATTAGGGGTGGTTAATTTACTGTAAGTAAAGTTGCTCCCTGTCTAGGGATTAACTGAAGCAGGTTGGAAGTCTCAGAGAGACTTTTGAGTTCACTTTCAAAGTGGGAGTTGATTTCTTAACTTTCTACTGCTGTTTTGGTGGCGGTGTCTGGGTTAATTTGTGATCTTGGTGACAGCAGGTGTTCTTGGTTCTGATTCCCGAGGACGTATAAACTCTGTGGGGTAAAATGTAAGTGTCACTAGAAACCCTGAGCAGCAGGTGCATTTGTGCGTGGTCCACATAGACAGTGAACGGGAAGGAGCTTCTGCTTGTCTCCGTTAGCATTCTGTCACTGGTCGGATGGCTGGAAAGTATGACCAGGGTCAGGCTTGTGTTCAGTGGATAGCTGGTACCTCAGGGAAATAAAACCTAGGGGAAGTTAATGGTGTAGCTCACAGGAGAACAGAAAGATGTAATGTTACAATATTTAAAGTTATCTATGGAGAATAGCATATTCACTAAAGAACATTCTTTGCTAGAAAGGTTTACAGTGTAGTATGTGCCACGAAATGTCTTATTCTCGTGACCCCTTGTGAGTGGGAGCACATTCTCTGGTTCTTCGTTTCTCCAGGGGAGGGAAAGGAAAACAACAACAAATGACTCAGTGAATCGCAATCAATTTCTTTTTTTTTAAAATATTTATTTATTTATTATGTATACAATATTCTGTCTGTGTGTATGCCTGCAGGCCAGAAGAGGGCACCAGACCCTATTACAGATGGTTGTGAGCCACCATGTGGTTGCTGGGAATTGAACTCAGGACCTTTGGAAGAGCAGGCAAGGCTCTTAACCTCTGAGCCATCTCTCCAGCCCCGCAATCAATTTCTTTGAGATCAGTCTCTTATTTTATTTTATTTTGTGGGTATTTATTTATTTTGAGGCTGACTATCACAAAGCAGTTCTAGCAAGCCTGTAACTCCCTGTGTAGCCCAGGCAGGCCTGGAGCTCAAAGAGCTCTGCCTGCATCTGCCTTCCTGAGTGGTGGGATTAAAAGAGTGCACCACCACACCTGACCGCCCTGACTCCTTTCCTCTTCTTCTGTCTTCCCTTACCTTTCTTCTTTCTAAATGAGAACTGAATTTGTTATAAGTGTGTAAATGTTTATTCTTCTTTTGGTTAGAATTTTTCTTACAGAGATTCACGTCCTGTCCACAGTTACTCTCAAAATGTGGGGCCCAGTGAGTAAAGTGCTCGCTGCTCAAGCATGAAAACAGAAGGTAAAGAGTCAGGCCTGGTGATGCTCGCCGTCCTGGTGCTGAGGAGATGGAGATGGAGGTAGAGTCAGGCCTGGTGATGGTGTCCTAATGCTGAGGAGATAGAGGCAGAGTCAGGCTTGGTGATGCTTGTTGTCCCAGTGCTGAGGAGGTGGAGATAGCATGTTCCTGGTGTCTGCTGGACAGCCAGCCTAGCCAAATAGGTAAACCCTAGCCTATGTCTCAAAAAAAGTAGGCAGATTTCAGGAAATAACATCTGAGGTAGTCCTATGGCCCCTACATTTATGTGTACACTTATGTACACTCATTTGCACAAATGAACACACGCTATTATCTCAAATGGTTTTTAGTTTCTTACAAATTTGTCAAACTGTCACTATTATCCAATAACAGAATTTTCATCACTCCATAAAGAAACCTGGTAGCCATTTTTACTCCTTACCCCCAGGCAAGCACTAATTCCTATCTGTATATACTTACCTCGCTGTACTTGACATAGAAACTGTGTCACACATTACAGTGGACTTCTTTTATACAGTCGAATGTTTCTGAGGTTCATTTATGATGTTGGAGTTTGGTTTTATTGAAGAACAGTTAGTTGAATGAATATTATACATTTTGCTTGTCTATTCATCAATTTGCAGATACCTTGTTGCTTCTTACTTGATGCTGTTGTGAATAATGCTTCTGTAAACATGAGTATGTATGTTTTGTGTTAATGTGTCAGGATGTTTTGTGTGTGTGTGTGTCAGGATGTTTTGTGTGTGTCAGAATGTTTTATGTGAGTGTGTTAGAATGTTTTGTGCAAGTGTGTCAGAATGTTTTGTGTATGTCAGAATGTTTTGTGCAAGTGTGTCAGAATGTTTTGTGTATGTCAGAATGTTTTGTGCAAGTGTGTCAGAATGTTTTGTGTATGTCAGAATGTTTTGTGCAAGTGTGTCAGAATGTTTTGTGCGTGTCAGAATGTGTTGTGTGAGTGTGTCAGGATGGTTTGTGTGAAAGTGTTTGAATGTTCTGTGTTTCCTGATTAGCTGCTTTGAAGTAGAACTCCTCACCATTTCAAGGAATTGCCAAACTATTTTCCAAGCTGGCTACACTGTAGTCCCATCAGTAATATACAAGGATACTGTTTTCCCAGCACCCTCAAATTGACATATCATTCATCTTCTGCAGAATGAAGAGCAACATCCCAGTGTGGTTCAGATTTCTATTTCTTCAATGACTAATGGATAACGTTGGACTTTTTATATGCTAATTGTTGAGTTGCAAGGCTTCTTTGCCCTTTCCTCATGCAAAACCCTTGAGTGTTTTCTCCTTCTCTCATGTTCCTTCCTTATATAGAGAGTTCTTCAGTTATCCCTTCAGAATGGTCTTCCCTCCAGACGGGAGGCACAGATCTCACTGTAGAACATCTAGAATCTTCCTGTATGGAAAACCTTGCTCTTTAGTGAAGTTTTTATTATTTAACATAGCTGTTTTTATAAAAATTGTTTCTTATTTTAGATAGTATGCTAAATATTAAAAAAATACTTGTCAAACAATATCTTGAATATAATTTAAAGTGTTAGACATGTTTTAATATTGTCTTTTAAAATTATAGACATATATATCTTGATCATGTCATCTAAACTAAATGGTATTTTGATAGGAATTGTTAGTAAACTGCTAAAAGTAAAGGAATGCAGATCAAAAAAAGCATGATTTAGAAAAATAATTGTAGCTGTACAAAACCACAGCTCATCAACTTTAGAGGAGAAAAATCTAAACAAAATTCCATTGCTTTAGAAGCGTGAGCCATCACATGTGGCTGTGAAAGGAACCTGCAAGGGGAGCGTTAGGTAGAGTCCCATCCCTGCCCTGGCCATACAGTCTAGTCTGGGGAGCCGGGAAAGCCAGGAGGTCCGGCCCTTACTGTCCTACTGCAGTCTTAATGCCATGGGTCTGGGCACATCGCTCCCTCTCTGGAGTTCTAGTTTGTCTGTGTGAAGAACGAATTCGTCCTTTTGTGTTAGGGATGCAGTGACCATCACAAGAGATATCTGATGCCCTGCCAGTCTGGAGGCTGCCCTTCTCCCAGAGCTCTGAAAGGAAACTCTGCAGACTCAGGAACGAAGTTCATGCTTCTCCCTCAATGGCACAGTTACCTGACTTCTGACTGGGTTTAGAAATGTGACCATTCCGAGCAGGGTGTGCACCTGCGCCTTCCCTGGCTGAGTGTTAGCTCAGGTGGCTCAGTGTAAGATGTTGCTGATGTAGTTTTTAAGCACTTCTAAGAAGCAGTTCACAAGCATTAGGTAATGTGAAAAACTTTCAGCTGGCAGGCAGGTCTTTGCATTAAAGACAAAGCAGATGACAGCTGCCTTAGAGCCCAAGTATAATTGCTTGTTGAAATGATACTTGATGAAAATAAGGGGCTTGTGGAGGGCCACTTGGAATTGTATTGTGAAGAAGCATCTAATTGCTTGCTCCTTATGTCATTTGCTTCTTTTAAGTGACTTAAGCAAGGTAGACTCTGAAATTGTGCTTTTATAAATCGTCTCAATTGTGTAATGCAAACAGTGCAAATGTGTGATTATCCGGGCTCTTTATCTGGCTGCAGTCGGATAGTGTGTCATCTCCTTCGGATAGCAAATAAGATATTGGCTTTTGTGCTATTTACTTTATGGAATAAATGAATAGCTTTCTTCACACCTGATTCTTTTGCCACACTTTATCTTTGATTTGGATTGATGCATATGTAAGTCTGGGGGTGGTATGTGTACTTGTTTGTACTTTATGTATAGGGACAGTAAGAGCATCTGAAGTCTAGGTCTTAGTTAGATTTTTATCTTGTATTAGACAAAGATATCTGCCTCCTTTCGTGACCATCCCCTCAAGGAAATTAAGTGTCTACAAAATTGGTGACCTGTTTTTAAGAGGACTTGTAACGTCTTTCTAAATGAAAAATCATTCCAGCAGTACCTAATATTGGCAATTTTCCTCTGTCTGCTTTTAGAACTTATTGGCCAACTAGGTCAGACATTATTAAAGTTCAAAGGGCCCAGAGGGAAAAGTAATGGTTTTGTGCTACTATGAATTTTAAATGTTGCCATTTTCTCATGTTATAGCATCATCTGTTCTCACATGCCACTAAAAATGTATAGAAGTTTTCGACTAAATCCAGGGTCAAGGTTACAAGAGTCAAGATACTTCTTGCTTCTTATAGATGTTCACTACCCACATTAGCTGCATACCCTATGTAGCAAGATGCCTTCCCACATTTAAAAGAATGTACTATGAAGATAGCAGGATTTTTTTTTTTGAGGGGGTGGCGGTTGCTTATCACTTCTTGGAAATGTATACAGCTTCAGTCAGAATCCGTTCTCACAGCACACAGTGACTGCTGTCTATCCTGGCGCAGACGGAAGCGAGTCCTTCAGTTCTGACCTGGCTGTGTTTGACACTGAGCATGCGTAAGGCTCTCTCTGTTTTCTCATTTCTGAAGACTGAACTCGGATCTTGCATGTGCTAGACAGGTGATTCATGCTCCCCAGCCCATAATATTTTTTGAAGATGAAACTTTTGGGAAGGCTTAGTCCCGTTTTACACACACACACACCACACACACACACACACACACACACACACACACACACACACACACACACTCCTGCTCTCCAGCATGTAGAGTTTGTCAGCAAACAAGAGATTGATAAAGATTTGTTGAGTCACTGAGGTGGATGTGCTGCATTTGAGCACACTGGATCTCTGGGTTGTAGAGGATGTGGCTGCGTCCACCCAGGTTCCCGCTGTTGTTCCTAAGCTGTTTCAAAACCTGTGCATCCCTGACACTGTGATTGAGGAGATGTACGCATTTCTATGAGTTTGGTACTTTGGCTTTGCGTTTCTGACACAGTCAGGAGTCAGACAGACGTGGCTTTCATTGGCACCCTGTATCTTCTTTCTGGATATTTGGGTGCAGGAACTCACTGCTACAGAGGGAAGAGGTCGCAGTGCCCCTTTTCAAAGCATCTGTACTTGTAGTCTGACCATGAGCATCTTTCACCCACAAAATCTTTTCATTGATCTCTGATATCTTTTAAAAAAGAGATGGTTGATTGTTGGGAACTTTGTGGCATTTTCTCAAGTGCCACAAAGGCTGGCTTATCCTAGGTTCTCCTGTCCCATGTTCAGTGTGGTTCAAACTTCTGGGCCTTCAAAGTTATCTGGAAGCAAACAGTGTGTTATGCTTGGGAATTGTTTGGCATCTCAGTTTTGAAGCAGAGCTTTCTCTTTAGTGGTGACTTTTGCTATGTGCTCACATGTAGTCTTCATGAGTGTTTGTTCCCTAATTGAGATTTGAAATGTTTCTTTGTTTTCCCATAAAATAGATAATGTGTTTATTTTGAGGCTGCATGAATGTTAAAGAAAGAGTGAAGGCAGATCATTCTTCCTTAAGTTATCACTATGACAGCCATGTGCCAGGCAGTTGTAAAGCTAAAAACACCTCCTTGCTTTAAGTAGTGAGTGTCTAATGGAAACACAGATGAAGAAAAAATACTTGAAATTAAAATTCAGACTCAGACTAATTTATGGTCTCCCTAAATTAGAAGTCTGAAGGTTTTATAAACTGATTTTAAAGTTTTTCTTTTAATGGTGTGTATATGTGTGCATGTGCATGCAGTGCACTTGTGCATGCCATGTATGGAGATCAGAGAACAACCATACATGTGTAGAGGTCAAAGAACAAAGTTGGTTTTCTCCCTCCACCATGCCAGCCCCAGGGGTTGAAGTCGGGCGGCCAGGCGAAAGCACTCACTGAGCCACCTCACAGCCTCATAAACTTGTACGCCAGACCCATGTGGCTGCTGGTTCTTAAAATAGTTGTACTAGTTTCCTCTGCCTAATCAAGAAAGATCCTTGAATTCCTTGAGTGTCCATTCTAGAATATTTTTGAAACTTTTGTTTTAGGGGGAAAGAGTCTCCTTCCTGATTTTCTTCTTGGGACATTTCATAATCGTTGAGATTTTCATGTACTTCTAGCTTAATGCTGTCATATTGGAAATCCCCAGTTATCTTTCATCTTTTCATTCTAATGACATTTGTGTTTTCAGTGTCTCAGTTAAGTGTAATATTGGGCTGGTGAAAGGAACTAGAGAAAACATTACTGCAGGGAAGTGACAGTACAGAAAGGGCGGGAGTGGGTAGTCTCGGACTCTGGTTGTGTGCTCTTAGTATTTTTGAGATCTTTATTTTCTAACCTTCAGAAAGGAATATTAGTGTTATCCTGCTATAAAAAACATTGCTATAAGTACATAATGTACATAGAATTAAAAAGCATTGCATCTAAGTATTGTTTTTATTCTGAAAAAAATCTACTAGTTTTATAATCTTTTTTAGAAGGTCAATTCATTCATGCTATCTCGTTGAAGCTGTGGGAAGGGTGATACTTGATGTAAAAGTTAGGGAAAGCTTTTTTTGGCTGATCAAAGAAGTTCAAGGTTTTGTTTTGTTTTCCAAGGGCTTTTAATAGAATTATTTGGTCTAAGAATTCATGATGAAGTAAAATCCTGTATTCTACTGTATTTAATGAGACCATAAATTAGCCTTAGAGTGAAGGTATCTTTTTCCATTTTCATTTGACACAGTCCATTGATGTGTTAGTAAAAGTGGTTAGAATATTATGTGTATAAAACTTGAGAAAAGCTTAAGAAAGTACAGTGTTTATTTCTTCCGTCATTGTGTCACTTGCTTTTCATCTTGTACGATTGTGTTTACACTAAGAACTGACTCCAGTGTATGTTCCCAAAGTATTTTCTGACAATTTTTTTACTGTTAAATATTGGGTTAAGGTTGATCGAACCCAGTTTTCCTCATTAAAATCGAGTGGACTTGAGGGAAGAGAGGATGTGCCTTTAGACCTATCTTAAACTTTTCTCCCTCTCTGTTCTTTAAGTGGTGTGAAATTGGTTGGAAGAAACCCAAAGCAGGTGTTCTACAGGTATGCCAGTATGGTGTCCAGGGGACAGTGTTTACAGTAACACAGCCAGGGTAGAAAGTTCTAGCCTAGGAGGAGTGGTTAGTGACAGGTTCTTAGCAAAGACAACTTTCTTCATTAAGAGCTAGAGCATATTTGCACATTTAACCTTCTTAATGAAGAAAGTTGTCTTTGCTAAGACAATATTTAAATGGGCCTACATTTAAATATTAAACATACGAAAAACCAAGGGAGGACCCTCTTGCCTGTAGTCATAGCACTACATAGGTAGAGGCAAAAGGATCACAGCCATTCTTCCATCCCCAGGGAATTGAAGCCCAGGCTGGGCTACATAAGGCCCTCTTTCAAAATAACAAAGTAGCAATAGCCAAGCACCAAACTTAGTCAGTCAATCAACCTCAACTAAACAAAAACAAACCAAAGAAATACAAGGGAGTTGACTGTTAGTAGACTTGGCATGGAGCACTTGAATATTTACCCAAAGCTGTTAGTGTCCTTTCTGATTTCTGACTCTTAGAGTCTTTTTGTCTTCTCTATGATGGTCTGATGAGCCAAGTGCGAGTGAGTGTGATAGAGATGTCCCATTAGTAGCAGAACACACCACAGTCTCTTATTCTCTGCACTTTGACCTGTCATGAGTTTCTTCATTGATTACTCTCCACTGGACAAAGAGACTTGTCTGATGAGGTCTGAGAGCTACACTAATCTATGGGTATAAATATGTGAATTTGGAGGCAGCTTGATAGGGTGTCCATTTAGCAAAATTATAGTATTAGGTTCACCCCTGGAGCCTATGAGCTAATCAATCATGGGATCTTGGCCAGATTGGTTGCCCACCAGAAGTTAATGGTAAGACTCTGCTGATGATACAACACAAACTTGTCACAGAGTGTGGAGACATGTAGTTGGGACTAAAAGGGAGCTTCTCTTGTTGCCTGCCTCTTATAGTACTAGAAGATGCTATGCAGGGTCCTGGGGGTGGAAGGGGTCACCAACAGTCTAATCCAACTGAGAATGTGTAAACTGCCATCATGACCAGCATGGTAAGGTATGCCTATGGGTAGGTGGGTGCATCAGTGGCATGAATGTTATAAGGGTAACCAATGACTTTCTGATTGTATTTAAATCATTTTTTTATTTTTGTCTTTTTAGACCTTGAGTTTGTGTGTGTGTGTATTCTTGCTTATTTAAAACTATACTGGCAATATAGCTTTTTGTTTTTTTTTATAGTCCAAATTGTATTTGTTTAATTAGTTGCATAATTAGTTTACATAATTAGTTGTTAACTTTATTGTAGGTAAATTCATACATGCCAAGTAAAACTTCCTTCTTTCTCTCCTATTCTATATTTTTGTAATTCTGAGGATCAAACTCAGGTCCTTATGTGTACTTGAAATGTTTTACAGCTCTTTGCTGCCTTCCATCTCTCTAGTGGTAAATTTGAGTGGTGAAAATGTCTGTGTGTGTAAGATCTGTTCCTTGAAAGTTCCGTTTGGGATGAGGAGTTGTACGTGGTGGTAGTGAGGGAGCCCTCCGAGCTCTGGAGGAACCTGGAGGCTGCTGGCTGTGGTGTCTGAAGGGAGCCTCATGCGACCTGGCATTTTGGTAATGAAGTCTCTGAGCCCCATGTCCTGGTCCTACGAGCTATCATAAGCTCTCTATTCTTAGTAAATGCTCTTTTGCTGAAACCGGATTGAGGAGATTTAAGGACTCCTTTGCAACTGGCAATCCTGTGATCTGTTGGTGCACTGGTTCTGGAAAGTTATTTGTCATTTGGAGGCAGTGATTAAGAGCTTAGAGCCCAAGGCCAAGCTGCTTGTTTACATTTTAGATGTGCTCATTTGGATCAAATACTTCACCTCTTCTCAGTTTCTTAAATAATGGAGCTATTTTTATTATCACAGAGGTGGCTAAGTGAAGCGGAGCCTGGATCCCTAATGAATTCTGTCCATGATATTATATATTCACTATCATAAGCGCCACGGCAGTATGTATTTACTGAGCAGTCTGTATTTACTTTATTGGAATTCAACAGAAATGGGAAGAAGTAACACACAGGAATAGTGTAGCAAAGTTCACACTGAGCAAAGTCTACGTGTTTAGTGCTGTCTTGATGCCTGAACTCCATCTCTCCTCATCTGCCGGTATCCTGAAGACACATGGGAAAGTAGGGAAAGATTTCCAGCAGTGTTAAGATGGATCTACTGGAGTCAGCCTAAGTGCTCAGAGTGACTGTCAAGGGGATCTGATTGTGAATCAAGAATAAAAGGCCTGTGGTATGATTTAAAATTTTGTTTCATAAGGGAAAGGCTTAATGCACCTGAAGACATTCCATTTGTTGTTTTATCATTGCCAGCATTTATTATTAAAGTGCGTGGTCGTGGAATAATTATAGTCCATATCATGGTGATGTTTTTAGAGAAGACTGAAAATCTGCGCTTCTCTCAGGTTAATGTAGCAGGGAAAACACGATGTCTGCTGAGGTTTCGGAAACTTTGCCTGATCTCCTAAGAGTGCGACCCTGCAAGCACTGAAAGGTGCTTTTATGTTAATTGCTGTATTTCCTTGTTAAATGGAAATCATGAGTGTGGTAAATTGGGGTTGGACTGGAAAGAGAGCCTAATGAAAGGACTACAAGATTGTTAATATTGTTATGTTAAAAATAACAGAATTTGCTGGGTATTGGTGGTGGACGCCTTCAATCTCAGTAATTAGGAGGCAGAGGCAGAGGCAGGCGAATCTTGAGGCCAGCCTGGTCTACAGAATGAGTTCTAGGACAGCCAGGGCTACACAGAGAAATTCTGTCATAAAAAACAAGCAAACAGCAACAAAACCCAGGATTTCTTTGGGATGAATATAGTAAAGATGATAGTGATTTTAGCTACTATTTGTACACGTCATAACAATTGTGAAAGTGGGCCAGTCATCTTTATCAGTTTTATTTGAGGCCTGTATAATTATTAAATTAAGACAGGTTTGGAGAAAAGTCCACATACTGTACACAAAGAGAGGGAAGGAATACTTAAGAGGTTTTAAACTACGTTGAACATACTCTGTGAAAAGGCTGGAAGGGAACTGTTTTTTACGCATGGATTGACCATGTTGTGGGCACACAATTAAACTCACCTCTGCCATTTTCCCCCATGATAGCAGAGTTGACCCAATGAATAGGATTCTTGAAGATTTTCATGAGTGGAGGCTGTTGAAAGGAAGGATGTACTTAGGGCATCTGAAGTGGAAGCAAACCTGGGGACTGTTAAAAAATAAGATGAAAATGTGACATCATGGAATAAAGCCAGATGGGTTCATGAGACCCAGTGTATGGGACAAAGAGGATGGGGAGCTCACATTGATCTTCTGTGGACATAGAGTCTGACTTAAACTTAAGACAGCCTAGCTCAGCCCTAGAACTTGAAGAATTCTAAAAATCTTGGCAGAGTCAGTGATTAATCCCCCCTCGTCACGGTGTGGCCTATTGTGTAAAGTCGTAGCTCATCATAGTCTTCTTTGCCTGCTCTAGTGAAATCCATTAGACTGAGGAAATGAAATCGTAGAAACTTAGTTTCTTACAAGTTCAGAGGCTGCGAGTCTGAGGTCTGGGTACAAGGATGGTCCAGTTGTGGTGAGGGCCCTCTTCCTGGCTTGGGGATGGCTCCGTTCTTGCCATGTCCTCTTTTCAGTGAGTGTGCCTGGGTCCAGTCCCGGCCTTTTCTTATATACCACTATCCCATCATGATTTCCTACTTTGTGACTTCATTAAAGCCTGGTTACCTTCCATGGACCTCTTCTGAAGGTGCCATTACATTAGGGATTATGGCTTCAACATGGGAACATTCTGTCTATGCACCTATTAATCCTTTGGGATGAGTTCAGGGTAACCGTGGGGTGACTCTTTGGGTTCATCTGTGGTCATGACTGGAATACTGTTTCATTTTCTTATGTAAGTATTATCATTGGTTTCTTTTTTAAAACTTTTTCCTTTTTTATTTTCCATTATTTTCTTATCTTTTAAAAGTATATTTATGTATTTTAAATCAGATTCTAATATAATCTTATTTAAAATGAGTTCTACAGATGTATATATATATGTTTGTGTGTATATATATATGTACATATTTAATGTTATTTACTTCTCTTTCTCTCTGTGTGTGTATGCCCAAATTTGTGTGTGCACAAGTACATGTCAGCAGAGGTCAGAAGAGCATATTGAATTCTCTAGAGCTGGGATTCAGGCTGTTGTGAGCACCCTGAAGTAATTGCTGAGGCTTAAATTTTCCTTCTCTGGAAAATTGAGCCATTTCTCCAGCCCCTGTTTTTATGGATTATATGTATATGATATGTTAAAATTACATGTGTAAATGATGCATATAATATTATCTTTTATACAAATTATATATACACATGATAAGGATTGTATCAACCTAGCTTGAGTTCATAGAATAGTGATTAAGATAAAATGTCATGACAATTATAAATATTTTAATTTTTAATTAATTTTTTATCAATTTTCGAGTGTTAAATTAACCCTTTTATGTGTATTTTGGAGAGTTTTGGTAAGCATAGCTGCTGTGTCATCATAACCATAAACTAAATGTAGAATACATCTCCCTTCTTGCTGTGATCTGAGTGCATCTCCTAAAATCTGAGTGCTGAAATCTAATGTGGTAGTCAAAGAGGCTGTGATTTAAGGATCATCACTTGATGCAGGCAGGACCCTCATGGGTAAGTTTAGGCCTTATTAAAGGGACCAAGTGAAGGGGCTGGAGAGATGGCTCAGTGGTTAAAAATGCATGCTGCTCTTGCCAAAGACTGGTTTTAGTTCTTAAACACCCATATCAGATGACTCACAGACACCTGTAACTCAAGCTCCAAGGTGTCCAGGGCTCTCTTATGCATGTGCATACGATTAGAAATGTAAGCACGGTGAAATAAAGAGGGAGTGTGTTCATGCCCTTGCGTTCCTTTGCCGTGAGCACACTGCACTGCTCTTCTGGAGGGCACAAGTGTGAAGTACCATCTCGAGACACAATTAGCTCTCACCACACAGTGAGCCTCCAGTTCCTCAATCCTGGCTTTCCCCGCCTCTAGAGCTGTGAAAAATAGACTTATGTGCTTTATACATTTCCTAGTCCTGGGTTGTTCTGTTATAGTAGTACGAATGAGCCAAAATATTCCTTAAAACCACCTTTGTCCCTTTCTGTTGCCCGGTCCTTATTACCTAGGAACTCTTGATCTGTTTTCTGATGTGTGTGTGTATATTTCCACCCCAGGATGCCATAAAGAAAAAGTGAATTCTGCAGAATGAGCCTTGTGTTTGGCTCCTTGTAATTGCACACTGAGACGTATCCATGCTGTTGGATGTATTGCTGCAGACTCCTATTCTTGTGTGAAGGCATTTGCTTGTCCTTTCCCTGTGGTTGTGTGCTTTCAGTACAGAAATGTGCTACACAATTGTGTAAAGGGCTTTGAAAGCTAGGAGTGTGTCAGAGTGGATTGTGTCCAGAGTCACATCACACTTGCTTTTGATAAAATCAGAGGAGTTTAGGATTTGATAGATATTGAACTGAGGTAATGCCATAGTGAGTTGAGACTTTGTGAGACATCGGGTTGGGACGAATGCATTTTATATGCGGGACAGATGTGAATCTCTAGGATCAGAGGGTAGATAATGGTAGACTAAAATTCAGTCCTTTTAAGCATGTGATGTTTTAAACTATGGAACCTATAAATGTCATAGAGATTTGGGCTCTTTACTGATGTCATTAACTTAAGGGTTTTAGGGAAAAAAAGTATCCTGAATTATTGCATTAGGTGGGCCCTATACAGAATGAATGTATCCTTGGAAAAGGCAGATGGAGGAGGTTTATTACCCACAGACAAGGAAGCCAATGCGAAGCTGGAACAGAGAAAACGGAAGATGTTTCTCATGAAGATTTTCATGATGCAACAACCACTAGTTAAGGATGCTGGTAGCCACCAGCAGCTGAACGAGACAGAGAGTACATTCTTGCCTAGAAAGTCAATTTGAGGATAGTAATGTTAATTTTAGACTTTTGCCCCCCTAAACTATGAGAATAAATTTCTGTCAAGATTGTGTTAACTTTTCAGAGCAGCCACAAGAAACCAGTGTTTGGCTATAGAATTTTGTTTGTTTATATGTTTTGCTTTTTTGTTTTTGTATGAGAGTAAGGCTGAAGCCCTGGCTGTGTAGCTCAGTGGTAATATACTGGCCTGTTACCTGAATATCCTGGGTGTGATTTCCAACATCACACACACACACACACACACACACACACACACACACACACACACTTTTCAAAACAAAAATGTTGAGATTCACTTGAGGGCTTTTTTTCTTTTTAAAGCAACTGTGTTTAGAAAACCAGTTGTAGTAAATTGGAATTAATCATTTTTTTGTAGCACTTAATAACTTAAAAGCTAACAAGGCTTTTTGGTACCACGTTTCTATTTAAGAGCCCTGCTGAAGGATAGGTGAAAACTGAAAGGTTGCGATGGAACACATGGTGTTGGCTAGAGGTCAACAGCTGTCCATTGACAGTCACGTCATGAGTTACTGATTCAATTTGCTGAACATTATTCGAGAAGTGATTTTTTTTTGTCACTAAAAGTTAAAACTTATTCCCTAGTATCTTACTTTGTATTTTAAACATGTCCTTTTCAGATACCTTTCTGAAGCCAAATTCATGTTAAGAATATGATCAACTCTGTTTTACTTAACATTAGGCCATTGTGATGAAAATCCTGTGACCTAAAGTCATAATTCAGTTTGTAGCTGTGAGAAAGAGGTGAGGAAATAAGGACTTTATACATCATCAAACATGCTTGTATCATTTCCTGGGATTGCCTAGTTCAAGGCAGAAAGCCCCTAAAAAAGAAAAATCAGTATTGAGGGCTTTGGGCATAGTTCAGTCAATGGAGAGTTTGCCTAACATGCTTACAGCCCTGAGCTCCATCCCTGCTCACACAAAGAAGGCACAGTGGTGCACACCTGGAATCCCAGTATTCAGGAGATGGAGCAGGAGGAGCAGGAGTTGAAGGTCATCTTCAAGTCTGTTCAAGGCCTGACTTACATGACAGATGAACAAAACAACACACAACTCAATGTTTGAATTGGAGTTGGACTAATTTCTTACTTATTTATAAAAACATATCTGTATGTATGCACATAGTATCCTAAGTCAGTCAGTTATTCAGGTGACTATGTGGTTGATCTTTATTAAATATCTGGATTCATTCTTATATTAGAAAAATAAGGTTACCTGTGGGCTTCTGGAGTTTAGCGGTGATGTCATTGTGGCGGGAGCTTCTGTTTTCTTATCCCGTGGTCTAAATTAGTTTAATTACTAGAAATCTTAATAAACATCTGTGGCTCTGGTTCTTTGCCTAGTTAGACCTGCACAGAGAGTCCAGTCTCTGCATGACTGCTGGTTGGTATAAGGACACAGGCACAGTTTTCTGATAAGCTCTCTGGGACTGAGAGCAAGGGGTGAGGCCAGAACATCTGTAATCCAGGACTCTGGAGACTGAGGCAGCAGGCGTGGCTTTGGGGCTTCTCTAGGCTACATAGAAAGAACTTGCTTTAGAGCAAAGCAAAACAAAAATACTAAAAAGCAGAGAACTGCTAGTCATAGGATTTCAAGATGGAAATAAATTTATAGGAAGCCATATTAAAAATCAAGAAACAAAGATCAAGAAATACTGACTTTTCTTTTTAGATTTTAAACACATTCTGAATAATGGCAGTGTCCCTTGTTTGTTCTTTCTTAAAAATAGAACTGGGATGAAAGCCAGGGCTCACATGAGGCAAGGGCTCTCTACTGCGGAGTACTCCAGCCCCAGTGTGACAATTCTCACATGCCTGACTGGTCAGTGTCTGTGGAACACGCCAGAATTTATCAAGGTTTTATTCTTAGGAGCTGAAAAACCTCTCCTAAGTCAGGGAAAAATTATATATACCTTGGAAAAATAATGACTTCCCCAATTGTGAGATCATATTAAAATTGTGTTTTTATATTGGGAGATGGGGGTAATTCTTATTATTGGAACTGCCACAGGAAGGAAAAATAAATAGTTTTGATTTCATACTCATTTTTTCTCAACTTGTATTGATTCTCTGTGGATTTCACATCATGCATCCTGATCCTACTATCGCCCCATCACCTTGCGTATATCTATGAAAAATATTTCTGCCCTTACAACCCTCCCACTAATAAATAAATAAATAAATAACTATTTAAAAGGAGAAGGATTTCATCTTGGAAGCTATGGAATGGCCCATTGAGTTGCACAGTTTATCTTATAGTCCATTCATCTTTACTTGTAAATGTTCCTACGTTTGAGTCAGTCAGTGGTCTAGTTCAAAGCTTCTGTTGTCTGCTATACCACCAGTAATGGGCTCTCTCTGGGGCACCTCTTGGACGTCCTCTTATTGTCCTGTGTTGTGGAGATTCTGCTGTTTTAGATCTATAGGTTCACTTCCTTCACCTGCTCCAACAGTTCACAGTTGCGGTAGATGTTGGGGTGGGCCAACTTATAGTCCTGGTTCTGGGCCTGGGTGGTAGCTGAGTTGGTCAACATGCCAAGTCTCCTTCATGATCACTACCAGGGGTAGCTCTCCAACCCTGTGGCTAGCTCACCCAATGCAGCCTGCAGCAAGGGGCAGGGCCAGTTCTCCTGCTCTCAGGCCCCAGATCCTGCCCTGCTTACACTCACACCACCAGGGTCAGTCCTACTGTCTTGCCCAGGAGAGGTGCAGGGCCCTTTATTCTGGCTGCTGCAGCAGTTATATGAGTGGGGGGGGGGGAGGTCAACTCTCCTGTGTGTGGCAGCTATTGAAGGGCAGAGGTAGTTCTCTCTCTCCTGACCCTGGGACCAGCTCTCTCACCTGTCACAGGTAGCAAGGGATGGAGGAGGAAGGACATCTCCCTCACCCGTGCTACCACCTCATACTAATTTTTAATCTTTATTTTCTTTAGATACATAGTATGAGCTTCACCATTCTAAAACAGCACACGGTTAATTCAGTAGTTTTTAGTATATTCATGAAGTCAAGTAGTCCTCACCACGACCTAATTTTAGAGCATTTTCTTTCTAAAAAGAAACCTCATGCTCATTAGCAAGTACCCTCTGTCTCCTGCATACAGCCTTGGCAACCACTAATGTACTTTTGGTTCCTGTGGGTTTTCTTATTCTGGACAGTTCATATAAATGGAATCCTGTAGTATCTGGCCTGGCCTTTGTGATCAGAGGTTGTTTGTTTGTTTGTTTGACTGTATAATGTTTATAAGGTCTTCTGTGTCAGAGTGTAGATCAATCTTTAATTTTCTATCAGATAATATTTTAGGATATGAATATACCACATTTCAGTTATCCGTCATCAACTACTGGGCATGTGGCTTCTGTCTACCCTGTGTCTATTACAAGCAGTGCTGCCTGAACTCTTTATGTGGGGTTTGGTGAGGACACATTTTCAGTTCTTGAAATATCTCCAGGAGTTTCATTGTTGAGTCATAGTGTAACTCTGTTTAATGTTTTTAATTTATTGTTGTTATTAGTGTGTATGTGAGAGAGACAGATGCGGAGCCAGGGAGCCAGAGATCGTCTGTATGCACAAGCGCTGTGGCACGTAGAGGTCAGAGGATGGTTTTGGAGTTGTCTGCACTGTAGATTCTAGGATCAGTGCAGGTCATCTGGCTTGCATAGCTCAGTGCTTTTACCTGCTGAGCCATCTCCCCAGCCCTGTTCTGTGTTGAATATTTTAAAGGGTCAACAAAGTTTTCTAAAAATCTGCACGATTTTCAACCTGCTCCCCTCATATGAGGGTTCATCTTTCCCTGCATCCTTGCCAACATTTGCTAATATCTGTGGTTTTTGCCTTATAGTCACTCTAGCCAGTGTGGGTTAGTCCTTTATAGTGGGTTCAGTCTGATTTCCCTAATGCACTGGTCAACATTTTGCATCTACTAAGACATGTGTCTATTCAAGCTCTTTGCTTATATTAAAATTAAGTTCATTTTCTTTGGTTATGTTTTCCCTCATTCCTGTATAAATATATACTTTCTCATAATGTGAATATTTATGACTTACAGTATGAGTTCCTTTTTCCTATAGAATAGACTGTTACAACAAAGTTGCCTGTAAAGCAAGTCCACTGATTTATATCATAGGAAAGGAATTTTTTTTAATAAAAACCATAAACCATTGAATGACAGTATATGATAAAAACCATGCTTTTCTAAGGCACAAAATTATTCCCTCATAAAATCTATAATCATACTCAACATATAAAGTCCTACAAATCCTGACATATCAATTTGAATATGTGGCAGTTTGTCACACAGGTTCAGAACCTTCAGCGTGGTACCAGCCGAAAGCTCTGGTGATAGTTATGAGGAAAGCCTCCAGTCATTAGGAAAGAGTTGCTTTTGAAGGTGTCAAATGCAGACTTGGGGTTTGGGGACAGTTGTTGATACAAATTATGTTCTAGTGTGTTCTTTATTTGTATTTACAACTTAATTTATGTACATTGACATATGTACATGGTGATTACTGACATTTTTGAACTGCACTGAAATTTTATCATATTCCCCTTTTCCTATCATTGTGATGACATTATAAAGTATTACACCATTAAGTCCCACATGTAATACAACATGGCTTTTCTTTGCCTCACCTACTATAAAAGAATGCTTCATGTGTCCTATGCCAAATTACTTCACCTCTGTGGTCTTTAGCTTCTGTCCTTTTGTAAAGGGAAAAGGTTGACCTTGATGTGAAAATGCCCTATCTCCCCTCCGGATACCCTTGACACTAATGACTGGAGTAAATAGTGACAGCTTGGTGTGTAAGAGTATTCTACAGTGTGTCAATACCTCCAGAGGAGAGTTTCCAAGGAGATTAAAGTGGGATGAGCATTGTCTCTAGAGCAAGCATGGTCATTTATAGCTGTGTGGCATCTAAGCTGCGCAGGGGTTTGAAGCTGGCAAGAGTCGTTTGAATTAGAAAGAAGGCTGGTTAAGCGAGTCCTCAAGTGCCTGGCTTGTAAGTTGGAGTATCATCCTGTAGGCAATAGACAACTACAAGGGCTTTTGGAGCTGAGAGAGCAAAGTAAGCAAAATGTCTCTGAAGGGGGTTGGTGGTAAATTGGAGATTATCCTGGAAGCTGTAGGTGTAGGGGGCAAGGGAAGTGAACTGGGAAGAGTGGGCAGACGTGAAACGAGCTTTTTCTTTCATGGTAGACTCAACAAATGAGATGTCCCAGCCTGAGGGAGAAGCCTGCGTCTGGAATGACCGAGGCATTCCTAGCTTATGTCTCTGCATTTATGAAACAAATATATGAGGGAGACATAGGGACTGAAAGCATGTTTGTGAGAAAGGGAGGGGATGGTCAGTTTGATTGAGTGATGTCTGTGACCAAATGGGGGAAATCCTTATTAGAAACTAATTAAGATCAGGATCGCTCTAAACCCCCTGTACATTTTTGCATACATTCATGTGGGGAGCCATGCAAGTAGTTGTTGGGAGAAGGTTTGGATGCCCCTTTCTGCTGGATTAACATGGAGGGTGGAAGGGGAAAAGACTGAGGAGAGCTCTCTGGAGAACCCAGGAAAGAAAGCAGACAGCCAGGGAAAGACAGTGGGAAGGAAAGTCAAATCTGGAATCCAGAGGACGAAGATTTTTCTAGAAAAGGACAGTCAGAGGAGCATATATTGCAGAGAGGCCTGGTGGCAGAGTGTTGTGTGGAGCTTTGATTATGAAAATCCCCTTGAGATCATTTGTTGAGCGCTTAGTCTCTTACTGGTAGCTCTTTTTAGAAGGTTTGGAGACCTTGGGAGAGGAGACCTGGTTGAAGGCAGTAGGTCAGCAGGGTAATCCTGGTCTCCAGTCCCTTCTGCTTCTTGTCTTCTGTGAAGTGAAGCGAAGCAAAGCATGATCTCCCTACATGTTCCCAGTGCTTTCATATTCTGCCCAAGCACAGGACACAAACACAGAGCAAGCCTTCAGAAGCCATGAGCCTAAATCATTTCCTCCTTATGTCATTTTCTTAAGGGGCTTTGGTCACAGATACTCAAAAGTAAGCGGATGGCTTTGAGATTTAGTGATTAAGAAGTCGGTGACTTTTTGCTTCTGTTGCAGGTGGGACAGAAGTCAGATTGCTGTGAGCTGGAGGCTTATGGACCCAAAGGCCTGTTAGACCAAAGATGTATCAGTGGGAAAGAAGTGATAAACAGCCAGACATGGTCACGTTCCCTATAATCCCAATACTTAGGGGGAAAGAGAGATGGATGATAGTTGGAAGGAAAGACAGTTGTGGAGTAGGAAAACAGAAGCATACTTGGAAGAAGGTGGGATATAGCCAGGGGAGAGGCAAAACTAGAAGAAAGTTGAGTTTTATCCAGTAAGGGAAATAGGATTGTTATCACATACAGGCCGCTGTCAGCTCCCACATTATATTCATCTTCTCTTGTAATCAAATGAGTACAAGTTTAATTCAAAGCTTCTCATAGTGTAGTTCAGTATGATTTGTTAAAGATATCATTTCAGGGAGAAAAGGTGAAATTTTAAGAGGTAACTAGTAAACATTTCCTATTAATTTATTATTTATATAATCTGTTAAGTTGCCAGAATTACTTAGGAGAAAAATGACCCGGAGACTGGACTGGCTGGCGTAATTAAGTACCTGACACCTAGGCTTCCTATTCTTTATCTGATTTATATTATGGCTTATTCTGAAAAGTTAGTACTTAAATTTAATTAGGAAGGTAAGAGGTATAAATACTATAGACTGTAATTAGTTTGAACATTCAGAATAGAAGGCTTTAGAGCAGAGAGACTCTGGGAGATGGATTTATATAATGGCTCATTTACTATTTAGTTTCATTATGAAATATATCTTGAGATACAAATGTCTAGAGATAATATAAAGAGCCTTTTCATCTCCCTGTTTGCTTTAGATAATTTTTTACTTGCATAGAAAGGAAACATTCTAACACTTCTTGCATTGCCTTTCCCCACCAGATTAAAAATGATGGACAATTTTGAGCATGATTGGCACCTGCAATTCCTTCCCACTTCCCCTTATGTGCCGTAGCCGTGGTTGAGCTGGCTGCTGCCAGTCTCGTACTGTTTCTTGTCCTACATCCAGAGATGGCCATGAAAAATAAGTGGTTCTATCTTGTGCTTTTATACTTTGGATAGCTTCTATAAAATGTAGATATAATTCTATAGCATGTTTTTCTTGATAAATACTATTTTGTTTGTTTGTTTTTAGTCTTTGTTCATATTGATAATCTGCTAGTAGAAGTTCTCCACTCACTGCTCTTAAGTGATCTTAGGAGTATGTTTTTTTCTTTTTTGAAAATAAATGTACCATGTATTGCCTAAAGACTGACACAAATGTCCTGGATTGTATAATTTGTTAGGACTCTTTGCACTAGCTCAAATTATGTCCCTCTAAATCTAGCAGACAGTTCGAGTTTTTCCCAAGTATTGATTTTGTGCATTTCATCATTATTCCATATTTTCTACAGGTTACTTATGTAGAATTTTTAATTTTGGAAGATAACATTTTGGGTGGCTTCCTTTGAAATCCTTAAATCCTAGTTCAATTTCCCTTTAGTCGATGTAGTCCAAGCAGTACTTACAACAACATAGAACCATTAGACAGAGATCAGATGTGGGGAGCCCTTATAAACAACTCAAGCTTTGGGATGGGGCCATAAACATGCATCACCCTAAGAAGATATGTGAACTGTAAGCAATGAACTGCACCTTTGTCTAACTCTCATAGACATGGCAGTTGAGGAGCCCGGAACAAAAAAAAGTCTGTATTGCATAAGACGTTTCTTCCAATGTTTACCAATAGACAATACTAACTTCTTTTTTTTAATTAATTAATTTATTTATTTATTAAAGATTTCTGTCTCCTCCCCGCCACCGCCTCCCATTTCCCTCCCCCTCCCCCAATCAACTCCCCCTCCCTCATCAGCCTGAAGAGCAGTCAGGGTTCCCTGCCCTGTGGGAAGTCCAAGGACCACCCACCTCCTTCCAGGTCTAGTAAGGTGAACATCCAAACAGCCTAGGCTCCCACAAAGCCAGTACGTGCAGTAGGATCAAAAAACAGTGCCAATGTTCTTTACTTCTCAGCAGTCCTCATTGTCCACTATGTTCAGTGAGTCCGGTTTTTATCCCATGCTTTTTCAGACCCAGTCCAGCTGGTCTTGGTGAGTTCCCGATAGAACATCCCCATTGTCTCAGTGTGTGGGTGCACCCCTGGCGGTCCTGAGTTCCTTGCTCGTGCTCTCTCTCCTTCTGCTCCTGATTTGGACCTTGGGGTTTCAGTCTGGTGCTCCAATGTGGGACTCTGTCTCTGTGTCCTTTCATCGCCTGATGAAGGTTAATATCCAGGAGGATGACTATATGTTTTTCTTTGGGTTCAGCTTCTTATTTAGCTTCTCTAGGATCACGAATTATAGGCTCAATGTCCTTTATTTATGGCTAGAAACCAATTATGAGTGAGTACATCCCATGTTCCTCTTTTTGGGTCTGGATTACCTCACTCAGGATAGTGTTTTCTATTTGTTTGTTTTTCAAGACTGTGTTTTATAAAAGGAGATTGCTTGTATGTTCCGAGCTGCCCAGACCTGAATAATCACACAGAAACTATATTAATTACAGCACTGCTTGGCCAATAGCTTAGGCATATTCATAGCTAGCTCTTACATCTTAAATTACCCCATTTCTATTAATCTGTGTATCACCACCAGGCTGTTGCCTACCTGTAAAGTTCTGGTGACTTTCCTTTTCAGCAGCTACATGGCATTTCCCTGACTCTGCCTGCTCTCTCTCTACATCTCTGTTTAGATTTCTCTCTTGGCTTTACTGTGCTAAGTCATTGGCCAAAATATCTTTATTCATCAACCAATAAAGCAACATATATACAGAAAGACATCCCACATCTTCTCCCCTTTTCTGTCTAATTAAAAAGGAAGGTTTTAATTTTAACATAGTAAAATTACATATAACAGTTATAAAGCAAGAATTATAGTTATAATATTTAGTCCATTTATTTTGTCAAATTAAGGAAAATATGATCTGTCCTATCTTTGTGAATCTAAAATTTTTATATCTAATTTTTCCTTTATCATAACTAAGGAAAACTATAATTATAACTATCTATTCTTCAACTCCATCAAAGACCCCAGAAGTACCTAAGTAAGCAAGAAGTGCATTGTAAGTAATTTCCAAATTTCTAGAATTGACAGAGATATCTCACTGCCTGAACAGTCACCCAAAGTTCTTCTGTAACATTGGGGTATCTATCTTCAGCCTACAGACCTATAGTATCCAGCAAACTTTTCAATGTATCAGGAAATTTGAAGATCTATTCTGCCTTGTACTGACAAAGTTCATCTGTTGCTTTCTTCTGTGCCCTGCAAAATGTCTGGCAGACTCTTTCATGAAGCAGGAAATTTGAAGATTGTTTCTCCTATATGGGCAGTTTGTCAGTTACTTTCTTCTGTGTCCTCCAGAATGTCTGGCAGTTTCTTCTGTGAAGCAGGAACCCTGAAGGACCATTCAATCTTTTGAAAAGTTCAACAGTCACTTTTCTGTGAGTCCTGCATGTCCAGTTCATACAACATACCTTTAAGCAGTTCAGGCAAGAGCAGTTTCTTGCCCAAATGGCTAGCCTTGTCACATTGAAGGCAAATTCCATAATGAGTTTCTTTAATGCCCATAAACCTCATTGAAGTAATTGGTGCTGCCAGAAGCAGACATGTGTCACTCCTGAGAAAAGTCTAAGCTCTTAAAAAACATTTTAAATGCCATATTCTGTAGGTTTTTGAAAAATTTGAAGAATACCTGTCCATCTGAAATATATCTCTATACATCCAGAAAACCTAATATGACTGCTAGTTTGACTATTATAAACGACTGTTTATTAATCTGCAGTTTTTAATTATGCGTTACATTATTAAATGAACTACACAAACACAATACCTTAATCAAGAGCAGGAATACATATCCACAGTATAACAAAATTGACTTTAAATTTGTATCAATAGACCAAGATCCATACCAATGCAAAGTATTCATCTTTATATCATACCCTCCTTTTTTTTAGAAATTGATTTTGACGATTAATCATTTATAACCAACTTTTTAAAAATGAAAATAAACATTTATAAACAATTATTTTGAGAATTTTGGCATAGTTTTCTCCAAACTGCTTCTTGCTATTTGTTGGACAAAGTGTTTTTAGTGGTTCACAGAGACCTTTCAGGGGATCTTGTTCCATCCAACCATATTAGCCTGGAAGGAATCTACATGTTCTCTTCTTCTTTGAGAACAAAAGTAGAACATCTTTTCAAAGTAGCATATCCTCAGACTCAAATTTTGAGGTCAAGATATCTTTAAAACATATATGTTGATTTAGCTTAAAGGCCTGTACAATGAACTGTCTCACTGTAGTTAGCTCATTAACATTCAAAAAATTTAAAGAAAACACAATAATATACATAATCCAGAAACACATACAGAAGGAACATCCCACATCAGGGTTTCTCTGTGTAACAGCCCTGACTGTCTTGGAACTCACTCTATAGACCAGGCTGGCCTTGAACTCACAGAGTTCTGCCTGCCTCTGCCTTGCAAGTGCCCAGCAATACTAACTTCTAGAATACATACTTTTCATGGTAAAACTAAAGGAAATCAAAGAAAGGGCAAAAGAATCATTCCTTAACAAGGAATGATGATGATTGCCTAGATGTCCCTCGGGGTGCCGATAGTATTGACCTAAATTGTTACCTGGGTTTCTTCCATCTTTTAAAAAATATTAATTTGTTATGCTACACAACAATTCTATGTGGTGTTTTGGTATGGGACATCCTTCTGTATATGTGTTGCTTTTATTCATTAATGAGTAAAGCTGTTTCAGCCAGTGGCTTAGCAGAATAGAGCAAGGTGGGAATTTCAAGCAAATAGAGGAGGAGAGAAGGCAGAGTCAGGGAGATGCCATGTAGTCGCCCATGGAGTTCACCGGAACCTTGATGGTAGGCCATGGCCTCATAGTGATGCAGATTAATAGAGATGGGTTAATTTAAGATATAAGGGCTAGCTAGCAATACACTTAAGTGATTGGCCAAGCAGTGTTTTAATTAATACAGTTTCTGTGTGATTATTTCAGGTCCAGGCAGCTGGGAAATGAACGAACAGTCTCCGCCAACAGTAGTTTTTTTGTTTTAGTCACAATAATTTAAAAAGAATAATTCTAGTAGAATGGATACATGTATTTCTTTTATGGTGATAGAATAGTACAAAAATATGTGTATCATTTTAGATTTGTAGTTGTTCCTTTTGTGTCTGTCCATATTCTTTGGATGCCTAATGAAAACACTGATATCTAGCTGTAGACTAGATAGCTGTTGGCAGTAGAATCTGGGTTTTACAGAGTATGCTCTTTGTAAGTGGGAAACTCTTTATTAAATATTGCTTTATAAGATTAACAGCTTAGAAAGTGTTTTTTCACCATTTATACTTGAGATGTTAAGGTATGAGGTGGCAATGACATTTGAGTAAAACACACATAAAGTCTGATAGAAACACCCAAGGCAATAAAACCAGACTCGCTGAACATAGCAGACAATGAGGACTACTGAGAACTCAAGAACAATGGCAATGGGTTTTTGATCCTACTGCACGTACTGGCTTTGGGGGAGCCTAGGAAGTTTGGATGCTCACCTTACTAGACCCGAATGGAGGTGGGTGGTCCTTGGACTTCCCACAGGTCAGGGAACCCTGATTGCTCTTTGGGCTGACGAGGGAGGGGGAGTTTGCTGGGGGAGGGGGAGGGAAATGGGAGGCGGTGGCAGGGAGGAGGCAGAAATCTTAAATAAATAAATAAATAAATAAATAAATAAATAAAGTAGTCCCACACCAGCTCAGGAAAAAAAAAAAAAAACACCCAAGGCAGTAGTGGTAGTTAAAATGCACCTTAGTTGTAGAAAGGATAATGGAAAGTACCTAATAGTCCTTTTACCTCTTAAAGGACTGTTTGCTGCCGTTAATAGTCCCTTTATTTTTCAATCCAAAAAGAAAATTGTATTTGATGCGGCTAATTAAAGGAAAAGTCCAATTTGATTTTTAAAAAAAGGAAATTTTTATCTAAAGTCATTTACTTCGGTCAGAACATTTGAGCTCTTGTGGCTTCAATCATGTTCCACCTGTCAGGTGGTCTGTGTCGTATTACAACCTCATAAATGCTTGAGCAGAGGTGTTAGCCTGCGTGCCTGGCAGAGCCATTTTCTAGGACCTGGTAGGAAGGCACAAATATCATGGGAATTAAGAATTTAGGTTCTAGAGTTAGATGTAAATTTTGTTCACCACTTTATCTAGATGTTTCATTGTGCATTTTAAACTAATGTTTCTTCCTGCAGTTCTTCATCCTTGCAATAAGGATATTAGTGTGGTAGGAGAGGTTGGAGGGTAGGAGAGGTTGTGGGGGTTGGCCTTTAGAACTGGACATGAGACAGCCTGGGCTTTACTCTTTCCATGGTGTGAATTACATGCAGGAAACTGCATGTGGAGAAACTTGTTCTCACTGTGAAAATACTTGCAGAAGAGGCTCCACAGCCCATTGTCTTTGCTCCAGGACCTGTTCTAGCCACGGCCCACACCTGCCCTTCCGCAGTATATTCCATAAACTATCGCTCGTATTCTGGCCTTGAACTCCGAGTTCTGTCTGCTCCTGCCTTTCAAGTGCTTGGATTAAAGGCATGCAGCACCACACTTGACATCTTTGTCTTTCCAACCAATGTTTTTATCATATTTTTTGAAATCTAGAAGTGTACGTTTTGTGTACTGTGAAATGCTTCATAGCATCAATCTATTCTGTGCTATGAGGAGAGGTCTCTTAATCGTATATAGATCTAAAACGTTTTACTTTGTAAAGTGGTTTATACAGATTGAACTTTCATTTTGGCATCTTTTTCAGAAGCTTTTATCAATAGCCCTACCAAGGTATGTGATTTACACATTAAGTTCAGGCAAGCCAAATATACATATATACATACATACATACAATTAGGTTTTTTTAAAAAGATGGCTTCCAACTTCAAAAGGAAATTGAAAAAAAATTGACTAATGAATTTATAATTGTCCTAGGTCATTTCTCAGTACTCTTTGACATAATAAAGTAGTTCTTTATTATTATCACTATTATTTGAGATAGGGTTTCTCTGTGTAACAGTTCTGGCTGTCCTGGAATTCATTGTGTAGACCAAGGCTAGCCTCGAACTCACAGAAATCCGCCTGTCTCTGCCTCCCGAGTGCTGGGATTAAAGGTGTGCGCCACCACTGCCCGGCCCCAATCTGTTTTTGTCTCTCTCTTTCTGCCTTTCCTTCTCTTCCTGGCCCCCTCCCACAAGATGGATTTTCACTCTTGTAGCTCACACTGGTTCCTACTTGCTATGTAGACCTCAAACTTGAAACAGTTCTCCTGCTTCAGTTTCCAGAGTGCTGGGATGGCATTATTAAAATTAGTTTTGTATGTGTTTGTGTTGAATATGTGATATATTTGTACTTGTATGGGTGCATGCATGTCAGACCAAAGGATAGCTTGCAGGACTCTCTGTCCCATGTGAGTCCCAGGGATTGAACTCAGGTTGTCAGTACCGTTAGTCACCAATCCATCTTGCTGGCCCTATAGGGTTTTATGTTTTTGTATTGTTATTGTTGTTGTTTGTTTTAAATCTCCTCATATAATTTGGTCCTGGTGGGGTGGGTCAGAAGCAAACCCCATGATGGCTTCCAGAAGCTGCGGGCACTGGCAGTCAGCAGGCAAATGTGGAGGTATTTTTATTTCAAGCTCTCTGAACTGCTGATACACTTGGAAGGTTTCATTCATAAATAAAAGAAAATAATGTCCACAGAGTGTTGGCATACTGTGAAAGTCAAATTATTTCAAGTACAGTCTCTTCAGTTTGCATTTACTAGAAGACTATATCAGAAATAGTCATTATTAATGGTGGATGTGCCCGCCGAGGGCAGCTAGAAGGCAGCAGGGGATGCTGATGGCTTTGAGAGAAATTCTGTGCCATCCCTAAAGGGGACAGCTGTAGAAGCAAACTCCTCATTTCTGGAGAATGTTTCCCAGGTTGCTTCACTGCCAAGTGTTTGGTACCATGGCATCCTGGCTAACTGTAGCCTTTGGGAGTGAGGCCTTCTGCAGACTGACACTTCCTGCTGCCTTGGCTTCTGTTTTCAGGGCTTGTCAGTAGGTGAGAGTGTTCCACTGGCCTCTGTACTGCCCCTAGTAAAGACAGTTGTTTATTGTTTCCCCATGAAACTGGGACAGCCAGCAAGATAAACCTGGGAATGCTGTCACTCAGTGAAGTATGTGCTCCTACTGTTTCCTAGAGTAGTTCATTTGTTTGTGGCAAGAAACCTTATTCCTGTGGTCCTTCATAGAATAAAGCCCCATTTTATAGTACAGATATGATGCAGCCATCTTGAGGTTGCAAAGAATCCAAATGCTATGTATGCTTCCTGCATCAGGACCATTTTTTTCTCCCCATCCACTCTTCCTCTCTCCTTGACCTCGCAGCAGGAAGCCTTTGTGTGAGGTTCTCATCTGGAACAACTTCTCCACACTTGTTTTCGTGTTCTGTTGGATTACAGGGCAGCGGGCCTACCTTTGAAGGTCCTTTCTCTTTTATTTCTTTGCTGTGCACTCCAGTAATTAACTTTGTCCTTCTTTTATTTGTTCCAGTCAATCGCAGGCCACTCTGCTGAGCATCTTCTCCCAGGAGTACCAGGTTAGAAGTTTTCTCCTTTGTGAGGGTTGACAGGTGCCTAATTGAATGATGAATGTCCCTTTATTTCTTTGTAATTGAACTGCCAGCTCTCTGATTGGGTTGGAGGATGTTCTCCTTTCCACATCAAGCACCGCCTGCGTCTCAGTGGAGGCCTGCCAAGCCTACCCATCCATCTGTCTAATAACATCTAGCCTTTGCTTATTTGGTGGACCTGTAATAAATTATGCTAAACCATTATTATTCTGACAATAATAATTTCCCCGTGTTGCGTGGCTCCATGTGCTAAATGTTTGCTGACTTGCACTGTCAGTGCCGCTTCCCATTGCTGACAGAGATGATGATAAATGACCACGGCTGGAGTGGCAGAAGGCAAGAGAGGCAGAAAATGGAGTCATTTATCATGAGATGACAGGTGTCAGTCAAGTGGCAAGTCTCTATGGAATTACTTTTTGTAGTTTTCAAATAAGTTGTTTTTAAGCAATGTTCTTCCTGGTTAAATATGGCAATTGGATTGTAAAACCCGAGTGCAGAGGACTTAGATGGAATTGAATTGAGGGAAAATTAATACAAAGGTTGAAAGAGGGAACAAGTTTTCCTTTGCCCTCTGCAGCCCTAAGCAAACTTATTTAGATTCAATTACTATGACCCTGGTGGCTTTTACATATATACTGTACTGTGGTACGGTCTGAAGACATCCCAGCCAAGCAGGAGATTAAAATGCATAGATGTAGTAGCTGCAAAAGAAATTCTGCTGCCACTCCAGTCCCCAAGCCATTACTTACCAATTTGCCCCATGTGCTCGCCACTGGGTGAGGAAATATGTGTTTGCTGTTCGTGAACCTGATATGTGACACAATATTAAAATTTTTTTTGTGGATTTTTTTTTCAGAAACATATTAAAAGGACACATGCCAAACATCACACACCAGAAGCGATTGAAAGTTATTACCAGAGGTATGACCTGCCTGCCCCACTAGAGGGTATCACAGTACCTATTAATTGTGGTAATTATTATGAATAAATTAGGTCATTTAAATTGACTTTTTATATAGTTTCAAGACTGTTATTTAAAACTTTTAGCATATTTGTCAGTAAGTTTTTAAGTGCTTTCTTTGGCATGTGTGGATAATATGGTGACGATGTCAGTGTAGGTTTGTGCACATGTCCTATATGAGAGGAAGCCAGTTATTACTGAATCTTATTTGGTTACTTGAAAGTTTAATTAAGCCACATCTTTTATGCATGTATACGTTCACATGTACATATGACCCACATGTATATGTGCAAGTTTCCAAAGTAGTTTTCATTTATTTTTTATCCAGATCAGCACGCTGAAAAAAAAAATAGAATTGAGATCCAATGTAGTATTTTGCCTCCTATCTGTTGGGTTAGCCATTTTAGGTATTTAAGATAGACCTTCATCAAGTAAGCACTTTATGAAGAAACATCATTTTATACAACTGTCATCTTTTAGTGGGGGCTTTATGTTTTTTATAAAAATGTTGAGTGTTAAACCAATATAATAGTGTTCAGAGAATATTTAAATTTCAGCTTTATTATTCTGAGATAAACAGAACTTTTAAGAAAATTCAGATTTTCTTAATTCTGACATTTGTTATCATTATTTTGATGTATAAATAGATAACAATAAATGGTAATGATATGCATTAAATTTTCATTGTCCTTCAACTGTTGGTGGACAAATAGGTTGGCTCATTTTGCTTGCCATAGTGAATAAAGCGTCAATAAACATGGGGTTTGAATATCTCTATGGTAGATTCTGGAGTCTGGGTTTGGGCCCAGGAGTGAAAGAGCTGGGGCATATGGTAGTTCTATTTTAAAATTTTTGAGAACTCTCCAAACTGATTTCTACACGACTGTATTAATTTGTACCCCACCAACAGACAAGTAAGGATTCTTTTCTCTCCACATTTCTCCAACAGTTGTTATCAGATTTGTTGAAGAGAGCTGTTCTGATAGGGTGAGATGGTGTCTCTTACAAGGTCACTGAATTGTACAAACAAATTGTACAAAATTGGGGTCTGGCTAATTTGGGTGGGTGGTATTTTTTATCTATTTGCAAATTTTGAATGATAAAATTTAAAAAATAATCAAGAAGCTATTGAAATTGGATTTTCTTTTAAAAAGTCATTCACTCTGCTCATAAAAGATTCCCTTTGATTTGAGTAGGTAAAGATATTAACAATGTGTAGATGATCCCCCTGTACACTGTGTTTAGAATTCCTCTCCAAACAAGTCTTTGTATAGTTCAAGGAAAGTCGTAGCTACCTTAATGAAATTACATTTAAGTTCTATGAGACCTCCAAATGCTTTGGTACCGAGATAATAATAAAAATGAATAGTTAAATGTTATTTTTTTTTACATGCTAAGAAATAATTGTTTGTTTTGAGACAAGAGGTTGTTATACAGCCCGGGCTGGTCTCTGACTTGGCAATTCACCTGCCTCAGACTATGCTTAATGACTTGCATCACCACATCTGTAGAAAAAGAAAAAATATTTTTGTTTGTAAACGTTATAGTCCTAGCCAGTCAGATGAAATCAGGGCCATGTTGAGATGTAAAGCCCTGTATGGTGGGAGAGGAAGTGAGGGGCTTGACAGGTAGTGATAGGGTTGCTGACACTCGTTCCTCTCACTGTAAAGGCACTTTCAATTAAATAACTTCAAAACCATGTACTTTTACAAACTAGTTCAAATAAAAACTCTCTCTCTCTCTCTCTCTCTCTCTCTCTCTCTCTCTCTCTCTCTCTCTCTGTGTGTGTGTGTGTGTGCGCGCACACACACACACACACACACACACACACACACCAAGCCTAGTGGCACATTCTTGTAATTGCAGCTTTGGGGAAGCAGAGGCACGAGGATCTCAAGTTCGCAGCCAGCCTCGGTAACTTTGTGAGGCCCTGTTTCACAATAACTTAAAAAAAAAAAATGAGGGTTTGGTTTGCAGTGGTGTAGAGCACTTGCTTAGCTTGTACAAAGACATAGATAGGTTCAGTTCCAGCAACGAAAAATTAATGTACTAGTAATTATTGATATGTGATTTTTTTTCCTATTAATTGGATAGTTTTACTTTAAAAATAAAAAAAATAGTTAAGTATATTTACTGAGTAATTAACAGTAGAGTGGGTGGTCATGAGGATATAAAAATGTATTTGTTTTTTTTGTATTTTTAAATATTAGAGTCTCAGTTATGATAAGGCATTAAAGCATTTTAAATAAAACCAGTAATAGAGACTCAGAAGAAATACCATCCCCCCCTGCCAGTGTCTTGATCCATTGCCAGTCCTCCCCTGTGTCTGTCTGTGGGAGCCAGCCATATTGTTACCTTTCAGGCAGACCAGCCTCACCAGCCTGTCGCTGTAAATATGCAGGGCAAACATTTTTGCCAAGGTACGTTGGCTTTAAGAGGTTCTTTTTTGTTTTCTAGGTTTCTTAGAATAAAGGCAACTTATGTTTTATCCACACATATTTAAGCAATGGGAAAATGTTAATAACAACTTATTTAATTTTTTTCCTTTATGAAAGTAATCCCACCTGCTGTGAAAACTAAGCACATTTGTGATGGCACAGAAAGGAATGAATGAATGCCCATAATTGTGCCGCTCAGAGATAAGTACTGGTTAAAGTTTCAGCCCAGCCTTCTGACAACCCAGTTTTACATAGATGAGGTCATAGTATATGTGCAGCTACCACTCCTGGATTTTATTATGGAAAAATGTATGTGATATTATATATGTTTACTTTGTAAAAAGCCTTTTCTTTTATTAGTTGCCTTATTCTACAATGTGAAAGACTTGAATTTCCCAGGTTTTTCTCCTGAGAACTGAGTATGTCCCCAGTGCCCTGATACTGTAAATAATACTGTGGTAAACACCTCCATGCTTGACTCATCGGCACTGGTTGATTTCTGTGTATGTAATTACGGGTACAAACAATGTGAACATTTAGAAATTGATTATATGTTGCTAAATTACTGTCGAGAAGCGTCTTGGTTATGTTCCTGGCAGCAGTATGAGAACCTCCAAAGCTACCTTCTAGCTGTCATTTGGTTATGTCAGTTGTGCATTCAAAGTCAGTAGTTACCATGAGAGCACCATGATGATTCACCAAGACATAGGAGGGCAGGAGAAAGTGTGTTCCTGGGCTTTTGCCTTGGTGTCAAAATCTTCTTCGTTGGATATTTGCAGACAGCGTGTGTTCATTTGAAAACAGTTCTCTAGCCTTTTGCACTATGCTGTTTTACGCTCATACAGGAACATCTTTGGTGGAATTTATCTTGATTCTTCCAAATGCTCACACAGGCTTTTGTGCTCACACATGGTTGGGCTCTTAGTTACCTTTCTTGTTGCTGGGTCCAAGATCCTGACAAGTATAACCTAAGGAAGGAAGGATTTTTGCTGACCCGTGATTTGTGAAAGTATTCTTTTTTTTATTTTTTATTTTATTTTATTTTTTTATTCATTTATTAAAGATTTCTGCCTCCCCCGCCACCACCTCCCATTTCCCTCCCCCTCCCTTGTGAAAGTATTCTTCATAGCAGAGTTCATTCAGCAAATAGGTGTGGCTCTAACTCCTCACAGACAACAGGAGATGCTGGTACTCAGATGCCTTCCTCCTGTTATCCTTATTCCAGCTGGGCCTTCCCTCCTCTGTTCTTCACCGGAAATACCGTCAGCACCCTCATACACTCAGCTCTGGGTGATTCCAAAGCCAATTAAGCTGACAATGATTATTGACCATCACAGATGGTCAGATCTGTAAGTTTCCATCAGTATCAAGTTTGGCAGTCCTATCTCCTCCCATCCCTTCTAACCACACTGGCTCAGGAAACAGCTTTAGTAGCTATACAAAATTGGATCAATTTAATTTTCTAAGATGTTGACATGGAGAAAAGAATTGTTGAGACCTGATATTGACAGTGCATGATAAAACTCTCTGAACATTGCTTCCACTGTGATGCTAATCTTGAGAGTCAGATGACCAATGCCTGGGAAGAGATTAACACACTTCTCTTTTAAATGAATGTGAGGGCATTTCTGGATCAGAATAACTAGAGACCAAAATTGTCATATGTACAGGTCACACCATTCAGTAGGTTACTGGGCATGTGTCTTTGGAGCCTGCATACTGTCCTGGCCCCTTCCTGCCTGTCTGCCTCCTGACTGACATGGCCGTGCCCTCCTGCCATGATTCATCCCTCGCCTCAGACCTGAGCAATTGAGCCGGGCCCTGCCTCAAAGCCGGGAGCCAAACTAAGTCTTTCCTCAGGTTGGTTTTGTTATAGCAGGAAGGAGGTTAAATGGCCAGTAGCCCCATTTGCTGCACACCACTGTCCTGCTGGTGCATGTGTGTAAAAGACACAATACCTGCCTTCAACTGTTGTGTGGAACAGAAGATAGCTATGTCTCCAAATGTGCGAATTTCAGTAAGGGAAGTGTCAACAGAGGTGTGTTTGCAGAGTCTAGCCCACCTCTGGCAATTGTCTGTATGGAGTGTCTGGAATAATGGTAAACAGACCCTGTTTAGGACTAAGAGTGGCCTTTACTGGTCTGTTGGGAAGCAGAGAACATTCTGAAAAGAGAGAAAATAGTGACGGTTATAGGGTTTTGTGTTTTAGACTGAGGGTTTAAGCCTAGGGTCTTGTGCATGCTAGGGAAGAGCTCTATTACTGTGCTCTAGCTCCAACTCAGCTGTTGGTTTTTAAAATAAGTACATAATGTCATGATCACAGATCTTCTAGTCAGATATTATAAAATTGTTCTTCTCTAAGGGTCTTTTTATGTGTGGGATATATGTAAATGTTCGTGTGTGTGTGTGTGTATGTGTGTGTGTGTGTGTGTGTGTGTGTGTGTGTGTGGAGAGAGAGGGGGGGGGGAGAGTGTGTACATGAGTGTCCATGCCAGAAGATGACACCAGGTGTTTTCCAGATAGAACTTCACCTATTTATTTTCTCATTACTTTTTATTTTTTGAGATAGAGTCTCCTAGTGGCTCTGGAGCTGAGTGGTTCAGCTCCACTGGCTGACCAAAGGGTTGTTGCAATCCTCTGACTCTGTGTGATCTACCTTCCTCCAGCACTGCCGCTTCAGAAGTGCGTCACTGTGCTGGCCTGGGTAGATTATATCAGTGCCTTGAGGTTGATTTCCTCTTATGAGCTAACGAGAAGCCCTTGTACTCACAGCACTAAGAATTTGTGCTGATTGAATGTATGTAGACAGTGTACATTGGGGTTGCTGTTTGGCCAGCTCCTGTTGGTTTAAACTTGTTAAGACGCTTCCATTGTGTGTTATCAGTATAGTGATGGATGCACCTCTTATAGGAAACTATGCAATTTTGACTCAGAACAACAGTTCTCTAGTGTAAGTAATTTGCCCCTGAACCACACACCTTGGCTAACCCTTCTTTTCACTTTATGCTACTCCCTTGGAGGTGGGCTTCCTGACCAACTCACCTAATTTTAAGTGTTATCATAGCACATATTATGTCTTCCATTTTTTCTTTGTTTTGTTGTATTATTGTCTGGAGACTGTCATATCTTTGTGATGATAGGGACAGGGTTGTTTTCCTGTTGCTTCTTCAGAGTCCAGATTAAGGCCTAACCCGGAGCTCTCAAAAGTACTTGAAGTATACATGAATGTTAAATATCGAATCCTAAAGCTACCCCGATGACGGTATACTATTAAGTACTGGACCCAGGGTTGGATCTCTTCGAGAGTTTGCGTTTCTCACACTTATTTGGTGTGACATGGCCATACACCAGGTTATTTATTTTATTCTTTGAGCATACTTGTCAGCGCACTGAAAGTATAGGCTGAAGTTCTCGTCCTACCTATTTCCCATGGGCTCTTCTTTTTAAGCCACAGTTGCTCAGTTTTGGGTTCTGTATTTGTCTTTTAGGGGGCTGTATTTATCCCTCTCCCTCTTTGCTTCTGGACCTGTTTTTAAACCCACACTTACTTATCTCCCACCTATGCTTCTGAAGCCCCTATTTCCTCATTTGTTTCCTACCTAATACAGTTATAGTTAAGAAGGGCCACTGTATGTGGGAAGTACATTGGTTTGAATTATTATAATTGGTGTTAACTCTGTCTTGCTTTTGTTATTATGTAATACAGTATTTGCTGTTGGCAGTTATATGGCAGAACTCATTTATTGACTTTATTTTTTTAAACTATCAACAAAGAACTTTAATATAGCCAATCAAAGAAGACATTTTTGAGAAAATATCCTTATTGGATAGGTTGTCTAATGTGGATTTAAAAGTTATTTGATTATTAGTAGAGACAAGGTATATATGCATATATACTATATAACCATCTTTTATAAGACAAGAATTGAGGTAGATATCATAAACTGAATGAAATCTAGTTCCCTAATGAGCCTGTCAGCATTACACTGGGAGATGAGTTTGAGACAGACAAGTAAACTAGTCCTCCTCGTTCCAGTGTTTTGCTACCAATGGCTCAAGTAATCTGTGGTCATCGGCTCCCTGATCCCCTGCTGATCTATTGTCAGAACAGTAGTAGCCTACAGCTGGGTTGCAGTGCCTATCGGCCATCTCACTTCCTCTTACCATATAGGCCTTTGTTATCTCACACAGTTATGACAAGAAAGTTGAATGAAGTTTAGTAAGAGAGAAACAGAACCACATTTACATAAATTTCATTATAGAATGTTGTTCAGTTATAAATCTCTTACTCTGAATTAATAAGCTAGTCTTTATGTTGAGCACGCACACACATACAGGACATCATATATGTGGAGTTCAGAGTTCTGTATCAATTCGGGCATTCACTAAATATGTTGGAACATATCTTGTAGATAGGTGGACTTCTGTAGCTTGGCAGTACGCTATTCTGTGTTCTTTGATAGAGAGATGTTCAAGTTGCTTCCCATTAGCACATGAAGGGGCGTTAACTCATGGATGGTGGACTGGAGACCATGGTACTGGAGCCATGTCAAGTTAACACAGGTGAAGGCTAAGTGTAGCAGACAGTGCTGGAGATGAGGCTGGCCTAGTAGAGTGGACAGGAACTGGATTATGGCCATACATCCTGGCTCAGGCCTGTAATCCCAGGCCAAGGCAGGAGAATCACAGGCCAGCCTGGGCCACATAGTGAGTTCAAGCTCAGCCTGCCAACTCAGCAAAACCATGTTACAAATTCGAAACAGCAAAAAAAGGAGTAGGGAAAGAGCTCCGTGGTAGACTCCATGCCTACCATGTGTAAATTGCTAGGTCCAACCACTAGTAGAACTAGAGCAAAAAGATCCATATTATCTAGAACCTCACAGTGCCTGGTAAGTGGTTACCGTGTAGTGTTGGGATCGAACATGCGTGTTCAGAGCTCCTAGAGGAGGCAGATACCACATTCAAAGTCTGGTTTAAACAAACCGTCCCATGTTCCACGTCTAGGAGAACCTGGGCTTTAGTGCTTATTGGCTTGGTGAAGTGCAGTTTGGCGGTGAAGGCTGGAGGTGATTACAGGAATCTAGGGCAGATGAGATGATGTCAGAGGTGTAAGGTCTCAGTGCCATGGGTGCCGACATGCCTGCATGCTTTGTTTAAGCTGTGAAAACCAGCTTTCCTCCTGCCTTTGAGATGCTGTGTGTGGCACAGAGTGCTGTGGATGGGAGTCTGGAAATCTCTGTTCCCTTACTTCTAAAAGTTTATGAAGTAATGGAGACTGGTGTGGTTGTGCCTTCTGCCTCACCTTCAGTAGCTGGCTGGTTTGAGGGAAGCTGTTGTGCTGTCTTTCCCTTCACTGCTTTAACAGGACTTGAGCATGGCATTTGCCCAGGAGAAACGTGTATACACAGGGGACACTAACAAGTCTGTGCTGGCCCTTCCTTGTCACTGCATGACCACTTGCCTTTGTCTGTCTAGGTACCTGGATGGTGTGGGGAAAAACGGAGCAGCCCCTGTGCTCCTTGAGCTGGCCAATGAGGTAATGTTATTGTTATGATTTTATTTAAACCTGAGCTGAACCTAAGGGGCCTATCGAGAGTAGTGTTACTCAGAATTGTAATTAACTTTAAAAAAAGGGAAAGATTTTGAGGTGTGTTAGACATTTAAATTGCTCCCTGATCTCTTTGTACTTTTAATAATTGGACAAAGAACTTCGTGAATTAATAAATCAGTCGACATAATTAGTCTACTTCTTTTAAGGCAAATGTACAAACAGCTTCTTTGCTTCTTGTTTTGTGGAAAATTTCAGCCAAACAGCTCTGAACATGCTCTTAGGATTGGTGCCTTCATTTAGCATGAGAAATACCTGTGTCAAGTAAAGAGATGTGTGCCAATAAAACCTATGCTAAGTATTATAAAACCGAAGTGAGAAATTTTATATTTAGCAATGTATCATTTACTTGATTCATTTTTCTGTCTGTAAACTTTTATTATAATAAAGGACACAAGCCTATGGTAAAGCGCCTTCCCATAAAGAAACATAATATTCTTATTAACACCAAGTATAACGTGATTGATGGCGCTTATTTGTCAGCTCTGATCTGCTCCTGTGTGGGGAAACAGCTAACAGCCTAGCATTTTCAAAAGGAAACCCTGAAGATTTCCTACGAGTGGAGAAACTGCAGAAAGTTCACAATAGTTGCAGAGAGCCTACCGAAAAATAAAATATTTAATTCCTAAACTCTAAAATATTTATCCACTGTAATGAGAGCAATACAGTATTGAGTCTGAGTTGGAATGGCTTATGCAAACCTCATAGGGACGGCATGAAATGCACACTGTTTCTGTGTTGTGTTATAATGGGAAACAGAGAGGCAAGGCAGAAAATGTGTGTTTGCATTAAAGATGACTCTGTGCCATGAACATTAGGCGTTGCAGGAGCAGCAAGTCTGCATGCTGCATTAGGAAGGAAGGATGGCTTCCCTTGCAGCTCATGTCTGCTGCACGCTGCTGCAGTCAGCAGAAGAGCAATTACCCATCAGTTACTAGACGGTTTTAATAGTCTGGAAAGCATCTTCACAAACTGATAGATAGGATGGCTAACACAGAGAACGATTTGTCTTGTGTCTTATTTTCTTATTTCTAGAGCAGGGCGGTTGTTATTTTGCTGTTGTTTTTCTAAGCTGATGCTCTTAGTGACTTTACGTACTACCTGAGTGCTAAGTAGAATTTTAGTGATAATCCTCTGTGGAAGAGACGAGGGAGTGGATAGCATTGTAGGTGCACCTGGGAAAAAGTGTATGCAGATATGGAGCTTGCTTTCATACATGATCACATTGATGGTGGAAGTTCTCTAAAAGAGCACTTTATATTCATTTGAGTTTCATTTTTTAAAGAAAGATTTATTGTTATTTTTATGTGTATGGGTGTTTTGCCTGCTTGTATGTTTGTGTACCTTGTTTGTGTTTAATCCCCGTGAAGGCCAGAGGAGGGTGTCAGATTCCCTGGAACTGGAGTTAGACATGGTTGTGAGCCACCACCTGGGTCCTGGGAATCGAACCCAGGTCTTATGGAAGAGTAGTCAGTGTTCTTAATCACTAAGCCAACTCTCCTCCAGCTGCTCATTTGAATTTTTAATGGATAGTTCTATTGAGCTTAGTTTATGGGACTGATCTGAGATTCGATGTTATTGGGAATGTATAGGAAAAGCTAACCCATCACTATCTATTTCCCTCCATCAATAAATCTACTATTTACCGTGAATATGTAGAAATATTTAGCTTCCCCAAAAGAAATAGTTATTTAGAGATTACCACCCCACCTCTTTCTTTTGGTGCCCAGTTAGTGCAGAGAAAACACTTTCCATGAGATTACTAATGCATTGGAGTAATTTGGGAATGGTGGGTACCAGATTATGGCTTCTAAACATCGAGCCTCCCGTGTTTATATGCTAGTTAATACTTAAAGGACATAAGCTTCTATCTGGTGGCAGTTGATGTGATGGTAATATTTTATGAGTCAATATATATTTAATCAGTGGAAACTGTAAAAATTGATGAGAAATATGTAACTCCTATATTATAGTGTGCAGCAGCTCTCCTCTTAGACACAAGCACCATATTATTGTTGACTGGGGGGATAAGAGATCTAGGTAGCCACCATTGGTTTCATAAATGTCTTAATACCATTTTTCCTGATCAGGCTTGAAAATGCATATTTTAGGAGATCTCCTTCTGTTAGTGATTGTATGATCCGTCATTCTCTTCTCTCCACACAAATATTTTCAAGTTATATTTGAAGCACTATGAATTTTACTTACATGCTAAATTCTGACATGAAGCATGATGGCCCTATTTCAGAGCAAGATGGACACATGATTAATATGAAAATTAGAGAGATGCAGGTACCTGAACTAATAAGGTAGTCCTTATTCAGGCTGGACCACCTTCGGTAATTTCACCATTTTTCATGTGTCAGCCCTGATGTGGGTTACTCCGAATAAGCAGCTCTGTGGAAAGCATTTCTTTCTACTCAGGGAATTTAAGGGCGTCCAAGTACACACATATTTGAAAAAAAAAACTGTTCACACAAATGAAGCTACCTTCTTTATCTAGTTACTTAATCAAGATAAAACTTTGGTATGGACATGGGACTTGGCTGCCTGTCAAGAAAAATTTCTGGTGATAATATATGAGCAATATTTCCCATTTTACACTCAGGATGAAAAGTATTTTATTAGGGAGGCATCATTGCTTTTTAATATATATATATATTAAACACACACATATATGTATATATGTATCCTGGTGAAATTAATCAATGGGTAATGAATAATCTGAAAAAGAAAATATATAAATGAGTAGGTGATTTGTTATTTTTATTATTATCATCACTAAAATGACTTCTTCTGAATGTTCTTTGTTTTCCATTTGATTCTCTGTTTAAAAACAGGTTCAGTTTCTGGGCTCTGAACCTTTTAGATTGATCAGCAGTATTTTGGGCCAAACTCAGTATGCTAATTTATGTAACAGATATTAGTATTGTTTTATTTTATTCTTAATATCTCCACAAAGTAGTTTTTTCTTTTATCATGTAACATATTTTGTGTGTAAAGAACTTATAGCAAATCTCAGCTCCCTCTAAAGATAAAATGAAATCAGTCAAAAATCCCTATTTTTAATGGTTTGGACATTTGATTTAGCTCTTGAAAAGTGACTAAATAAAGTGTTTTTTGAAATTTGAAAACTCAAATTTGAACACAAAATAATGTAAGTGTAGGAGGTTGGATAGAAAAGGGGCTTTGCTGGGCAGCAGAGGCGCATAACTTTAATCCCAGCACTCGGGAGGCAGAGGCAGGCGGATCTCTGTGAGTTTGAGGCCAGCCTGGTGTACAAGAACTAGTTCCAGAACAGTCTCCAAAGCTACAGAGAAACCCTGTCTTGAAAAACTAAAAAAAGAAAAAGAAAAAAAGAGAAAGAAAAGAAAAGGAAGGGAATTCTAGAGTAGAAAGCAATATTGACCTACCAACAAAAATTGAGACTATAAGAACATTTTTGCCTATTTTGGGTAAGTATTTTTTCCAAGTTTTCCCATCATTGTTATTCCGATGTTGTATTCTATGAATGACCCAGCTATCCTTTTCAACAGCACAGATTTTTCTATAGTCTACTACAATGGAAGCCACCAAGGGTGGGAAAGATTTTAATGAATGACGCTTGTTACAGTTGATTAAAATTGACTTAATCTTCAGTGTTGACAAAATATTGGAATATCAACTGCTGGCACAGTTTGGCAGTTTTAATTTTCTACTTCTGTTTTCTTAAGGTGGACTATGCACCCTCATTAATGGCTCGGATTATCCTGGAGAGATTTCTTCAAGGGCATGAACAGACTCCACGTGAGTTACTTCTTTTGCTGCGTCTTCATTCCCCCCCCCCCCAACATTTCTCTTTTACTCCCTTATCCCAATTTAAAAATAATTTACACGGCATCTCAAGTCACTTAATGAGAGCCAGATTCCAAAACAGCTATCATCAACAGTTAATGACAATTGAATGCAATATAAAAGACCACCCACAACTTAAATACTACTCAGAATAATGCTCTCTCCTTTGTCTAAATTCTGCATTCACCTCCTCATTCAGCTAAATAGACAATGTGTATCAAACTCAAAAATTGATTCATCTTTCATATAGAGAACAAGATACATCATTTAAAAAACCACTGTCAGGAACTGACTGTAAAAGAAACATTCATCCTTTTTATTTTAATTCAGCAAGACTGGAGAAATGCTACTCTCAAGTACAAAAATGAATTCCAGTGATCTTCCTACAAGAAAAGAAAAAAGAAAAAAAAAGGAAAGGGAAAGAATAGAGCTACGGGAGGAGATTCAAGCCTAAATTAATTTGCCACTGAAAAAATACATTTTGTTATTTTCTCTGTGTCAACTGCATGATTAAAACCGGCTGTTAAGTGAGCTCTGGGGATGTGCTCGTAAAAGATTTATGAGTAATATTCAATGTGATATTCAAAGTGAGTCATGAATATCAGGATAATTGCTCTCAGTGCTGGCTCTTTTACTAGGCAGGAGTTTGTCAACTGCCCCATAAATATTTGCCTAGTCTCATGTAAAAAAGACAATTTCATCTTCTGCATTTTTATTACCTAGTGTAATGTTTACCTTTGGAGCCTGGCTGTGGTAGGATAGGTAAAAAGCTTTGGAATATGCTTCATGGCATAACCTTCCGTCTTTGAAGGCAGAAGATAATGCCTGCTAAAATATCATTCCATGAGCACACGTTGGATTTTTTATTTTTTCTATCTTTTGTCGGGGAATTTTCTTCCCTTTGATTTTCTTTGAAACTGCAATTATCAGTGACTGGTGGCCCAGTTACCTTGTGAAGGTTTCATTTGAATGAATTAAGTACTTCCCCTAAAAATTCAATATCATTTCAATAGATGTAGCCTCTAAAGTAACCTGCAGTGATGCTTCATGAGCAAATCACATGATGTCAGAATGGTATGGTTTCGATTTAATCAAGAAAGAGATTAAAGTGGATGTGTGTTATTTTCAACTTCGCCGCAGCACCACCATTTGTCAAAGTCAACCTTCTGATTGCTTTGGACCTACTGCTATCCAGGTCTTGTCAAAATAGTAGTCAGCATAGTCTAAAGCAGGTAGCTGGCCCTTACAGAGCAGTATCAAACACAATAAAACAGAATTCATTGACTTGTGAATTATGAAGTTAATAGGTTGATCATAAATTTTGTAGCCATTAATTTATCTTTATAATGGTGGTACATCCTTGGTGCAGTTTTCTTTTTATTTTGTACCGTTTTATACAGTAGAGTTAAATAGTACTGAATATGATTTGATGTATCCTGTATATCAGAATTCCTGTAGTTCCAGTGCTAGGATTAAATGTCTTGCATGAATACACTGGAGCAGGACACAAGCACATTTAGAAACATTTCAAGGAGCATGGATTTCAAGACTGTGGCTTCTTGGAAAGGAAGCAATGCAAATATCAGATGCTTGAATTACACTATGATTATTCGTAAGCAAATAGCGCTACTTTGAGCTTTCTCTTTTGTAATTGGTTGGGGTAATGGCTGTTTTATTGTGGGTTGTTATAGAATCACATCCCCCCACTCCCTTTAAGTAAAAATTGTGACAGATATTAGATATTATTTTTAGTCTTCACAGTGGACTATTGTGAAGCTACCTTTTTCAAATCGATTCTTGCCAGTAGGTTGACTGCCAATCAAAAAAAGCTACTCAGATAGCATTCTGGATCAAAAATACCTTTTAAAATCACCCTGTGAGTATACTGCATACCTTTGAAAAGCTTGATCATTTCAAAACAGAGGAGCAGGAAATACTAAAGTTACTGCCAGGCTGCAGAATTCAGTCAACTTTTGCTGGTGCCAGGCGATCTCCCTTCTCTCCATTGTCCCTTTCATTTCTCTTCCTTTCTTCTTTCCCGTTCTTTAAAGGGCTGTAAGATACTGTGGCTTATATTCTGACACTTTCTTCCCCATCACAGCAGCGACCTAGCTGGCCTTTGGCAATGAAATTCAATGCACATGGCTTCGCAGTCAAATCATCAAATTTCCCTGTGTGTATATTAGAGTTTTGTAATGTGTTTCCATTATGAAACAATGCGGGGATAATTGTCTTTGGTAGCAATTAGCTAACAGGTTTGTTCAGTGCTATTGGCAGAGGCATCCATCATCCCCTCCCTGACCACACTTTTGTCTAGCGAGAACTATGGAGATCAATAGAATTCTGTAGAGGGGAAATCACCTCAGCTTTAATGAGCTGCAAGTCTCAGTCAGTCTCAGCTTATATGTTTAAGTTTCTTTTTCCTTTTAAAATTAGAAATCAGGCACACACACAAAAAAAAATAATGCTATTCCATGGGGAGGGGCAAGTGTGTGTATGTGCTGTTAGTTTTGCTAGAGCAATGCCAGTTTTAACTTGTTTTTCCTTCTGTGAAAAGGTATAGCTGGTAGCACGTGACTTTAGCAGCATGTATTTGATAATATCCACCTTGTAGATGTGCTGCTAGGTTTTTGCAAGATGATTCCTGGAATGCCCAGTATCTCAGGACTTAGAAAGAAACATAAGTGGCCCTACAGCTAGCAAACAGTTTTGTACATATCTTGTTAGTGCCCCTGTTCTAGACTGCTAGTTAGAATAACCTAATCGGGTTGGTGGGGCACCTGAGGCCATTGTACAGGTTGGAAAACTGAGTCTGCAAGAAATTGTAACTAGAGTGGTTGTCATGGGCTTGGTCGTAGCAGCATGACTGGTCTCCCAACAGCTGCTTTCTATTGCACGACAGTGAATAAAGTAGCAGATAAAATAACCGCTGGGGAAATGACGTCAGCATAGATCACAGGTCTCCTGTACATTGTAGACCTGCGCAAAGCAGGAGCTGACAGAGTAAGTCTGTTTTAAACAAGTCTTACAAGTGTCAAGGCACGTTTTTATTCTCTTGTAGCATTTTATATTTATATATATACACCAGGAAGGGGAAGACTGGAACATGTACTCTGTTGCAGATTAAATTGCTAAGGAAAGCTTAGGCTTTTTCCAGTTTCGCTGTGACCCACTCTGGGCCTGAACTGGCCATATAGCCCAGGCTGGCCTTGAACTCACAGCCTTCCTACCTTAGCCTCCTGAACGTAGCAATTAAAGATGTATGCCCTGCTAGGAAGTCCCCATGTTATAATTTACACCTGAAATTCTGCCTGCTCATCTCAACTTCTGCATGAGTAATTGAGATTTTATGCTCTCTGTCTTACCATTTATACTGTCCCCCAATTTTAGCACAGGTTTATGTCCTGCTATACGTTAAATTGGTGGGTGAGAGGGACGGGGTTCAGATTAATACTGTATAGAATTCTTCTGTCAAGGAAGGTGTGATGTTTCCAACTCCTTGTCATACATTGTGTTCATGACCTTCTCTTCTAGTTAATCGTAAAATGTATAATTGTGATCTCTTAGTCATACCTCTGTGATGTAGAACACACACTAGTATGTGTTTGAGTACCCTTTCGTTATATAACCTATATTATCTGTACACTTTTCTGCCTCAAGAAATTACATTCCACCTTTGGGTAAAGCCTTTTGTTTTTGTTTTTTTTTTTTAGTATCTAGGTGTGCAAGAGAACACCTTATTTATCTTTCTGTTTCTGACTATTGCTAGTGTAATGTCCACCAATTCTATGTATTTTGCTCTAAACGTTAGTATATACTGTTTATTTATAGCTCAGTAATATTCCATTTTTTCTTTAATACTTTGTTTATGGGCATCTCAGACAATTCTGTATCTTATATGGATAGTGCATCAATAAATGTAGGCATATCTATGTCCTAGGTACACACTTCTTTTACATGGTTACATCGTTGGAAATACCTCTACAAGGTGGAGATTAAAATGTTCAGTTCCTTCTGAAATTCAATTACTGATGAAGTTATAAAGTTAGCTTTATTATTAATAGGAAGGTTGGCTTTGTAATTTAAGTTAAGCATATTGACTGTTTCTGAGCACAATTGCAAGGTGATTAAAATTTCCAAAGCACCACTGGGGTGGAGGGCTGTCTCAGTTCTCATTCTGAACTGGTGACCTTGCCTGTGTCCTAATGATTTCCTGCAGCCCCCCTTTGCTTTTCTTCTCGGCACTGTCGCCGTCTGTAGTTTACATGTAGATGCATGCTCTGTGGTGCTGCTGTGTGTTTTCCGGGGACACAACTTCTACACAATATGTGTTTTTATTAACTTCCAGCACCACTCCCTCTCCCCCAGAAAAGAAGAATTATATTGTCCATATTGATCTTACTTTTTGAATGAATTTCAATATTCAAGTAAACTGTTTTAGTTACTGTGCTAGGCTGTCAGGAAGGGCTGCTGTGGTGGATGAAGGGTAGGAAGGCACCCATAGGCTTTTGGATCTGGTTAGATTTTGAGTGATCTAGTACTGCTGGTCCTGAAACAGTTTTCAGGTTTGCTGGTTTCAAACTCGTGTCCTTTATCCCACAGCGACCAGGAGTTGTTTGTTGTTCTGAGCATTATGTTAGGTACTGTGTTGATGAAGAGGAATACAGCTCATCAAAGAAACTCATAATTAAGTGGAATGTGTAAAGCAAGAATAAGTATGGTTGCGTCCTTGCCTTTAGAGGGTGAAGCATGCTGAAAGACTCAAACAAAGGTTTGTAGAATTAGGGAGACTGCATGGATTGAGGATGGTTGCTGAAAGAGAGCTACATGAAGAAAGAAAATAAAATACAAGAGTTTCTCATCTACTGAGAAATTGTTCCGTTCAATTTGTTGTAATCATGTTAGCAATTTAAACTGAAAAGATTCAGTTGTGGTTATATAAGACCACTGGCAAAAAGCAGCCTATTTGGGAAGAAGTGGACTAGAGAGGGTGTGGTTGGGTACTATGGAAGTAAATATAGGGATCTGATTAAAGTATATTGTATACATATCTAAAAAGGAGACAGTATTTGGTACAATAAATGTGTAAAATAAAATAAAAATTAGTAAAAAGTAAAGTGTATCAAATATAATTAAAGTAGAGCAATGTAGACATTACTAAATCAGCTGTTACTTATTTAAAAATATACTTGGAATTAGGCCATAAATGTCTTGTGACATAATTTGGGATTAGTCCTGACACAGCACTTAAAAACCAAGCTGAAGTGTGGAGGAATTTCAGGTGTTGTGGGAAGAATAGTTCATGAGCTGTCCTGTTACCCTTCACTAATGTCAGGGCTGCGACAGGATTTACGGTGCAACTGACAGGCGTGTAAAGCCTATAGGACAGGAGAAGACATGTGAGCAAGTAAAAGGTCTCAGAGTGAACGTGAGGTTAAGAGCCAAGAGTTGTTTTGAACAGAGATAGGCAAAACCAGATCTTTTAGCCTATTGGAGTTTCAGAGGCTAGCTTAGAGTTTAGCTGCATAAGGTTAGACATTAAAGGCTCCGAAAAAGATGTGAAGTTATGGCTCATTCATAGATGGAGTAGCCTTTCTAAGATCTTTCTGTATGAGGGCTACCATTCACTCTACTTGTGAACCTCCAATTGATTTTAATCATCCAAATGATTAATTATAGGATCATTAATGACTGACCTTCCATTTGCATGATACGCTAAGTTCTTCCTCCTAAGTGGTAGTGGAATGAGCTAGCAGCTGTACACGTTGCAGATGGGAGCAGTGGAGACAGTGCACGGAGCTTGTTGCAGTAGTTCTTCTTAGGGGATGCTTCCAAGTCTGCAAACCTCTGTACCGGTTACACATTTATCAGGTTGGAAATGTCTTCCTGTGTAGTGCACTCGTGTGATTTTTTCAGCTGCCAGAGGGATTAAGTAAGGGCTTAATTCCAAGAACATGTGCGTAACTACAAAATGTCGTATATTCTACTTCTCAAAAGTTCCGTTCTGTCCGACAGTTCAGGGGAATTCCAGGGGTCCTAATTTGAAGTTGTTTTAGATTTTTCCAGTTTGGTTAACAAAGGTCATTTTCTATAGTTCATCGCTAACTTACATATATTTACAGCTTGACAAAGAGAAAATGGTGTGTCTTTACTGGTTTGAAAAGAAAAATACAAGCTTGTTATTGCATGGAAGGTATTAACTGTAACCCTCACACTGAAAGGTGTTGTTATCTTTCAAGAAGCACAAACTTGGAAGGTAGGTCCCAACTGTGTGCTATGGACAGTGTAGGCAGTGGGATTCAGTGAGCCTCTTGTGTCCACGATCTGGGTACAAAGAGCTTGAAACCGTAAAATGGCTCATCGTGAATATCAATGTTGCTATCTCAGTGAGCGCTCTTTGACCCCGGTAACTTTAGAAAACGCCAGTTAGTGACTGTCTCTGCACCACTCCCCGCTTTTGTTTTCCCATAGCTCACTGTGTAAAAAGTTGTGAAGTTGGTAGAAGATGCTGGTCAGAGGGTCCTTGGTGAAGGACTAAGGTGCCAGCAGGAATGATCCTCAACCTGAGGAGATATGAGAAGTCAAAGACCCGTGATTCAGTGGTACATGGTCTAGACAGAGATAATCCCCCAGCCATTATTGCTTTTGTCCTAAGGAGGATCTAGAAGTAAAAAGTCATCCAAATACATTCATGTATTACATGTGCTTGCTTTACAGCAGTGTCTTGATTTCATGTGGGCTTTGTTTTGTTTTGTTTTGTGCTTAAGGAAAGAGATTTGAAAATTTTACAGTAACACGGGAATTTTGTTGATTTTTGAAAAAATGATCCACATTTATATAAAATGACACATAAGAAAACAGCTTTCATTGGTTAATATTTCTTACTTTGAGGTTGGTATAGAACATTATTTTGTGAACTTTGGGTATTTACTGTAGGACCATGCTATTTGGTTTGCTCCATAGAAACAGTCACTTGGTATAGATGCCTTCCGTTTATTTGAGCGAAGGGTGACTTTGGGTGCCAAATTGTGCCGTTGATTGCATTGCTGCTTTTAGGTTTTACACTTTCAGTATCAGCTATATTTTATGCACCTACTTACCATCAAAACAAAAAGCTCTATGACAGAGTTAGAATGAGAAAAATCATTAACTTTATTATATCCTTTTTCCTAGCTTGTCCCCTGCCCCATGGGAAGCTCATGTCTTGGCTCTTGGTATGTTTCTGCAACTTCAACTCTGGGCTGAAGTCACATTTCTGTTTTGATGCTTCTTCATATCTTCGTTTGGTATTTACTGACCCCTAAATCAAATGAACAGCTGAGGGATCTGATAGTTGTAGGGCAGGTGTAACTTGCCAAGTGCTTCTGTGACTTGGTTATCTAAATTGTCCAAACAGCTTTACGAGGAAAGTAGAAGTCTTATGTCCTCTTAGAGGCATGGTAAGCAGGACCCTGAGCACGGAAGAGCTGCCACGGTCACACAGTAAGAGCTGATGATACAGTTTCGGCTCTAACAGCTGTGCCAAACTGCCTCTATACTGGGGGGAAGTATTTTGTTACACAATTTGATGTTGTGAGACTTCGTGGTTAAATAGTTTTAATGAGCCAGAAAGCTTGTAAGTTGATACTCTAGTTAGCTAATGTTATCTATCGCCTAGATGCAAACTCATCAGATTTCCCATTATAACCCAAAAAGGAAGTCCTTTTGTAAAAACTATGCGGACAGAGCCGTGTGATTCATTTACCTATGTCACCTAGCACTATATGTCTTTATAAAAAGGAGTCTTAACATATAAGTGCTTAACCTTTACTTCTTAACGATGAGCTTTTAAATTGTTATTGTGCTGTCGTAATTAGGTGTAACACCTAAAATGCCGTGTGTGTATAGCTATAAAAAGAAAGTAATGTGATCTGGGACTGACAGTACAGCTATATCTAGGGAAAATCCTATGGAAGGTTGAAATTGAACATGGTAACTGCAATTATCTAAAAGGAAGTCTATTACCTTATGATAAAACTGTCAAAATAATGATTTGGTACTCTCACAGATTGTTCAGAGAATCAATAAAACCAATATTACGTCACAGTTTGAGAATTTAGGAATTCCACTTTCTCTTAATTCACAAGAGAATGCTAATATAGTTTAAGAATGAGATAATTTTATGGTTTTGTTTCTGTTTCATCTTGTAACTCTTATTTGAGTAAATATTTTGCTTGGAAAACTTAATAAAACAACATATTTGGGAACTATGAATAGTATTTATTCATTAGTTCTATACAGGATCTGTGCAAAATGCACTACTTTGCTTTGCAAGAATGCAAATTACAGGATGTTGAGTAGAGTCTAGATAATTTCTTCTGTGGTTACTGCTTTTTTCAGGGCCTGTCTTCGCCTTTGGGCCAACGTTTGTCTTTGCTGTCATTGGATACAAGAAGAATAGCAGTTTGAACTTGGGTCGCTCAAGTCTGCTTGCTTCCCACTTGCTCTTTCTGTTCTGCCTGTCTATACAAATGGACTTTTGTATTTCAGGGCAGTTTAACAGACTCATTCGAGACTCCTCCAAGCTGACTGTTGGACACAGATTATTAATCTTTTGCCTTTTTAACTGAGTATTCTAAACTTAGGTTCTCATTTTTGTTTTGTGACTTGGGGCATTTTGTATAACGAAAGTAGAACCACCTTTCGGTGAGAATTCATTGTCGTGGCTATTCGCAGGTGGAGGCTGCATGTTTGTTTCCCAGCCTCTCAGGCTCGAAATCAGCACACAGAAACTATATTAATTGCAGTACTGTTTGGCCAATAGCTTAAGTGTATTTCTAGCTAGCTCTTACATCTTAAATTAACCCCGTTTCTATTATTCTCTGTGTTACTACGAAGCTTATGCTTTACTGGCAAGGTTCCAGGTGTCTGTCTCCTTTGATGGCTACATGGCGCCTCTCTGACTCTGATTTCTTTCTCCCAGCATTCAGTTTTGTTTTCCCACCTTGCTGTATTCTGCCCTGCCACAGGCCAAAGCAGCTTTAATAGCCAATGATAATAAGACATATTACAGCATTCAGCTCTTGACTTGGTCCTATATCCATAAATATTTATTGATATTGGGAGTAATGGTTTTGTTGATGACATACCTATCATTTCATGTTGTGTTAAGACTGAGGAGCTGCTAATGAATTTGGGGGGGGGGTGTGTAACACATAAAACAGTTGACTAGAACTTGATGATTAATGGGAGATTTGGGTATTATCAAACCCACTCAGTAGTTTTTGCATATAGTGAAGGCAGATGTTAATATTGTTGACTCATAAACAATAAAGCAAAGCTTAGGGTGACTGTTCCTGGCATAGTTAGAAGCTCCAAGAGCGAAGAGATGGATGTGAGTCACCAAGTCTACATTCTTCCTCACCTTGCTCACTTACCTGAGTGCAGATATGATCAGCTGTGGTTATGAATAGATGAAGTAACTCAGGTCTCATAATTTCAAAGCCACCGTTTTTCCATTGCTGACAGGAATACAGTGTACAAACCCACCCATTTGGTGCCCACACTCTTGCTTTGTGTAGTGTATTATAACTTTTCTCCTTCTTACGTAAGTCTCATTCTTTATAATTTGTGTGTATTTCCACTTGCACTGGAGTCCCAGTTTGATACTGTGTCATTATCCTCAGGAACACGTCTGGGAGCCCTAGTTTGCTCTTCTTTAAAATCACATAGCATCTGCCTGCCAGTGTTAGACAGCTTGAGCTTGATTTTATCCATTTTCTAGTAAGGTGCTTGGCAGATACTGATGTTTTTTTCTCTGTATGGGAGTTTTCTCTTAGCCTGGTGTGGTTGTATAGGCCTCTACTCCCTCAACTGGGAAAGTGGAGGCGGGAAGATGAGTAATTCCAGGCCAGTCTCAACTACATAGTGATTTCCACGGTACTACAGGAGCCTGTCAGAAAGGAAGGAAGGAGGGAGGAAGGGAGGGAGAAAGGGAGGGAGGGAGGAAGTGATGGAGGAAGGGAAAGAAGGAAGGAAGGAGGGAGGGAAGGGAGAAAGATCATGGGAGGAGAGCAAAAGAAGGTGAAGGGAAGGAAACAAAAGAAGTTTTCTTCTATTATTTATTTAATAATTTAATACAGAGAAATTTGCATATATTTTATAGGTTATGCTGAGTGAATTTTATTTATCAATTCCCCAATCCTCCTTTCAACCCTCTTAACTCATAATCTGAGCAAACAGTGCTCTTGTCTGTCATTCATTCCAGTAATGAAGCTGTCTGACAGTAGTGTCAAGTTCCAACCCCATTTCCAGGAACATGCTTCTCCATAAGTACATGTCAGCACCCGTCTACCATGAGTGTCAGGCGTCAGTTTGCTCAGCATGACCTAACTTTTAATGAGTCTACAGATACCTTTGGGTTTATGGTGTTTTTCTCCACTGTTTCTATATATCTACTAACTAGCTTTAATTATTCGGGCAATACTTAGAGTGGAGAAAGCAAAATAAAGGCGAGTTGTTTCTCTCTCTCTTTTTTTTCTTCTTTTTTCTTTTTGTCTTTTGGCTTTTTGAGACAGGGTTTCTCTGTGTAACTACTCTGACTGTCCCAGAACTCACTTTGTAGACCAGTCTGGCCTCCAACTACCTCCCGAGTGCTGGGTACAATACCACCACACCCAGCTGAGTTATTTTTCAAAACTGGATTTAATTTGGATTCTTTCCTATGTTTCACTCCGCACTCCTCCGTAAGTTACCAAGCATGCCATATACTCAGTGGACGCTTTCCTGCGTGAGAGAGGCCCTGCAGGGAACGGGCAGGGAAGGATCGTGACAGTGCCCTGTGGCACTTCTATTAAAAGTTTAGTTTTTAATATTTTTATCTCACTCTTGGTTTTCTGCACTTCTCTCATAAATGTTTCTGTTCAGTTTTCAGACTGTTGATTGATATTTGGTTTAAAAAACTAGATAGTGTGTTTAAGAATATTATTTAAATGATATTTTGTGTATAAGTGTGTATCAGTGTAGCCTTTGGCTCAAGTCTGTCAGCAGTGTGCCAATTGGAAACACTACGATTGTGATTTGGAAGTTTATCCTTGCCCCTTAATAGTACACAGCCACCATCTATGTTTTTACCTGTCGGTAGGTCATACCTGAAGCAAGCAGAAATGAAAAGTCCCTAAATTATTTGTGAAATGTGAAAATGGAAATTTTAGGTAATGGTCTTAGTTTGACATATGAAGCACCAGGTTGTCACCATTCCAAGGAGAGCCTGCTCTGGGGATGAGGAAAGAGTACCGTCCTATCTACGATATCTTTCATCAGTTGAATGTTCTTTCAGTCGTCAGCACACTGACCATGTTCTTTGGGACTGCTCACCTGCATTTTGACTTGGAAGGCAGATGATTGTATCTCTAGAAGTATGAAAGATGAAAGAACTGGAGAAGATGGGACTGACAGATGGGTGGCAAAGGGATTGATAGTGTTTTCAGCATTTCCTGTCTAATTAGACGTTCTGATGGCTATCATCAAGGAAACTGACAACAAATGCTGGCAGGGATGTGGGGAAAGAGGAGCTCATATGCGCTGCTGGTGGGAGCGTAAAGTAGTGCAACCACTAATGGAAATCAGTGTGGAGGTTTCTGAAAAAACTGAAGATGTAGCTGCCACGTGATCCATCTATATATGCCAATTCAGGCCATTTATCCAAAGAAATCTGGAGCCTATCACAGAGATACATGAACATCTGTACTTACTGCTGCTCTGTTCACAATAGCAATGAAATCGGACGAGCCTAGATACCGTCTATAGATGAGTGGATAATGAAAGTATGGAACACATACAAAATGGAATTTTATTCAGTTGTTAAAAAATGAGATTATGAAATTTTCAGGAAAAGATGGAGTTGGAAAGTTTTAATTAAGGAAAGTGAAATAAATATAAAACAACAAAAATTAAGCAAAATGATTCATACTAAGAGAAACAAAATGCATGTTCTCTCTCATGCAGATCCTAGTTGTGTGTGTGTGTGTGTGTGTGTGTGTGTGTCTGTCTGTCTGTCTGTCTGTCTGTATATAAATGAGTGTAAATATGGGCAAAAACTATGTAAAGGAAGACCCAGGAGAGGACACAAAGAGGTAGTGAGGAAGATGAAGGGTCAAAGGTGCATGCGACAGGGTGGAAAGGATTCTGGTGGGGTAACATGCAGGGCGGGGGAGCTGAGCATAAGGGAGAAGAATCACCTAAAACAATTTTGATTTGAAAATGTAATAATGAGACCTGATATATTGTTGGTTAGTTAACAGTAATAATTTGTTTACTGAGCAGGTGCATACCCCTGATGCTGCAAAGATGGGTCTTCTGGCTAGTGTGAGTTGTTGACCTCAGCAGGCTTATGCTGCAGTGGTAGAGCTGAGCTCCTCTCAGACATACTTTACCGTAATTTAGGATGAGAGCTATGGCTCAATGGGTAAGGCCTCGGTGCACTCTTGTGAAGACTTTAGTTCAGATCCTCTCAGCTCCTGTAACATTGGGTTGGGAGTACATAACTGTAATCCCAGTGTTCCTAGGGGAAATGGGAGGCAGGAGAATCTGCACAGCTCTCAGGTCAGCTAGCTTGTTTTGTGTGAACACAAAAGAAGATAGAAGGCCAGGTCTGACTCGAGGTCTCTCTGTCTGTCTATCTGTCCACCTCTCTCTTCTCTCTCTCTTCTCTCTCTCTCTCTCTCTCTCTCTCTCTCTCTCTCTCTCTCTCTCTCTCTCTCTCTCTCTCACACACACACACACACACACAGAGAGAGAGAGAGAGAGAGAGAGAGAGAGAGAGAGAGAGAGATGGGATCAGCAGACTTAGTGACGTTCTTATTCAGTCTGTAAATGAGCAGGCATGGAATTTGAAAGTTTTTTATTAATGTTGATATATTTTATAATACTTCAATTGTAGTTGTCTAACTTGGAGTATTTTTTTCATTTTTTAAACACATTTAATACTGGAGTTTAGTGTTGTATCACCGATATGGTAAATGAAATCAACTGAATCAGAATCTCTCTTGAGTCTGGAAAAACTTAAGAATGTTAGGAGATAATTATGCAAATTATTTTAATTGTTTCCTCATTTTATGGAGTTTGATTTTAAAATTCTTTTGACCTTAGCAATATCAGCAGTCGCCCCCGCCCCAGGAATTCAAATAGTGTTGGCAGAATTTTGAAACAAATAAAAATCTCAGTTTACTTTTGCATTAAAAATAGGAATGTTTTTTTTTTAATTTGAAATTTCATTTAGTTTTTATTATCCAGCATAGGAATAGACCATGAATTTTCTTTATGCTGTCTGTCTGGAGTGTTTTATTTCTTTCTGTAGCTTGTTTGAGTCTTCTCTACTTTTCCTTATATTTAATTTGGGGGGAAAAATCACTGCAACTTTATACTCTGAGGAAATT